>NW_012116267.1:2016654-2067170 GCF_000951035.1 Colobus angolensis palliatus
AGCTAGGTATGGTGGCACACACCTATAGTCCCAGCTACTCTAGAGGCTGAGGGCTGAGGTGGGAGAATTGCTTGAGCCCAGGAGGCAGAGGTTGTGATGAGCTGAGATTGCACCACTGCACTCCAGCCTGGACGACAGAGCAAGACCCTGTCTCAAAATAAAAGAACCCAAAAGCAACAAACCATCTTGATTGTTCTGAAGCCTTTCAAGAGCAATCACCTCATACATGTTCTTCTAGAAACACCAGCAGCATGCATGAAACAAAGGAGCTAACCTAGACCTAAGGTGATATGTTAAGCCCCTTGTGTGCCTCTGAAGAAAGACGGTGTATAATTCCAGGTAGTGGGGTCATTATGTATGGTATTTTCTCTAGAAAGCATTCTAAAAGCCAGAGTAGAGGTCTTTGAAATGTTTTCAGAAGCATGCCATAGTTGCTAAGTCGCTGGGACCCTCTCACCTCTCATATAAACTCCATTCTTATAATGCAGGGGAGCGTTTAAGGCAAAGGCTTTGCAGTAAGCTGAATGTGACCTGCTCAAAAAATCGTCTCTTCTCTAGGCCCTCTCCTGTGCAAGGGACATTCTGGGGTACCCCATCCCTCAGCCATCATTTAATCCCCTAGGAAAGATATTTGAGGCTGACTCGCAGGTTTGTGGTTATTTCTGTCTTCATTGGAGATGTGCTTTATTTCTTTCAGAAAGAAGTCTTGATGAGCTTACGGGACTTAGCCCCTTATTTGTTTCATACTCATCCTTGTGTGTTACTCAGTTGTCTCTTAGGAACTTCAGAATTGCGTATGAGCATTTTCCCCTCCAAGCTTTCTGGTCTCAATGACGAGCACTCCTGTCCACATAGTGATTCAAGCTACAGCCATAGAAGGTGTCCCCTGTCTCCCTTCAACCACTCTCAAGTCCTGGTCATTCTCTCATCTATCTTTAAGACATACCCTCATGCTCCACCCCCAGAGCCATTCTCTTAATTCAGCCCCCATCATTTCTCACTTTATTATAAGCAAAGCCTCCCCCATCCCTTCTCTACGTGACTGTCAGAGCGAGCTTTCGAAAGCATCAAGTCTTCAAGCCTAGGTCTGATCATCTTCGAAGACCAGTCTCAGCCTCCTAACATGCATCCATGTACCCTGGGAATTCTTTCTCACCTCCCGTAAAGACTGCAGGCATGACAGGGCGTCTGCACTTCTCTGGATGTGCCATGCTTCCCCCACCTCTATGCCTTTACATTCAATGCTTTCCTCTGACTTGCCAGCTTCGAATCATTCTTCAGGACCCTTCTTGAACATCGTGTCCTTATGGAAGCTTTGCCTGACATCGGCCCAGTCCCACCAAGCAGAACTACATGTCTCTGCTCTGGGCTCCTGCAAAGCCATTGCATTCCCCAGCACAAGTCTCACCACACTGAACCAGACTGCAACAGTTGGCTTCCCTGCCCATCTCCCCAGCTAGTTTGCCAATGAGTTCAATGTATTTGTTTCTGATTTCTCAGCACCTAGCAGAATGCTTGGAATGAAATAGTCACTCAATAAATATTTATTGGATGTTTTGCTTATAACTCAATTCAATTCCTTTTTCTTTAACTCTTTGTAGATGCAGATCTTCCCTGGAAGTGCTAAGCCTGGTGCTATTGAGCAACGCCAGGTCTGTCCCTTAGGTAATGGAACCTAAGGCAAAGTGGGTGACACACATAAATGTTTCACAGGGGTTGCTTTCTTGGTGGAGACAATGTAATGTGTTCACATATGGAAATTTGGGCCTGGCTTTCCCCATGTGCTGCCAGGATTGTCAGGATAGGTTGGTTCTCATCCTCCGTGCCCCCTGGCTGTGTTCAAATTGTGAGCTGCCTGATCTATGGGGCCAGTGGGATTAAGCTGAAGCAAGAAACCACAGAGTGACAAGAAGACATTTCAAAGACGTGATTGGTCTAGAAACCCAGCAATTTTCCAAAAGCTTGTCCCTGTGGGATCTGTAGGGCCCAATTTGAAAAGTTGGGACAGAGGGGACATTCCTGGGTTCCCAGCCTGCAATATGGAACTGCTATAGCCACATAATTCTGAATGCACAATAGCACTTCATTCCCAAGGAATTCTCTGTAGGAACTCAAGAACAAAATAATCTCCTAATGTAGAACATGTAACATACAAGCACTTTTACAAATCACCTGACAGTAGATGTCAAAGTAATTTCAAAATAATGTTCTATTTTAAGAATACTGTAGTTAAAAAACTTTTCCCCCAGAGTCTACTGCCTTGCTGTGTCATATAAGCAGCACAATACACTTAGAAAGTTGCAGCAACTTGGAGGCAGGACCTTTGCTTGTCCTGGGAGGTGGGATGACTCTAGAAGATGGCCCATGCCAGGTCTTCTTTAGGATCTAGTCTGGCCTCATTTGAGCTACAGTAATGCATAAGGGTGTTTGTACTCACTTTATCTCCTTTTATTTCAAGCAAGGAGTTCAGATGTAGAGATCTGCTTGGGCCACTCAGAACACATCCACAAGGCAATCACAGGAGGTGAGCAGCTTATAGGGATTGTAGTGAGGATAAGAGGACATTTGTTTGTAGCCTGTGTCAGCTGGGCCTGCTCAGGTCTCTAAGACCTGGGTAACATGGCTTCAAACCCCAGTCCCAAAGCTTTGGGGATGCCCTAAGCCTGGCATGATGACCACTGATCCCTGCCTCACACTCTCCCTCCGGCCTCTGCCTCCACACCTCCCAGGTAACAAAGTGTTGCTCCCTCATTGCTTTCCAAAAAAAAAAAAGGTTGGTCAAGGTGGTCAGGCGTGGTGGCTCATGCCTGTAATCCCAGCTTTTTGGGAGGCCGAGGCAAGTGGATCACCTGAGGTCAGGAGTTCCAGACCAGCCTGGCCAACATGGTGAAACCCCATCTCTACTAAAAATACAAAAGATTAGCCGGGTGTGGATGTTGGGTGCCTGTAATGCTAGCTACTTGGGAGGCTGAGGCAGGAGAATTGCTTCAACCCAGGAGGCGCAGGTTGCAGTGAGCCGAGATCACACCATTGCACTCCAGCCTGGGTGACAGAGCGAGACTCTGTCTCAAAATAAATAAATGAATAGGAAAGAAAGAAGATCTGTGTTCTTAGTTTTTGTTTAGTTCTTAATGCCTTCACTGAGATACAACTTGACAACTTGCGTGTATATAATTTGTCCATTTAATGTGGATGATCAATGGTTTTTGGTCTATTCGCAGACATGTGCAACCATCACTTTGGTCAGTTTTAGAACATTTTCATCACCTCCAAAAAAACTCCAAACCCTTTAGCTGTGATCTTCCTGCCCCTGCCCCCACCTCACAAGCTGAGCCCTAAGTTCCCACTAATCTACTTTCTGTTTCTATAGATTTCCCTAATCTGGACTTTCATATGACTGAGTCATATAACAGGAGGTCTTTTGTGACTGGCTTCTTTCACTTAGCCTAACATTTTTGAGGTTCATCCATGGTATATCATGTATCAGTACTTCATCCCTTTTTATGACCGACTAACATTCCATTGTCTGGATAGACCACATTGTGTCAGTTCATTCATCAGTTGATGAACATTTGGGTTTTGGCTACTATGAACAATGCTGCTATGCACATTTGTGTCTAAGTGTCCATGTGGACCTGTACTTTCATTTCTCTCAGGGTATATATGTAGGAGTGGAATTGCTGGGTCCTGTGACATCTCCGTGTTTAACATTTGGGGAGCTGTTTTCCAAGGCAGCTGTACCGTTCTGCATCGCCACCAGCAGCGTAGGAGGGTTCTGATCTTTCCACATCCTCCCAATACTTGTTCTCGGCCTTTTGTATTCTGGCCACCCTGGAGAGTGTGACGTGGTTTCTTACTGGGGTTTGAATTTGCATTTCCCTGATCACTAGTGATGTCAAGGATCTTTTCCTGTACTTATTGGCTATTAGTTTTAGTTTGAGAGGAAGGGTCTCATCCTGTGGAACATCCTACCTTCTCACTCTCCCAACTCCTCTTCCTCACCCTCTACCCTCTGGAATCCCTCAAACACACACCCGAGTCCAAAGTGTTCTCCCTCCACGACGGAGTGGCTGTCCTTTCCTCTGAAGGCCCTGTGCCCATTGATGTGGGGCCTAGGGACTGGGGATCTTTCCCATGTGGGCTCAGCTGACAGAGGCAGGACTTCTCACACCAGCTGTTTAGGCGAATGTTTCTCCATCTTCTCACATCTGTGTGACTGGACATGGGGTGTCCAGCCTACTTTTCAGGAGAATCTACTTTCTTTAGAGTAAAACGGTGGTTTCTTAAAAAGAAGGAACCTTTGAATGATGAGACACTCACCCATGGCTGATGGCAGCTGTAATATTGTGAAATATATATTTGGTCTTCATCCATGTTTCCTGATATACAGTTGGAATCTCCAGAGTGATGAGTGTCTTTTGTATGCTAGTGAGTAACGGGTGGATGAGTCCTCTAGGTAACTTCAGGATGGGGAGTGGTCGCCCATAGACCAAGGCATGATTAGAGGATTAGGACTTATAGCCCAACTCTCAAACTCCAGGGCAGGAAAGGGGCTGAAAGTTAAGCTGATCACCAATGGCCCATGATGTAGTCAGTCATGCCTATATAATGAAGCTTCCATAAAAACCCAGAAGGGCTGAGTTTTGGGAGCTCCGCACAGCTGAACATGTGGAACTTCCTGGAGGGTGGTCCCTAGGAGGGCATGGGAGCTTCTCAGCCCTTCCCACATATCTCATCCTGTGCCTCCTTTTCAGCCGGCTATTTTACCCTTTGTAATGTCCTTTATCATAATGGATAAACATAAGCAAAGTGTTTCCCTGAATTCTGTGAGCTGTTCTAACAAATTAATTGAACCAAAGTAGAGGATTGTAGGAACCTCAATTTGTAGCTGGTTGGTCAGAGGCGCAGGTCACATCCTGGGGCTTGCAACTGGCGTGCAAGGTTTGCGAGAGTCTTAAGGGACTCAGCCCTCGTCCTGTGGGATTTGATGCCATCTTTGGGTAGTTAGTGTCAGAATTGAATTGAATTGCAGGACATTTCGTTGGTGTGTGCTGCAGAATTGCTTTACTGATATGTGTAGCAAAAATCCCCACCTATCTGGTGCCAAAAGTGTGGTGCTGAGTGGTGAATGAGAACACAGAGTAGGGAAAGCCCTGTAGGCTTATGCTATCTCTAATAGAAGTCACGGTGAGATGTATATGGAAAGCTCAGAGACTCTAAAGCCATGCTTAAGGCAAACTGCTGTGACTTTTAAAAGAGTGTTGTGACCTCTGATCATGTGTCATTACTAGTCTTGGCTGAATTACGGGCTCAGGCCAGTTCCCTTAGCATGTCTTTGTGCTTCACATGTGTCCACAGACAACAATGGACAGTAGCTCTCCAATGCACTCATGTTGACTGATAGAGGAACCAATACATCAAGTTATCAGTGGAGTCAGGTGAGTGAGTGCAGGGGCTGGAGCTGGCTCTCCTCATCATAGCCCAAGGTGAGCTCCATCCAGGTAGACACAAGAGGGAATTATTAGGAATGACAAGAGTCTAACGTAAGTCCACACCTATATAAAGGACAGGACATATCTTGGGATGAAAAGCCAATCTGGGTTTTGGCCTTTATTCCTGATTGGTGTCAGGAGGTGAGAAACTAACAAGCTGGATGAATTTGGCAAATGGGCAAGTCATTTTCAGGCCAGTTCCTTCATCTTTTGGAATCATTCATTCATTCATTCACTCATTCTCTGAACAGTTACTGGGTACAGCTAGGTGCCTGACACAGTGCTAAATACTAGATATAGAGATGAATTGAAGTCCTTATAATCCAACCAGGACTGGATTAGGAACCAAAAGGAAGGACTAGACCACACTTCTACCCAAGGGGGCCCAAGACAAGCTCTATTAGCAAGGTGATGCTAATGCTGATTGTTGACAGATGGAAAGGTCTCTGATACATAGACCAAAAAAGGCAAGGTATTTTAGAGAGCTGGCACAACAGCAAGAGCATGCATGAATGGAGTTTATCTCCTCTGCCCCAATACCCATGACATCAACATTCCTGCACTAAGGTATGGGACTCCCAGGTCCACACCCACTGGTTGGTGACAACACCAAGTTCAAAGCCCACCTTGCAATCTAGTGATTCCCCAGGGCATACGGACAATGGTGCACATTGTTACTACAGTCCAGAGTGTAGCTCAGGTGCACCTTGACTGGAGATTAGCAGGTATCATTCTTAAACATGCAGAAGTCCTGGACATTCAGCTGCAGAGCGGGGGCCTGCTAGGGGTGAGATCATAGTATAGGGCTGGATTCTTGCGTCTGGGCTTGTTTCTGGGCACTGGCCTGGGGCCCATGTACTTAGAGCTTTGTTTTGTCTATCAACCCTTACACCCTCAGATTCTGCTAGTTCTTCTCCCATATGCTAACCAACCACCGCCTCTTGGACCCAAAGACTATAAACTTTCTCATCCACCTCTATCCTGCCCTTAGGGTCCTGCAAATCTATTTCTAGGTCCCAAAACCAATAGGAATGATTTCATACTCTTTATCAGACAACTGAGCATCTACTTCTGAAAAAATAGCAATGTTTGAGATGTGGGCATAGAAGTTTCTTCTCAGACTGATGGGTCACTGTGCCCACTTCCATGCTTGAAACCCCATCTGCATTCTCAATGGAGCCATGAATGTATACCTCAAGTTCTATGAGAAGAGTTGCCTGTCATCTTCTGCCTAAAGCAGACTGCTTCTGTGTTTAAGAATGTGGAGACCTTTTCTTTCAGTTTTCCTTTGAGCAGTAACTTACTATAGTGGATAACCTTGACTTACCTGGTCCTACTCTCTGCTGTAAAATGTACATAAGTAGAGTCCCTTATCCCTCTTCATGAGATTTGGGATGGTTCCAATGGTCAGCTCTTTTATGCTAATTGAGAAGTCCAACTTGCATAGCAGTGCAGCTTCATACCTGACATTATACACATGCTTAATCCCACCTTTGCTGAAGCAAGAGACAGCATTGGCAGGCAGAACAAGTCCTGTAGCTTTGGGATAGAAGTGGCTGAGTCTTGAGTCTTGTCCCCAAAGGTCTTACCTTCCTTATCCACTCCAAAGCAGAAGTTGGCAGGCAGTTGAGGCAACTGACCAAGTATCGAGAGATAGGAGTTCTTCAGGTGTTCATCAATGGGAAACTGGTTGAATGAATTTGAATGAATTATGCTACAGTCACATAATGAAGTGCTATGCAGCCATAAGAAAGAAGAATAAAAAATGTCTGCCTTTAACCACTATAGAATAATAGCCAAGATATATTTTTAGTAGAAAAGGCCAGATACAGACAGTGCACATACATGGTGTTATTTTTTGAAAAATAAGATTATATATGTGTATATATATACATATTTGCTTATTGTAAAGAAACACTGGAAAGATAAGCCAAAAACCAATAAAAATGATTAACCATACAAGTGGGTAGGAATGGCATAGAGGGATAGGGCTGGAAGAAATAATTCTCTGTACTTTGAAAAATAGTTTTGACTTTTGAACCATGTAGGTGTTTTACATATGCAAAAATAAAATGAAATAAAAAAGATCAGAGAAAGCAGTCCAAAAGTGTACACACAAACAAATGAGGCCAACTATATATCAAATTGATAACACGGCAAAAAGAATCATTTTAAGAAACTGTCAAACATGGCACTTGGGTTATACATCCTTAGTTGGATACTCTCTGGAAACAGAAAGTATAGGCCGGGCGCGGTGGCTCAAGCCTGTAATCCCAGCAATTTGGGAGGCCGAGACGGGCGGATCACGAGGTCAGGAGATCGAGACCATCCTGGCTCACGGTGAAACCCCGTCTCTACTAAAACTACAAAAAAACTAGCCGGGCGAGGTGGCGGGCGCCTGTAGTCCCAGCTACTTGGGAGGCTGAGGCAGGAGAATGGCGTAAACCCGGGAGGCGGAGCTTGCAGTGAGCTGAGATCCGGCCACTGCACTCCAGTCTGGGCGACAGAGCAAGACTCCGCCTCAAAAAAAAAAAAAAAGAAAGTATTACAAATAAGCTTTGCCCTTACTGGATTTATTGTTGGTAACAAAGCTATTATTATCGAGACTATGTGAACATTTTTGGACAGAACAAGAAAGAACTGTGTGTACATATATTAATCGTGTGTGTATGTATATATGTTATACAAACATGTTTTTAAGAAACATAATTTTCTTTGAAGGGGAAGATAGATACAATCATTAAATAAAATAAGGTTAAATAATAATTTAGTAATGTTAAATTTAAATTAGAAATATCAGTGTCTTTGGGAAGCTTGAGCCCAGGAGTTCAAGACCAACCTGGGTAACATAGTGAGACCTTGTCTCTATAAAAAAATAAAAATAAACTGCCCTGTCTCCTGTCATCTTCTTCTTAAAACCTGGCAATTTATTTTTATTTTTTATAGAGACAAGGTCTCACTATGAATGAAAACTTCTCCAGATAAATAGATATTATAAAGAAAAAACAATCATAATTTCTGGAAATGGAAGACACACTTAGAGAAAGATAAAACACGCTGGAAAGTGTCAACAATAGATTAGAACAAGTAGAAGAAAGAACTTTGGAGCTTGAAGACAAGACTTTTGAGTGAACCCAATCAGATAAAAACGAAAATAAGAAAAAAAAAAAGAATTTAAAAAATGAACAAAGCCCCCAAGAAATGTGGGATTATGTTAAACCGCCAAACCTAAGAATAATTGGTGTTCTTGAGAAAAAAGAGAAATCTAAAAGTGTGGAACTTATTTGAGGGAACAATTGCAGAAAACTTCCCTGGCCTTGCTAGAGACCTAGACATCAAACCAGCTCAAAGAATACCTGGGAAATTCATTGCAAATAGATCATCACCTAGGCATGTAGTCATCAGATTATCTAAAGTCAAGATGAAGGAAAGACTCTTAAGAGCTGTGAGGCAAAAGCATCAAGTAACCTATGAAGGAAAACCTATCAGATTAACAGCAGATTTCTCAGCAGAAACCCTATAAGCAAGAAGGAATTGGGGTCCCATCTTTAACCTCCTCAAACAAAATAATTGTTAGCCAAGAATTTTGTGTCCAGGAAAACTAAGTTTCATAAATGAAGGAGAGATAAAGTCTTTCTCAGACAAATAAGTGCTGAGATAATTTGCAGCTCCCATGCCAGCACCACAAGAAATGCTAAAAGGAGTTCTAAATCTTTAAATGAAACCTCAGAATACACCAAAATAGAATTTCCTTAAAGCATAAATCTCACAGGGCCTATAAAACAATACAAATAGAAAAAAAAAGTTATTCAGGCAACAACTAGCACAATGAATAGAATGTTACCTCACATCTCAATACTAATGTAAATGGCTTAAATGCTCCACTTAAAAGATACAGAGTGGAAGAATAGATAAAAATCCACCAACCAAGTATTTGCTGTCTTCAAGACTCACGTAACACATAAGGACTCACATAAACTTAAGGTAAAGGAATGGAAAAAGATATTCCATGCAAATGGACACCAGAAGCAAGCAGGAGCAGCTATTCTTATATCAGACAAAACAGACTTTAAAGCAACAACAGTTTAAAAAGACAAAGGGGGACATTAGATAATGATAAAAGGATTGGTGCAACAGGAAAATATCACAATCCTAAATGTATATGCACCCAACACTGGAGCTCTCAAATTTCTAAAACAATTATTACCAGACCTAAGAAATTAGATAGATGGCAACATGATAATAGTGGGGGACTTCCATACTCCACTAACAGCACTAGATGGATCATCAAGACAGGAAGTCAACAAAGAAACAATGAACTTAAACTATACCCTAGAACAAATAGACTTAACAGATATTTACAGAACATTCTACCCAACAACTGCAGAATATGTGTTCTTTTCCTCAGCACGTGGAATATTCTCCAAGATAGACTATATGATAGGCCACAAAAAAAGTCTCAATAAATTTAAGAAAATGGAAATTATACCAAGTACCCTTTCAGACCACGTGGAATAAAACGGGAAATGAACTCCAAAAGGAACCCTCAAAACTACACAAATACATGGCAATTAAGTAATCTGCTCCTGAATGACCATTGAGCCAATCATGAAATCAAGATGGAAATTTAAAAAGTATTTGAACTGAACCTCTGGGATACAGAAAAAGCGGTGCAGAGAGAAAGTTCATGGCATTAAATGCCTGCATAAAAATGTCTGAAAAAGCACAAATAGACAATCTAAGGCCACACCTCAAGGAACTAGAGAAACAAGAACAAACTAAACCCAAACCCAGCAGAAGAAAAGAAATAACAAAGATCATAGCAGAACTAAATGAAATAGAAACAACAACAACAAAAAGATAAGTGAAACAAAAAGATTATTCTTTGGAAAGATAAACAAAATTGATAGCCCATTAGTGAGATTAACCAAGAAAAGGAGAGAGAAGATCCAAATAAGCTCAATTAGCAACAAAACAGGAGATATACAACTGACACCACAGAAATACAAAAGGTCATTCAAGGCTACTATGAATACCTTTACACACACAAACTAGAAAATCCAGAAGAATGGATAAATTCCTGGAAATATACAACCTTCCTATATTAAATCAGGAATAAACAGAAACTCTGAACAGACCAATAACAAGTAGCAAGATAAAAACAGTAATACAAAAATTCCCAATAAAAAAAAAAGTCCAGGACCAGATGGATTCACAGCTAAATTCTATCAGACATTCAAAGAAGAATTGGTACCATTCTTACTGAAACTATTCCAAAAGATAGAGAAAGAGGAACTCACCCTTAAGTCACTTTTTGAAACCAGTATCATCCTAATGCCAAAACTAGGAAAGGACATAACAAAAAGAAAAACTACAGAGTGATATCCCTGATGAACATAGATGTAAAAATCCTCAACAAAATATTAGCTAACTGAATCCAACAGCATATCAAAAAAGATAATACACCATGATCAAGTAGTGTATTAAGATATAAAGATATATCATCATGTATAAAGATAAACACCATGATCAAGTGGGTTTCATACAAGGGATGCAAGGATGGTTTAACATACACAAGTCAATAAATGTGATACATCACATAAACAGAATTAAAAACTAAAATCATGTGATCATCTCAATAGATGCAGGAAAAGCATTTGACAAAATCTAGCATCGCTTTATGATTAAAACCCTCAGCAAAATCGGCATAGATAGGACATACACTAAGGTAATAAAAGCCGTCTATGACAAACCCACAGCCAACATTATACTGAACAGGGAAAAGTTGAAAGCAGTCCCCCTGAGGACTGGAACAAGACAAGGATGCCCACTTTCACCACTTCTATTCAACGTAGTACTGGAAGTCCCAGCCAGAGCAATAAGACAAGAGAAAGAAATAAATGGCATCTAAATCAATGAAGAGGAAGTCAAACTGCTCTTCACCAATGATATGATTGTATACCTTGAAAACTCTAAAGACTCATCCAGAAAGCTTCTAGATCTGATAAATGAATTCAATAAAGTTTTGGGATACACAATCAGTGTACACAAATCGGTAGCACTGCTATATACCAACAATGACCAAGCTGAGAAGCAAATCAAGAACTCAGTGCCTTTTACAAAAGCTGCAATAATAATAATAATAATAATAATAAAATACTTAGGAATATACCTAACCAAGGAGGTGAAAGATCTCTGCAAGGAAAACTACAAAACATTGCTGAAAGAAATCATAGACAACACAAACAAATGAAAACACATCTCATGCTGATGAATGGGTAGAATCAATATTGTGCAAATGACCAAACTGCCAAAAGCAATATACAAATTCAATGCAATTCCCATCAAAATACCATCATCATTCTTCACAGAACTAGAAAAAAAATCCCAAAATTCATATGGAACAAAAAAAGAGCCCACACAGCTGAAACAAGACTAAGCAAAAAGAACAAATCTGGAGGCATCATATTACCTGACTTCAAACTATACTATAAGGGTATAGTTACCAAAACAGCATGGTACTGGTATAAAAATAGTCACATAGACCAGTAGAACAGAATAGAGAACCCAGAAATAAAGTCAAATATTTACAGCCTATGGATCTTCGACAAAGCAAACAAAAACATAAAATGAGGAAAGGACACCCTGTTCAACAAATGGTGCTGGGATAATTGGCAAGCCACATGTAAAAGAATGAAACTGGACCCTCATCTCTTACCTTATACAAAAATCAACTCGAGATGGATCAAGGACTTAAACCTGAGACCTGAAACCATAACAATTCTAGAAGATAACATTGGAAAAACTCTTCTAGACATTGGCTTAGGCAAAGTGTTCATGACTAAGAACCCAAAAGCAAATGTAACAAAGACAAAGATAAATATATGGGACCTAATTAAACTAAATAGCTTATGCACAGCAAAAGAAACAATCAGCAGAGCAGAGTAAACAGACAACACATAGAGGGGGAGAAAATCTTCGTAAACTATGCATCTAACAAAGGACTAATATCTAGAATCTACAAGGAACTCAAATCAGCAACAAAACAAAACAAAACAAAAAATAATACCATCAAAAAGTGGGCAAAGAAAATGAATACACAGTTCTCAAAAGAAGAAATATAAATGGCCAACAAACATATTAAAATGCTTAACATCACTAATTATCAGGGAAATGCAAATCAAAACCACAATGACATACCACCTTACTCCTGCGAGAATGGCCATAATTAAAAAATGAAAAAATAACAGATGTTGGCATAGATGTGGTGAAAAGGAACACTTACACTGCTGGTAGGAATGTAAACTACTACAACCACTATGGAAAACAGTGTGGAAATTCCTTTAAAAACTAAAAGTAGAACTACCATTTGATCCAACAGTTCCACTACTGGGTACCTACCCAGAGGAAAAGAAGTCATTATGCAAAAAAGACACTTACACATGCATGTTTATAGCAGTAAAATTCACAATTACAAAAATATGGAACCAGCCTAAATGCCCATCAACCAATGAGTGGACAAAGAAAATGTGGCATATATACACCATGGAATGCCACTCAACCTTAAAAAGGAACAAAATAATGTCATTCACAGCAACAGCAACCTGGATGGAGTTGGAGACCGTTATTCAAAGTGAAGTAACTCAAGAATAGAAAACCAAACATTGTATGTTCTCACTTATAAGTGGGAACTAAGCTATGAGGATGCAAAGGCATAAGAATGATATAATGGACTTTGGGGACTCGGGGGGAAGGCTGGGAGGGGTTTGAGGGAACAAAAGACTACACATTGGGTACAGTGTACACTGCTTGGGTGACAGGTTCACCAAAACATCAGAAATCACCACTGAAGAACTTACCTACATATGTAACCAAACATGACCCGTTCCCCAAAAACTATTGAAATTAAAAAAAAGACAAGAAACGTCAGTGTGAATTTATAAGTACAGGTATGTATGTGTGTGTCTGTAATTAATTTCAGCCAAAGAGCCTAGAAGTCATAACATTGTAAGACCAATGGGCACACTTCATGCCTTGAATTTGGTATCTAAGTACCATTCCCCAGGAAAGGGGACCAGGGATCCTCATTGAACTGGCTGATTCCAAGTCAAAAGCAGGTCAAGTACAAGTTGAACCTAGGATACCTTATTGTATCAGAAAATAAGGAAATACTCACGGACTAATAGGATCATGTCAAATGAACAGCAGAGGCAGCTTGAAGAGGGTCCCATTGGCCAAATTGAGATTAATTTAAGTATCAGAAATAATAATGATGGCAGTTGACATTGAGTTATAAAGAACTCCATGAATTCACAGTGATACTCAAAAAAAAAAAAAAAAAGAAAAGAAAAAAAAGAAAAAAGGAACAGAGAGAGAAGAGGGAACTCTTCTTTAGGGAACACTTCCTCTAATAAATGTAGAAAAAAAGATATACTTTTATTGCAACCCTCAAAGAAGAAATAGATTCAGGGAAGCACCATCAGTGGATGCTAAACCTTATTGGGTGAAAGGTTGTGGAGGAACAGGATGTCAAAGTATAATTCAACAAATTCCAGTATTTATTAATTTTGAGGAGGAAAATGCACCTTTACTATGAAAGATATGGTGATTGTCACCTTCCCTAAATGATCAAAGTGAGCAATGCCAGCAGGGATGGGCTGTCATCACATATCCCGATGGGATCCATCTGTTGTATTAGGGCTCTCTAGAGGGGCAGAACTGATGAAATGAATATATATATATATATGAGTTTATTAAGTATTAACTCACACAATCACGAAGTCCCACAATAAGCTATCTTCAGGCTGAGGAGCAAGGAGAGCCAGTCTCTGAGAGCAAGGAGATCCAAACTGAAGAACTTGGAGTCCAATGTTTGAGGGCAGGAAGCATCCAGCACGAGAGAAAGATGTAAGCTGGGAGGCTGGGACGGTGTCTCTTTTCACATTTTTCTGCCTGCTTATATTCTAGCTGCGCTAGCAGCTAATTAGGTGGTGCCCACCCAGATTAAGGGTGGGTCTGCCTTTCCCACCCTTCTGACTCGGAGGTTAATCTCCTTTTTCAACAGCCTCACAGACACACCCAGGATCAGTACTTTGTGTCCTTCAATCCAGTCGGGTTGACACTCAGTATTAAACATCACACTTGTGAAGGATTCTTTTCATGAGTACAGTCCAGCCTCTAGACTCACATCCAGTTACAGGAAATACAGAGGAGAGAAGGACAAGTCAAGGAGGCCCTGATGAAGCTGTCTGACAAAGCTAGAATGAGGGATGTTCTACAAGACAGTTGAGCCAAACTCCAAAAAGTCATCGCAAATTCAAAACAAAACTAAACTTAAAACCTCTGTAGGGTCATCTGATTGGAGGGCCTCACATGAAATTGCAAAGGACGCTCTCTTCTCTTTGCTAGTTGAAACCAATTCTACATGTGCCTCTCCATACTGTTCTAGACCAGCGTTTATTATGTTTCACAGCCTCTCTTGGTCCCAATGATGGAGATCCCCACTCCTCTCCACTATGTTCATCAAGCAATTTGGTGTTCTCTTGAAGGGTAGAAAGGCCCTAACAGAGACTGTTGGCTCTTGTTTAGGGGTGCTTTTTTTTTTTTTAGATGGAGTCTGGCACTGTTGCCCAGGCGGGAGTGCAGTGGCACAATCTCGGCTCACTGCAACCTTTGCCTCCCAGGTTCAAGCAATTTGCCTGCTTCAGTCTCCCGAGTAGCTGAGATTACAGGTGCCCGCCACCACTCCCGGCTAAGTTTTGTTTTTGTGTTTTTAACAGAGATGGGGTTTCACTATGTTGGCCAGGCTGGTCTTGGACTCCTGACCTTGTGATCCGCCTACCTCAGCCTCCCAAAGTGCTGGGATTACAGGTGTGAGCCCCCGCACCTGGCCATTAGGGGTGCTTTTATATTGGAGAAGCAGCCTGGTTGTACATAAATTTAAAACAACTAAGGCAAGCACCCATATGTAATGAGAATCTCCACCTCTCTCTGTCCAAAGGCTGAGTGCACCAGAATACTTCAATCTGAGAAGAAAAAAAACTTATCTGAGGAATGTGAGCCCTTTAAATCATCAGACCCAGAGAGGCACTTACAATGTGACCACAATCAGGTCTCACTTTCCCTGGAACTAAATAATGACCTCTTGAAGCCACTTGCTATGTGGGCTCTAGATGAATGCCAAGTTGCAACAATGTATAGCCAATCACTGACCAACGTTATTTCTGTAAACTAATAAGAATTCCTGATGAACAGCTTTTGTAATTGCTTCTCTAATGATTTGTCCTTTTTTCTTTAAAAACTTGAGGCTCTTCTTTGTCTTCTGGAGCACTCCCCAAGGCAACTTGGAAGTTTGTCCATGGCTGCAGCTCTCAACCTTGGCCCAAATAAACTGTCTATATTAATTCTGCCTCTGCTTCTTCCTTTTAGGTTGACATTTCCATCTCTAGAGATTGGATACTCTCCCTCCTGACAGGTGCATGATGACTCTCTTGTATTTAGAAGTGGCCCTTCGTGTCTCTGGCATATTTCCTCCCCAAGTGTGGGGTGTTGCTGGGATGATGCTGAGGTGTGCTAGGACTTGCTGCTGTTGGGGAAATTTGAAATAAAATCTGCCAATCTAGAAAACCCGTCCAAAAATATAGGAAATGAAAAAAGTGTTATTATTGCATATGCATTAAACTAGATTGCAACACTTATCAAAAGCAATCCACTAAAGAAATTGCAAAGACAGAAAAAATGTATCACCCTCTTACATAGCCAGGCAGATAGAATATATTACATATGTGTTAATTGCACTCATCCAAAGGAAGAAGAAAACTCTCATATGCTACAACTTGTAGCCAGACTCCTAGGCAAAGCTCCCAGAGAGACAGGAGACAGGGCACCATCCATCTTAATATTCACATTTCAAAGAGATGGCTCCGAGGCCCTGGAGAAGCACATTCCTGGGAAGCCAAAGTGGCAAAGGGCTTTTTTAGCTTTCAGAAAGGTTTGCATACCTCCCAAAGAGACAGAGAAAGGATATACTCTAACAAAAGGGAGGTAGGGACTTCTCTTTGCCTTTTGGCACCAGGGAAAATTCCGTTTCTTTTTACTTGTACTTACCCTTATACTGCCTAGGAAATTAAGGAGAAGTTGAGGGTCCACTGAGTGGCAGGGCTGCCAGAGAATGGTTTCCCAGCCCAGTGCTGGAAGAGCTCCTATCTCCCAGGCAACCTGGCCCTCCCTTTCCCTGCCACTGACTCTTCCTTCTCCTGAGCTACTGGCCAGCCCTGGAGTTGTTGTCTCATAAGCTCTCACAAATGAGATGGAGCAGGGACCCCTCTTAGGGGCCTGGGCTCTCCCCGGCACCAAACAAAGAAATTTTAAAATCTTGAGTTTCTTAAAGGGAAATTCCAGGCACCCAGCTAAACCTGAGAAGTAAATGAGCACTTTGATAAGCAAGAGAGTAATAGTAGCTTAAAACAATAATCATGGAAGTGAGGGACATTTGGCTCCCTGTAAAAACTAAAGATAACATCTTTTCTCTCTCTTTTTTTTTTTTTTTTGAGAGAGGATCTCACTCTGTTGCCCAGGCTGGAGTGCAGTGGTGCAATCATGACTCACTGCAACCTTGACCTGAGGGCTCAAGCAATTCTCCCATCTCAGCTCTGCCAGTAGTTGGGACCACAGGCACATGCCACCACACCCTGTTAATTTCCGTATTCTTTTTTTTTTTTTTTGGTAGAGGTAGGGTTTCATCATGTTGCCCAGGCTGGTCAAACTACTAGGCTCAAGCAATCTCCCTGCCTCAGTCTCCCAAAGTATTGAGATTACGGTCGTAAGCCACCACACCCAGCCAAAGACAGCATCTTAAAGATAGCAGCAGGAGGCAGACAAATTCCCAGGCAGATCGGGGTGGGTCCCCTATGAAACCCAACCTCCACGCCAAAGACAGCCTGAAGCCTGAAAACCAGGCTGTCAGTTCCAGATGGAGTCTGTGACCAGAGTGAGAACTTCTATTTTCATGTGCCTGCTCTTTCCCAATTGGTTCTTTCTGAATAATGCTTTTTAACCAATCAAGTGTTGCCTTTTCCAAGGCTGCCTATAGCCAACACCTCCCCCATTCTGAGCCTATAAAAACCGGAGACTCGGCCACACATTGAGACTACCTACCTTCAGGTCCCCTCTCTGCTGAGAGCTGTTTTGTTGCTCAGTAAAACTCTTCTCTGCCTTGCTCACTCTTGCTCAGTTGTCAGCGTAATCTCATTCTTCATAGGCATGGGACAAGAATCCAGGACCCACCCAACAATGGGTGCAAAAGGAGCTGCTGTAACACTGTAGCCCTCCCACCCTCTGCCAGTGCTGGGCATCCATCCCACGTGATGGGAAATGGCAGCAGGGCCATTTCCCAGGAGCCACAGGCTGGAGCAGGGCAGCAGGACTAAACGAGCTCTTAACATACCCCCATTTTCTGCACCGTGAGTGGCAGGAAGGAGAAAAGAGCTGCGACCCTCCTGGACATCTAGACATCAGGGCTCCTGGAGCCAGTGCTGTGACATGATGTAACACTCCCTTTGGGGCTCCTCGGGTGCTGGCATCTCCGAGTTTTGGGGAGCTACTGTGTTCCCCAAGTCTGGACGCCAGTGCCTGGAGCTGCTCATTCCACTGCAGCAGCTGACACACCTGGCTATGCACAGTAACTGGACCCTGCAAACTTGCCACTCCACACCTGGCTCACCTGTGGTGGCTGGTAGGGTGAGCTGGGTGCAAGCTGCTGGGCCAAGTGGATGGAGCAAGCCCAGCGGCCAGCCCAGAGCTGAGTGAGACCCAGGCAGGGGTGCAGCCAGCTGCAGAGGTCTCTGGCTGGTGAAGTGGCACCCCAAAAATGTCCCGTGCCATTAACATATGTCCCAGAGTTGTTTCAGAAACCTGGACCCCCACCAATGGATCCACTAAATGGATCCACTGGCACGTAGACTTCAGATAAAGAGGAACTGAGGGCTGAATTCTGACCACCATTCTTTGTTCTAAATTTCTCCCTGGGGAGCCTGGAGGAAGTCACACCCATGAGCCAGAGCTGACATTCTTTTCTACTGATCCCAAATTTGTAGACAAAGCTTTGCCTCCCCTATGACTTGTGGGCCCACTTCAAGATGTTCCACCTTTTTAGGTCAAACCAATGTATAGCCTCCATGAATTCTTACTTTGCCTGTAACCTCTGCCTCCATGAATTCTTAAAACCCTTACCTGTGGCTGGGAACGGTGGCTCACGCCTGTAATTCCAGCACTTTGGGAGGCCGAGGCAGGTGGATCACCTGAGGTCAGGAGTTGGAGACCATCCTGGCCACCATAGTGAAACCCTGTCTCTACTAAAAATACAAAAATTAGCCAGATGTGGTGGCAGGCACCTGTAGTCCCAGCTATTCAGGAGGCTGAGGCAGAAGAATCACTTGAACCCAGGAGGCAGAGGTGAAAGTGAGCCAAGATTGTGCCACTGCACTCCAGCCTTGGCGACACAGCTAGACTCCATCTCAAACAAACAAACAAACCCTGCAACCTATTGTGGCGGTCAGGAGTTAAGTGTTGGGTGTCTGATCCTCTTTGCTTGGTACCCAGTTTGGATTCATAATATAAGTGTGTTGCAGAGGAATCCTTTCCTCTACCCATCTTAGGTTTTCCAACTGCAACCCTATAAGTTAGACTGGCCAAAGACTGATTAACAAGAGAAAAACAAGTTTACTTACAAGTTCATTGCCTGTGTACACATGGGAACACTCAGAGGTGAGTAACCCAATGGGGTGGTTAGACTGGGGGTTAAATGCCATCTTAGGCTAACATAAACAAACAAAAAAGGGTTTGGGGCTTCTGTATAGGGGAGACAACTTATGAGAAGTTAACCAGGAAAGGGATGGTAAACAAGAGGTGTTTAATAAGATTTATTGTGCAGATTTAAGTCTGCCCTTTCTCCTCTGATGAGTAGTTAAGAGTCTTCTTCCTGGGAGAAGGAGACACCTCTACAATCCTTTACAAAAGGAAGACTTAGACCCTGTTTTTAGAGCTTTCCTGCATCTGCTGGTTCTCAATAGCCTTCAGCTCAAAATAGTCGTATGCCAAAGAGGCATATTTGGGGTGGCATATTCTAGTACACTTAGCAAGCAACTTCCTGGACTCAGGTTTCCACATTTTTCTTTCCCCGTCTCCACTCACATCGCTCCCTCCGAAACCTAGCGTATGCACTATGGACCCCAGCCTTGGAAACGCAATAGGCCTTCTTATTTTTGACCCTGAAATGCAAAAGACTGACTACCACCAGTGGAGAGTAGAAGGAGAAAGAATTCAAGCCTCAAGGCAAGTTCCTACATCTCTCCTTAGATCTGATGAGATTAGAACACAGCTTACTCTCGGACAGGGGTTCAGGAATCTGCAAATAGTTCAAGGAGTCACCAGGTCCTGGGAAACAAAACTAAGACTCTAGACACGTGGGACCCAGCGCAGACTGACTAAACCAGAGCAGGGCAGTTTTTAAAGCTTCTCAGGATCCTAAAGTGCGGCCAAGGTTGAGAGCCACCAGCCAGAGGCAGAACATGAGAGGAATTTTTTACGTGTTGCTAAGGAGTCCGGACTGGAAGCCTCTGAAGCTTTGTAGGGGAGAGGAATAGCAAGTTTAATGATTTTGAAAGATCCTCTGGCAGCTGGCCATGTGGAGGGTGCATAGGAAAGGAGCAAAGAGAGGAGATGGGTTAGGAGATGGTTAGGTTAATGCAGGTGAGAGCCCTCTGGGCTTGAGCTAAGGTAGGGGTCGGAGGAGTAGGAAGATGGGAATAAATCTGAGAAAGACCTGAGGCAGGAGAATGGCGTGAACCTGGGAGGCGGAGCTTGCAGTGAGCCGAGATCACGCCACTGCACTTCAGCCTGGGCAGCAGAGCGAGACTCCGTCTCAAAAAAAAAAAAAAAAAAATCTGAGAGAGATGAAGGTGGGGATTCAACCTCACCATCATGCAAGGTTATGCTTTCCACTTTTTTTTTTTTTTTTGAGAAGGAGTTTTGCTCTTGTTGCCCAAGCTGGAGTGCAGTGGCACAATCTGGGCTCACTGCAACCTCAGCCTTCCAGGTTCAAGCGATTCTCCTGCCTCAGCCTCCCAAGTAGCTAGGATTACAGCCACCCGCCACCACGCCTGGCTAATGTTTGTATTTTTAGTAGAGATAGGGTTTCACCATGTTGGCCAGGCTGGTCTCGAACTCCTGACCTCGTGATCCACCTGCCTTGGCCTCCTGAAGTGCTGGAATTACAGGCGTGAGCCACTGTGCCTGGCCACTTTCCACTTGTCTCTGCTCTTCAGTTTCTGCTGTCTTTAAGGCAGCTCCCAGAAGAACTGGAGTTTACGTTCACATCAAGCAGAGCAGCAGAGTCTCCTCATCTTTGAGGGCCAGAGACATCTGCTTGCATCACTCAGCAAAGGCGGCTATCAGTGCTAAGTAATTCTAATAGGGCTATGTTAGGGTACAGAGTTTCTGGGCACTTTTTAAAAATAATTTTAATTTTTAATTTTTGTGGGTACATAATAGCTGTATATATTTATGGAGAACCTGAGATGTTTTGCTACAGGCCTACAATGTGAAATAAGCGCATCATAAGAATGGGGTATCCACCCCCTTCAGCATTTATCCTTTGTGTTACAAACAATCCAAGTATACTCTTTTAGGTATTTTAAATGTACAATTAAGTTATTATTGACTATAGGCACCCTGTTGTGTTCTCAAACAGTAGGTCTTATTCATTCTTTCTAATTATTTTTTGTACGCATTACCATCCCCATCTCCCCCCACCCACCAGCCCCCCACTAGCTTTCACAGCCTCTGGTAACTATCCTTCTACTCTCTATGTCCATGTGTTCAATTATTTTGATTCTTAGATCTCACAAATAAGTGAGAACATGCAATATTTATCTTTCTGTGCCTGGCTTATTTCACTTAATGTGATGTCTTCCATATCCATCCACGTTGTTGCAAATGACAGGATCTCTTTCTTTTTAAGGGGTGAATAGTACTCCACTGTGTGTATGTACCACATTTTCTTTATCCATTCATCTGCTGATGGACACTTAGGTTGCTGCCAAATCTTAACTACTGTAAACAGTGCTGCAAAAAACATGGAAGTGCAGATATCTCCTCAAGATATTGATTTCCTTTATTTTGGGTATATGTCCAATAGTAGGACTGCTGGATCATATGATGAGCACTTTTATCTATTCTCAACTGTATAAATGTTTGTCACTTAGTAAATGTTTACTAAAGTAAAAGAAAAGCAAATTTATGATAATCTGATTATCAAACAATTTCTGCTCATGGTTAATATTCTTGTCGTTAACTTAAAGTTTCTGGGAAGAAATACTGGAGGTTAAACTCAGGGATTGATTTTTTTTTTTTTTTTTTTCTGTTTTTGTCCCTCTTTCCTAACAGTCTTCAAAGGAGAACGACCCATTTCCCAATTTGCTTGATAGAAGTCCCTAAACTTGGAGCATCAAGTGTGAGGCTTTGGAGATGCAGGTGCCTAAGCTTGGGTTTCAGGTTAATTGCGGTCTCAGATGCTGCCATCTAACCAATCTAAGAATCCCATGTTGGGCTGGAAAATGCGTCTGCAGAGTAGGGGATGGTAATTGCTGCTCAGTTCTTAGGTATGATATGCTGTGCCCCTCTAGCAGCACTCAAAGTTTCTCTTCCTAACTGACCGTGTTAGTTCCTATTTCACCATTGCCTGAAGCCACAGGAAAATGTTTCCTGTGTTTGAGAATTCAGTAACAGTGATGGCTATGTCTCTTTTTCACCTGAAAAAGCTTCACCTACTTTGACATCCTCATCTTATCAGACATTTTAGCAGCATTTGTTTCAGTGAACCACCCCTTTCTTGTTGGGATTTTATCTTCCTAAGCTCTCTCTAGCTGCTCCTTTCAGTCTCCTTTTCTTCTTTTTTCTCCCAAGAGACTAAATATACAAATGAACAATGGCCACATGATATATAAATAGAACTGTGACTCACAGCTTGCAGCTACCTGCCAGGAACCCAACCCCTTTATCTACAACAAACAACCCAGGAAACCAGCCTGCTATAAGTCAGACCCATAGAAAGCCAGATTGCTATCTCTAGTAACAATTCAGGAAGTTAAACAATAATATCCGTAACAATTGGTCCACAATGACCAGGACTTGATTAATAACTGACAGCTCCCGTAATTTTTGTCTTCACTTTAATTTTAGGACCAACCAGAGAAAACCAAATATGCATCCCTAGCCAATTCCATGGGACACCCTGCCCCTAATTAGCTCACCTAGGGCTTTGCTGTGCCAACAGACTCCCATCAGGGTGCACCTGAAGCCTTCACTTTGTTAATATTTTGTTGTGAATTTTTGCATCTACATTCATTAGAGATATTAGTCTGTATTTTGTCTTTATTGTAATGTCTGCTCTTGGTATTAGGATAATGTTAACCTCGTATAATGGATTAGGAAGTGTTTCCTCTGCTTCTATTTTCTGAAAGAGACTACAGAGAACTAATATCATTTATTTTAAAGGTGTTAGATAGAATTTACCAGGGAAACCATGTTAGCTTGGTGATTTCTTTTTGGAAGGCTATTAATTATTGATTCAGTTTATCTAAGAAATATGAGCCTATTCAGATCTATTTTTCCTTGTGTAAGTTTTGGCAGTTTGGGTCTTTCAAAGAATTGGTCCATTTCTTCAAGGTTCTTCAAAATTGTGGGCATAATGTTGTTTTCAGTATTTTTAAATGACCATTGATCACTAGTGATGACTCTCTTTCATATCTAATATTGGTAATTTGTGTCTCCTGTTTTTTGTTCTTAGCCTGACTAGAAGTTTGTCAATTTTATTGATGTTTTCAAAGAACCAGCTTTTGGATTTGTCGATTTTCTTCACTTATTTCTTATTTTTAATTAATTTTTCTTATTTCTTTTTTTTTTCTATTTGCTTTAGGTTTAAGTTGTTCTTCTTTCTCCAGTTTTCCATGCTGAAAGCTGATTGTTAATTTTAGAACTTTTCTCATTTCTAACATATGCATTTAATGCTACAACTTTTCCTCTAAATACTGCTTTTGCTGCATCTCACAAATTTTGACAAGATATATTTTTATTTTCATTTAGTTTAAAATATTTTAAAATTTACCTTGAGATTTCTTCTTTGGCTCATGTATTATTTGGTGTATTGTTTAACCTTCAAGTAGTTAGGATTTTTCCCGTTATCTTTCTGTCATTGAATTCTAGTTTTCATTCCATTGTGGTCTGAGGGCAGACATAGGGTGATTTTGATTATTCTAAATTTGCCAAGTGTATTTTATGATGCAGAATGTGGTCTGTCTTGGTGAGTGTTCCATGTGAGCTTGAGAAGAATGTGTATTCTGTTGTTGGATGAAGTTTTAGATGAATTGATCAGTTGATTGATGATGCTACTGAATTCAACTATGTTTGCACTGATTTTTAGCGTGCTGTATCTGTTTCTGTTAAAGTAGTGTTGAATGGTGGATTCATCTATTTCTCCTCACAGTTCTACCAACTCTGTAATGTTTCTATTTGTTACACTTGCCTATGTACCTATTATTTCTTATCTTTTTTAGATTAATGAAGTATTTTTCTTTGTTTCATATTTTTCCATTATTAATTCTTTATACATTCTGTCATTATTTTAGTTAAAACATTAGGGATTACAGAATGCTCTTTGAATTATTAGTCTTCATTTTGCCTTCATTTTTAAACGATATTTTCATTAGGTATAGAGTTCTAGGTGGGTGGTTATTTTCTTTCAGCACTTTAAAGGTGTCATTCAATTTTCTATAGTATTCAATCTTTCTTTTGAGAAATGAGATACAGTATCTATCTTACTGGTAATTCCTATATATCTTTTCCTCTCTGATTTTAAGATTTTCTCTTTATTTTTTGTTTTCAGCATTTTAATATGATGCACCTAAGAAAGTTTGATTTTCCTTAAAGTAATTTTGCTTGAAATTTTAAATACTTCTTTCACCTGTGGCTTCATTTTTAAAAATCAGTTTTGGAAAATTCTCAGTACCTATCTCTTCAAATATCACTTATGCTCTGTTCACTTTCTTCTGTACTTCTCAGCCTCTAACTGCACTTCTCTTAATCCTTTTCCTTACATCTCTTATACTCTTTTTTTTTGCATTTTTCATTATTTTTTCTCTTGTGTTTCACCCTGAATATTTTTAACTGACTTACATTCTAATTCATAAATAATTTCTTCAGCTGTGTCTAATATGTTAGTAAATCCATCTATTGAACTGATACTTTTTATAGATTCCAGTTTTATGATGAAGGTCTATTTATTCATAAATTGACTTTGGAAGTTTATATTTTTTTCTGGAAAAATATACATCTTATTTAAATCTTCAAACTGTGTTCCTTGAGTAGCTTTTCATCTAGTAGCTCTTCTCTCCTTTTTCATTTTCATTTTTGCTAATTTTGTTTTTAAAATTTTGTTTATTCTATTCTACTTTCTTTAGTTTATTTCATATGTCTCCTTTGTTTTTTGAATTAAACTTATTTTCTATCATTTTTCTTTTCAAAAATTCATTTAATGCTATCAATTTACCTCTAAGAACCATGTTAGCTGCATCCCAGAAACTTTCATATATAGTATTTTCTATGGCATTTAGTATTTTATGTTTCTAAAATGTTTTCTTCTCTAACCAATGGGTTAAGTAGACATGTACTTGGTTTTTGGTTTTCAGATATGTGAAGATTTATTGACCATAAATTTATTGCTGATTTATAACCTAACTGCATTTTGATCATAGAGTCAAGTGTATATGTAAAACTAACATTTAAAATGTTGTTGAGACTTCTTTCATGACCTGCTACATGACCAAATTGTAAAAAATGTTCCATGAACACTTGCTAAAAAAATGTATATTGTCTATTGGTTGGGTGTAGTGTTCTCTCTATATATATATTTAATGAACTTTGTTAATTTCATTACTGAAATACTCTATATGCTTACTATGTTGGGGCGGGCAGATCTATCAGTTGCTGAGAGAAACGTGTTAAACATCTCCTGACAACTCAGTTCCCCTTAAGGGAATTGATAAGATAGATAAATATATCAATGTCTTATAAATCTGCCCAGATTGCTTTATATTTGTTGAGTCTGTATAGTTAAGTACATACCCATAATTGTAATATCTTCCTAGCAGATTGTTTCCTTTTATTAAATTGAGTGATCTTTGTATACTATTAATTAACTAAATTTTTACTTTGTCTTATGTTAATATCGCTACCTTAGATTTCTGAGGGTTAGCCTTTGCTTAGTATTTTTTAATTACTTAATTTTCAACTTTTCAATTTGGTTTTATTTCAAATGTATATCTTCTAAGCAGCATGTAATTAGATTTTATTCTGTTATTCAATGTAATCATTCTAGTCTTTTGTGTGCTTATTCTGTTTAAAGATATTATGATTATTGATGTACTGGCATATATTTTACCATGTTACATTTTGATATCTATTTAACAACTTTTTCTCTTAAAGTATTTTTCCCTCTGATAATTCCCTCCTCCCATTGGTATAAGAAAACATTCTACATTCCCTTTTATTTACATCAAAGAAAATAATTTTGCTGCTTTGCAACTTGTAGATTATTTATATCCTTTTTGTAATTATCTAAAATTTTAGCATACTTAGTAAACTATGAATTTAGCATACTTAGTAAACTATGATTAAAAATCTCTAGTTGTTAAATATTTCTGTCTTCTTCCCAATCACATCAAGGACTCAGAAAACTGTCTTAATCTATTGAACTGTCACCCATTTAACTCTTCTTATTCTTTAAAAAATTCCAAAAATAATTATTATTATTTTGTGAATTTAATGGCTATTAAAATGTTAACATTATCAGTTTCAGTGATTATTATTCTTTCAAATTTTTAATTTTATTTTTAATTGACTATCATTTAATACTGACTTTCACACATTCCCTTCTGTCCTCTTTTCTTATGGCTGAAGTACAACCATTAGTATTAATAGGATACATTTTAGCAAATGTGAATTGTCCTTATCTATGAAATTCTGAAAATCTCTTTAGTTTGCCTTTTTATTTTGAAATAGTGGCTTAACTGGTTGTAATATTCTAAGCTTAATTTAGTGAGAAAGATTAGACTTGTCAACAAACAGTACTGAAACAATTGTAATTTCTATGTAAAAACATAATCCTAATCTTTCCTTTATCTTTTATAAAAAATTCAACTTGAATTGGATCATAAATTACAGGTACATTTGGTTACAAAATGCACAGATCAACCCATCATGTAGGTATTAAGCCCAGCATCCATTAGCTATTCTTCCTGAAGCTCTCTCTCCCTGCTCCTTGACAGACCCCAGTGTGTATTATTCCCCATCATGTGGCCATGTGTTCTCATCATTCAGCTCCCACTTATAAATGAGAACATACAGTGTTTGGTTTTCTGTTCCTGCATTAGTTTGCTGAGGATAATGGCATCCATGTCCCTGCAAAGGACATAATCTCTTTTCTTTTTATGGCTGCGTAGTATTCCATGGTGCATATGAACCACATTTTCTTTATCCAGTCTAGCATTTAGGTTGATTCTGTGTCTTTGCTACTATGAATAGTGCTGCAATGAACATATGCATGTATCTTTAGAACAGAATGATTTGTATTCCTATTATAGATATATAATAGAATGCTATATATACCCAGTAATGGGATTGCTGGACCTAATGGTATTTCTGCCTCTAGATCTTTGAGAAATTGCCACACTGTCCTCCATAATGGTTGAACTAATTTGTACTCCCACCAATAGTGTAAAAGCATTCATTTTTATCTGCAACCTCACCAGCATCTGTTGTTTCTTGATTTTTTAATAATAACCATTCTGATGGGAGTGAGATGGTATCTCACTGTGGTTTTCATTTGCATTTCTCTAATGATGGGTGATGTTGAGCTTTTTTTCATTTATTTGTTGGCTGCATGAATGTCTTCTTTTGAGAAGTATCTGTTCATGTCATTTCCCCCACTTTTTAATGTTACAAAACGCTTCTTTAGCTCAGCGAAGTTCCTTATTACCCACCTTCTGAAGCCTACTTCTGTCATTTCAGCCATCTCAGCCTCAGCCCAGTTCTGTGCCCTTAATGGAGAAGTGTTGCAGTCATTTGGAGGAGAAGAGGCACTCTGGCTTTTTGAGTTTTCATCGTTTCTGTATTGATTCTGATCTTTGTGGGCTTATCAACCTTTGATTTTTGAGGTTGCTCACCTTTAAATGAGGTTTTCCTTGTTGATGTTACTGGTGGTGCTTTCTGTTTGTTTTTCTTTTATCGGTCAGGTCGCTCTTCCATGGGGCTGCTGTGGTTTGCTCAGGGTCTGCTCCAGACCCTAGCTGCCTTGGTTTTTCCCATACCTGAAGATATCAGCAGTGAAGTCTGCAAAACAGCAAGATGGCAGCCTGCTCCTTTTTCTGTGAGCTCCATCCCAGGGATGTACTGACATGTTGCCTGCCTGATCTCTCCTGTAGGAGGTGTCTGGAGACCCCTATCGGGAGGTCTCACCCAGTCAGGAGAAACGGGATCAGGGGCCCACTTAAAGAAGCAGTCTAGCTGCTTTTTGGTAGAGCAGGTGTAGCAGGTGTGCTGCGTTGAGGGGACCCTTCCTCTTTCAGACCGCCTGAACTCTCCAGAGCCAGCAGGCTGGAAAGACTGAGTCCACTGAACTGCACCGATGTTGGCCACCCCTTCCCATGGGGGTCTCCGTCCCAGGGGAGAACAGAGTTTTGTCCATGTAACCCTGGCTGGAGCTGCTGAAATTCCCACAGGGAGGCCCCACCCAGTGAGGAGGATTGGATCTGGGTCCCACTTAAAGAAGCAGTGTGGCCACGATCTGGCACAGCGCCTGTGCTACGTTGTGGGAGACTCCTCCTCGTCTGGACTGCCTGGACTCCCCGGAGCTGGCAAGCGAGAATGGCTGAGTCAACTGAACCGCAGGGATGGTGGCTGCCTCTACCCACGAGAGCTCCGTCCATCTCAGGCTGACTCCAGGCTGTCACCACTGGCTGGCAGAAATTCCAGTGGGCCTTAACTTGTGAAGTGCTGTGTAAACGGGGCCTGGAGAGCAATGCTGTTTGGTTCCCTGGATTCAGCTCTCTTCCTAGGGGAATATATGAGTGGATCCCCTGCCTTGCCGGGATTCCTTGGGCTGGAGTATGTAAAACTCCAGGGTCTTTGTGTGTGCCTGAGTAGCGGCTCTGCCATGACTCTGCACAGCTCTGTGTGTCTGACCCAAGGCCTGGTGGCATGGGCCCGTGACGGGATCTCCCGATCTGCGGGTTGCAGAGATCCATGGGAGAAGCCTGGCTTTCCAGGTGGTGTCGCACAGTCACTCACCACTTCCCTTTGCTGGGGTTGGGGGTTTCTTTGGCTCCGTGTCACTCTCAGGTGGACCGTTTTCCCAGTCTGCTTTTCTTCATTCTCCATGGGTCTAGTTGTCTGCCTAGTCAGTCCGAGTGGGACTGAGAATCTGGATATTTTAGTTGAAGGTGCTGAATTCATTGGCAGTTTTCATTCCTCTCCATGAGTGCTGCGGACTGCAGCTGCATCTAATCGGCAGTTTTGGCCCCTCAACCTTATTTTTCTAAAACCTTGGTCTCTAGGCAGCAGTGAGGCACTACGACTTTCTTTCGGGGCCCCACCCTAGTTCCTGACTTTAAGCAAGTACTTGGTTCCTGTGTGCCATCTTGGGCGGGACATCTTGGGATTGCCCAGCAGAGGCCAAACTCCCTGTTGATTTTAGACAAAGAGCCCAGTAGGTCAGAGGCTTCTGGCAGTGTCTCTTCTGCTTCTGTTGAGCCAGACATCCCTTTTTAGCTTTCTATTTTTATACCTACCTGTCATGGCTTTGTGTTCAGAGCTGAGAGATGGATCAAAGCATGAACTCATTGAGCTGTCTTGCCCAGAATGTTCTTCCCTATCTTTCTTATTTTCAGTTCACTGCCTTGTTGCAGAGGGATTTAAAGAAGCTATTTTACTTCATCACACTGACACTGAGTCAAATAGAGCAGGCATTCTTCTCATCTGAGTGACAAATGAGATAAACAAGAAATAAAGAGCTCAAAGTACTTCAGCCCAGGTTTAGTGGATGGAAGGCTAGCTGCAGAGCCTGAGCCCCGTGCAAGGCTGCAGACCCCCATCTCAGTTTAGTCTTTGGGTCACTCTTCTTTCCAAGAGAAATGGGACACTGAGCAATCATGGCGTTTATCAAAGATAATTCCCTTGCCTAGGTTACCCATTGCTTATGATTCTTTGGGCATCTTGTGATTTCTAGAAGGACAAATCAGAGGAGAAAAGGTCTGATCTTTCATGGCAACAGATTTTAATTTAGATACTGTCATTCACACTTATTCCTCCTGCTTACCTTCCTAGTCCAAATTTCCAGGCCCCAACATTCCACTGAATTCAATTAGACTGATGAAATGTTCACTTAGCTCTATTGTGCTCAGGCACCCCCAGGTGGTACAATGTGGTTTACAATTAGTCCGGGAAGTGGGGGATCCCCCAAATCATGGATAGATGAGTAACCAGTTTTCCACATGAGAAATACCTGTGAACCTTTTTACGTACCATGCAACTTTCTGGTCACAGTAGAGACCTGAAAGGCCAATCATTTGATAGAACTTGTTCCTTGGGAGCTTATAGCTTAGAAGAGCTGATGTGGTCATCAGTGGCCAACATGTGAGGTGGAAAATGAAGTAGAAAATGGACCACCCAAAGACAGATGGAAGAGGGTCTGACTAGGTCAGGAAATCAGCCTGGAAACTTGTCAGATTCCTAGAAAAACTTGATCCAGGCTGAGCTTTGGTGGGGGCTTCAGGGATGAAAAAAGAGGAATAGTTCTAAGAGCAATGTGGATCCCAAGGCAGTAGTCAGAGGGGCCACCTTGCTGCTGTTGGAGTCTATACATCCCAGCAGGCAGAGATCACTTCTGCCGGGAAGTCTTTGGAGATGTGGGCGGGGGATGTGTTGGTGAGAGGAGGGGTGTTAGGCATTTTAGCTCTGCTCTGCATTGTGGGCAATTTTTTGATTGACATACATTTGATTCGTGCCCTATACCCTATCCATATAGGGACTCAGTAAATACTGAATTGAACTGACTAGATATCAAAGGCTCATTGAGAAAAAATTTAAGAAAAGGGGTCTAAGTTCAGATTAGATCATTACTTAGAATAAAGATTCAATTTGAAAATCATGGTTGTCATCAAAATATTTTATACTTAAGCATTTTTTTTGAAATTTGCTTTTCTAAAAATTTCATTTGAATGTTTCCTCCCATCCTTCTTTGAGTCATGCCAGACACCACCTCTGTTATATCCATTTATTCATTTAATGCCCGTAGAGGACCATGCCAACCCACATCCATCCAGACTTCCAGGCCTAAGGTTCTGGCTGAAATGACACAGAAACCATGGCAATGGCTATGGACAGTCCTGTTTCTAGAAAGTGACCTTCACACACATTCCCACAAAGGCTGCCTGTGCTTGTTTTAAATTCAGGGTTACCAATGTCCTTTCATTTCAGGGACTTCAGTCACAAGAGTGCTTCTATGTTATCAGGAATTGGAGGTACACCAAAATAATATCAAATATGCAAGGAACTAAAGAGATGCTAATCTCATTCCTGCATCTCCTGGTTCTCTGGCTGGGTAAAACACCCAGCATATTGTTACCTTTGCAATTTAAAAATCCACAGCATTTAAAAGGATTATACCTATGTCTGTGTAAACTAGGTTGATTGAGGTTTAAAAAAACCATAAAGGCAATGTTTATCTTTAAATGTCAAACATTGTGTGAGAAGATTTAGTGTTCTTTCCTACCCATGAATAACATTCCAGACTGTAATTAATTTATCCATGTTCCTATCAGCACAGCATTATTCTGGGACAAAAAGCAGGTGGAGAGTGACAGAGGAGGTGGGAACACTGTTATTTCTTTCGGAAAAGCTTTCTTGATTGGATCTGTGCTCTTTTCATAACAATATGAAGGTTGTGGTTATTTGTCAACTGCAAGGGCAGCTGTAATGCCAGAACCTGTGGGTCTATAGCCAACTGCATCTCATCTTCCCTGGGTGACTTGAGGGTGCTGTGAATTAGTGCCAATGACCCCAAGACCTGGGCAGAGGCAGCCTAAATGACCACATTAATGGACAGTCTTGCTATCCACCAGTCAGGCAGCATTCAGTGGCGTTTTTTGGGCACAGTGCACAGTAGAGACCCATGAAATTGATGCTATGCAGTTGAGTTTGTCTAATGGAGGAAACAGTCCTTCCCCTAAATCAGGGGTTCCTAATGTGGCAGCCACCAATCGCCAACATATCAGGGGTCTAGAGAGCTCTTGAACTGTAGAACAAATGTTGCACATGTGTGCATTGGGGTGGGCGGGAGCAGGATGGTGGAGGAGAGCCATAGTTTTTTCTCAAATTCCCAAGAAGAACCTGAAAAAATTAATAACCATTGCTCTAAAATGATAAACAGAACTTACATATCTGACATAGCCAAAAAGCACTTGCAACACAACTAATTAGCAAGGTCAAAGCAATTCAATGAGGAAAGGAGTTCTCAGGTATGCCAAGGGAAGAAACAGCTGGGTAAGGCGTTTTACAGAAAGAAGGTCCTGGAACAGAGTGACAAACCCTGCCCCTACAGAACCAGGCAGGCCGTTCAGCACAGGAGCCTGCTGAGTGTCCTTGTGGAGGAGGATGTGGAGTAGCGGGGCCGGTGGTAAACTCTGGTTTGCATTTTGTATAGGAAGCTGACAGCGTCAGCATCAGTTTCTGCCAGTTGGCTACTCTGCCAAAAGTGGGCATGATGTTTCTAGATCCCCTGACTTTTGTTGAATACGAGAGCTCTCAATTCTTACATCTTAAAAGTGAATTCAAAATTAAAGTGAACAAACAGACCCTATGCCTAGAGGCTCAGAGCTGGTCAGGGTGCCCATTCTCAGACCTTTGCTGGGGAGCTGAGGTTTGAAAAACTCCTGGGTCCCATTCGGTGGCAGGCATCAGCCTGTGCTGTGTACAGCTGGAAACAGAGGCTAGACCCATGAAGAAGGGTCTGGAAGGGGGGAAGGTGAGTCATGTACAACGAATGGAGGCACCTCGGTTGCTGGTCTAGAAGCTCCGCTAGAGGGGCAGAGTAGTGGGGAATGAAGTCGGTGAGCTGGAACATCCTGCAGGGCTCCAAACAGGTTGTGGCTGGTTTCTTTTTGGAACCAGAGCAATCCTCTAGGAAGTCTTAGGAGAATGCCAGGAGGCCACACGCGGCGCTTGGGAGGGAGGCTTCTCACATATAGCACTTATTCCCAGGCAAAGAGAGTCCTGGGAGGAAACTGACACAGGCCACCTATGACCAAGCAAATCAGACAGGGAAATGTTGGTCAAAGAATAGGGACAGAAGAGATTGAGGAGCAACAAATGGCTCTCACAAGACATGGATGTGTTAAGCCACCGTGTGGGATGGAGACTGACCTGTGGACAGCGCTGGGTCGGGGAGTTGACACACCAGGTGGCTGAGTGGGGTCTCTTTCATCATTCTGTTCCCCATCACCTGTCACTGGGGGGGCAGGATGGGGACTTCAGGGCCCTTGCTCCCCTTAGACTTTCTCATGGGGGGGAAATATTTTGCTTTTAGCATAACAGCACTCAGTTTATGCTCTGCTGCTGCTAAAGATTGTTTGCCTTTAGGGGTGTGTCTTGCTGAAGATCCAGAAGCCCCAGGGAAATGAGAGTTGTCCCTGAGGATAGTAGAAACCACAGGGTAAAGGACTGAAAAAACAACAAAGGGCAAGGCACAATGGCTCATGCCCATAGCCCCAACACTTTGGGAGGCCAAGGCAGGAGGATCACTGGAGGCCGGAAGTTCGAGACCAGCCTGAGACTCCCGTCTCTACAAAAAAAATTTTTTACTAGCCAAGGCATGGTGATGCACAACTGTAGTTCCAGCTACTCAGGAGGCTGAACTGGGAGAATGTCTTGAGCCAGGAGTTCGAGGTTGCAATGAGCAATGAACACACCACCGCACTCCAGCCTGGGCAGCAGAGTTAGACCTTGTCTAAGGAAAAAGAAAAAGGCAACAAAAGAGGGGCCAAAGGGCAAGGAATGTCCCCAGGCTAAGACAGGGGCATCTGGACACCAACTGAAGGGCAGCCAGAGGGAAGAGTAAAGAACCGTGCACATGACCCTGCATACTAGATGGGTTACACTGCAGGTCTGTCCTTTCTGGTAACAGGCTGAGCCTTTCTTCCTCCATTATCCCGTGAGCAGAGTTAGGAACAAAAGCAGGACATTCAGCTTTCAAGTTAAGACTTGAGATTTTCCTAAGAAAGGATGAGAAGTGCCTGGAGCTTTGGCTTTGATGTCACATGCACTGAGATGGGAGCTCATGAAAAATGAAGATAAACCCACTGAGAGGGGCAGGGAGCCATGCTCACCACCCCTCTAGCAAAGCGACCAAGAGAAAAAGAGGAAGGAAGAAAGAGAAATAGAGACAGAAGTGACCCAAGGACTATATGCGCTATGGTTCTGTTATCATTATTTCAAGATCAATCATACCTATAAAATGGAGAGAGGTGAGAATGAAAGAGTGAAGGGAGAAGGAAGAAGAAAAAAGGGAAAAAAAGAGAAAACCATTTCAAGTTCATCAAGGATTACAAAATACACTTTTTCTCATCTGTAATCATGTCTTACCATTTCAAAAAGAAAATAACAACCACAGCATCATCATAATAAAATAATTCATCATATGTGGGATAGAGAGGAAGAGGAGACATAAGAACAACATCACTTACATAAGCCTTTAGTTTCTGACAGTGCTTCCATTCATACTGTCTTCACCATAACCAGTTGACAGGTGGGCAGGCATTGTTCCACACTCTGGTGGGAATAATGCTCCCTCCAGCTGATCTGGGCTGCTCTACACATGTTTACCTGGTCTACAAATTGTTACTAAGAGGGTTACATATCAATGCTTGGTGGGACAAACCTTTTGCTTCAATCCATTATCCATTTGGAGAGGTAGGCAGGAGGTTACTGCATGTGTACAGCATGACCTTGAGGCGAAAAATCCAGGGAATTTTCACATAAAGTTTATGTAATTTTTCTTAAATATTAAAGTACATAGAGTTTATATGGTTTGGCTGTGTCCTCACCCAAATCTCCTCTTGAATTGTAATCCAAATTGTAATCCCCACGTGTTGCAGGAGGGACTTTGTGGGAAGTGATTGGATCATGGAGGCGGTTCTTCCATGCAATTCTCATGATAGTGAGTGAGTTCTCACGAGATCTGATGGTTTTATAAGGGGCTCTTCCTTCCACTTTGCTCTGTGCGTCTCTCTCCTGCTGCCATGTAAAGAAGGACATGTTTTCGTCCCTTTCGGCCATGATTGTAAGTTCCTGAGGCCTCCTCAGTCATGCTGAACTGTGAATCAATTAAACCTTTTTTCTTTATAAACTACCCAGTTTCAGGCAGTTCTTTATAACAGTGTGAGAACAGACTAATACAGAGTTGTTGCAAAACAAAAAAGGAAGGAAAACATGAAGTAGCATAAATAAGATAATAAATCCCCGATAGGCCTACCACTAATAGACAATGTTAACATGGCGGCGTGCTTCCTTATAGACTTTTGAAATAATGCCTGGCATCTCATATTTACAATTTAGGGCCTTGGGTTTTGTGGGGGAGTTTTGTTTTGTTTTCTGTTTTTGTATTTTTCACTTAGCATGATAATATAAAGATCTCCCCTATTGGTTTTTTGTTTGTTTGTTTTGAGTCAGAGTTTCGCTCTTGTCACCCAGGCTGGAGTGCAATGGCATGACCTTGGTTCACTGCAACCTCTGCCTCCTGGGTTCAAGTGATTTTCTTGCCTCAGCCTCCCAAGTACCTGGGACTACAGATGCCCATCACCACACCCAACTAAATTTTTGTGTTTTTAGTAGAGACAGGCCAGGCTGGTCTTGAACTCCTAACCTCAGGTGACCTACCCACCTTGGCCTCCCAAAGTGCTGGGATTACAGGTGTGAGCCACCATGCCTGGCCCCACGTTGTTATAAATTATTTGTAAACATTATTTTAAGGACTCCATATACTATTCTACTATGTAGAATAATATATGTACTAAAATTACCTTTTTTTCTATTTTTACAAGTTTAGATTCCAGTTATTGTAAGTAAAAATACAAAGAACTTTTACATGCATAAGGATTTTTCTACAGCTCTGATCTTTAGAATAAATAGATTTCAGTCTGGGTGCGGTGGCTCATGCCTGTAATCCCAGCACTTTGGGAGGCCTAGGCCAATGGATCATCTGAAGTCAGGAGTTCGAGACCAGCCTGGCCAATATGGCAAAACTCCAACTTTACTAAAAATAACAAAAACTAGCGGGTCATGGTAGTGGGCGCCTGTAATCCCAGCAACTTGGGAGGCTGAGGCAGGAGAATTGCTTGAACCTGGGAGGTGAAGATTGCAGTGGGCTGAGATCATGCCATTGCACTCCAGCCAGGGCGACACAGCGAGACTCCGTCTCAAAAAAAAAAAAAAAAAAAAAAGAATAAATAGATTTCACACAGTGCAATTTCATGTCATAGGCTATGAACATTTCAGGACTTCCCGAAGTGGCTGTGGGGGTTCGTTTTGCACCCGCACTACAGGGCAATGCTGGTTCTGCCTGGTGCACAGGATACATCGGTACACCCCTCGGAGAGCCTCCAATCACCCTCGTCCCCATGAGAACACCGAGGTCGAAGCCCAGGGAGAAGTGATCTGCCAAGGAAGATCATGGAGGCAGTGACCCTAGAGAATGTCTTCTAGCCCTAGGTCAGGAACCTACCTCTGCGACCCACCTGCAGAGTAGGAACCTGCAGCCTGGACGCCATTCCCCAGAAGGTTCATGGGATTGTCTCTTGGGGACTGCCCCTTCTCACTCTTGCCTGCCAAACCCGTGAGCTACAGCTATGAAATTTGCTGGGAAGTCACCTGGATCATTGCACGGTTTGCTCCCTGGAAAAGGACAGCACAGACTGAAAAGCCCCAAGGACGTTAGGTTGTGCGCGCCAAGGCTCGGGTGTCTCCAGCTACTGCCTGCCACTCCGGTCCCCCTCCTGTCTAGTCCACAGCTGCACCCCCAGCTCAGGGCTGTACACTCAGTAAGTAGGTGCTTCATAAATGTTTGCCGAATAGATGTGTGGCCACAGCTGAGGTGCGGGACAAGGCTGAAAGGAGTGGTGAGGGGCGGAGGTTGAGCGGTCTTTGGAGTGATTATGTTCAGAGATATTTGAAGGCTGTCACGTCCGAGGGTGGGGCGTCTCCCAGACGGCCTTTCTCCTGGCTGCAGTAGCTTCCTCTCTGGCAACCTCAAACTCCCGCAGGAAGGTAGGTAGATCTGTCGGTTGGTCGGCTTTCTCAATCCTAATGCAGACCTTCTGCCGGCCTTGAGCCTCTGCGACAGGATCCAAAGCGCTTCCTCACACGCGGCGGCGTTGGTCTGGGGTGCAGGGTGCAGAGGACCCCGGTGGGCCGGGGCTGGTCTGGGGTGGTCCCGGGGGACCCTGGGCTGGGCCGTGAGTGTAGGCGGAGTGGGGCGGGACGCCTGGCGGCTCTGGGAGGCCCCGCCTGCCCCCGCTCCTCGCGCAGCGCTCAGGCCCTTAGAAGGTGCCGCCCCGGGGCTGGGCTGTCGGTGGCCTCAGCGCTCGGCAGGCGCACACTCAGCTCCACACCCGGCTCTCGGCATCTCAGACCCGGGTAAGTCAGGGGCTCCCACCTCTGCGGCCCTCTCCCGGGGCGCAAGTGGCCTAGTCGGGCGACCCCGGGGGCCCCTGGAACCTGCGTCTCCGGACGCGCAGCGGGCGCGCTCCAGGCTGGAAGCGCCGAGACTGCCCGAGTGGGAGACGGGATAGGATGATCAGCCTCTTCCCTCCTTTCCTTCTGCCGCTCTCATTTACTTACACAACAAACGCATAGCAAAGCATCTCACCAACATAGAATAATGAAAACATTCCTCCATTGTTAAGTTATGGACATTCTTGTATAATATTTGGAAAACACTGACATGCAACTTTCAAAAGAAAAGAAAGTCAAAACCACTTACGGGGCCTGAGTCCCCACTGTTTTTCAAAGACCTTCAGCTTTTTTGGGGGACCAGCTCTTGGGCCTTGACATCTCCCAGCGGAAAGGGCATGGGACGCGGAGAACATTACTGATATCTGATCTTGATTGTGGTAATGGGAAAAGTGGGGAACTTCAGAAGAAAGTTGACTAAGTAGCAGAGACGTGCGCACGTGCCCGAATCTATTGCATAATACTTTGCCCCCCGGATTTGTCACATTGCTCTATGGGAATTGACCGTTCATTTGAGTCCACATTTAGATTAAGAAGGAGGTTCCAACTCCATTAAAGAAGGATCTTGTCAATAACCATAGGTGTCATTTATGGTCCAGGTGGTGGGGACTTTGCTGAGTTCAAAAGTTGCTTAAATTCAGCCGTGACTCATATTTACAATGACCGGACAAAACCCCTCTGCTTTCTCTAGCCAGTTTCATCCAATCATCAGGTGAGCCGAGGATCCATTGGAGGAAGGCATTATCTGTATCCAGGGGAAATAGTCAAGGATATTCAGGTAGGACCTGCTTTTGACAGGTTATTGGAAAATGAATTGTTTTGAAAATAAAGCTCACTTAGAAGGCATCAGAGGGACTCATTGCTGTCGTCTTAAATCTCTGAGGGTGGGACAGCTCCTGTGTGGTTTTGGTCTTTCTGGTAGTTGAAAGGAACACTTATTATTCATGCGTTCATGCATGCCTGCCTGCATTCGCTGAATGTTTATTGCGCTCCTACCATATGCCAGACTCTGTTCTAGCTGCTTGGGATGCAGTGAAGAACAACCACGCAAAAATCCCTGCCCGCAATAGCTTGCATTTTGGTGGGAAAGACAAATGTTGAACAATCAACATCATAATTAAGAAAACTTTATTTTATTGGAAGGTGATAAGGACTATGGAAAAGGAGGAGAGAAAAAAGGTTAAGAGTTACTGGGAGTGTGGTAAGGAGGGAAGAAAATTGTGCTCTACTATTAACCATCACTGACTGCCCAAATTTTTTTAGAAATAAGGTGGGTTGCATATATATATAAAGACTATAAATCTTAATATACAAAATGAATAACAAAAATACATTAATAATATAAATATAAATAAATAATATAAAATTTAATATATAAAAACATACTATATTGCAAGAGGTTTTGCTTTGATTACTCAATAATCTATTTCCAGAGCATAGTATACCTTATCAATTCTTCACTCATTTTCCCATTGTAGTGGTATTGAATCTAATACTTTGCATTCCCACTTAATTCAGGAAAACCTTACTGAAATATTCTGGGTACTGGAGTAGGAACAAAGGTAAGCAAGATGGTCTCTGTCCTTTGGGACCTCCTGGGAGAAAATGCTCAGACAAGTTTACAAATGATTAGAAGTTAGAATATGACCGGCACTGTAGGAGAGATATATACAAGGGGTCAAAGAAGGGGAGGGGATTCTGGATCAGGGTCAGACACAGTGTGGATATGAGCTGGCATCTGAAGGACCAGTAGAATTTTAAGAGGGGGATATGGTGGGAATGACTCACCTACAGAGAGAACAGCAAACATAAAACAAGATACCGGGCACAGTGACTTACGCCTGTAATCCTAGCACTTTCAGAGCCCAAGGTGGGCAGATCACTTTAGCACAGTCATGCTGAGCCTGGGCAACATGGCGAAACCCCGTCTCTACTAAATATACAAAAAGTAGCCAGGCATGGTGCCATGCACCTGTAAACCCAAACTACTCAGGAGGCTGAGACATGAGAATCACTTAAACCCAGGAGGCGGAGGAGGTTGTAGTAAGTCAAGATCGTGCCACGGCACCCCAGCCTGAGCAATAGAGTGAGACTTGGTCTCTAAAATACAATAAAATAAAATAAAATAAAATAAAGCAAGAGCTAGGAAGGCCAGGGGCTGATTCCATGCTGCACAAAGACCTCAGATATATACTCAAGGTAGATTCCATCATTCCCACTGTTCAGGTGAGGAAACTGAGGCTCTCTGGATTTATCTCATTTGCTGAAGATGAGAGTCCTTCCTTCCCTCCTGATGTGTGACTTCAGCTGTCCATCCCCAAACGCCCGCCCATGTTTTCATATTGAGTTTGATGGAGTCTCCTCACCAGCTTGCTGGCCTGACTCCCTGAGTATTCAGTGTTTATATTTCCATTCTTCACACCCCAGACTCTCTCTCTATTACCCACAGAGAAGTCTAGGAAGCTCCTCGTAAAAGCGCCAGACTCAAGCCACACTCCACGTCCCGCTGGGAGGTGGCAGGAAACACTTTTCTGATCAGAGAGGACAGTCTGATTCTGGGCCTCTGGACAGTTTTATCCTGATTCCTTGAGAGACTCTGGACACCTTAGTGCCCATTGACACTGGGGAGAGGGGAAGGATAGAAGACCAGACAAACCAGCCAAATGCCTGGAAGCATCTGGTGGCCCTGGGTGGCTTCTTTTCTGCTAGGAGGGAGATATGTTTCCAGAATTTGGACATAGTGCTGTGATAAAGATGAAAACAATAGACAGTTGGTTCCAAGGACAATTGACTCAGAATTCTTGGCTCGATAAGATCATGTTCACCAAAATGAGGCTTATCCATCATTGCTTTTACGCTGATTCTGCTTCTTAAAACAAATGAGACCAAATGATGATGTTAAGAGTGGATGCTCTTTTGAAGAAATGCTTAAGGAGTCCTGTCAAGTGTGATAAAAATACCCACAGTCAACCTAGGGAAGTAAGTTAAGGAGCCCTGTAGTTTATCTAGGATTGACCTGGGGCTGGAACCCAGATTCCTGAGTTCTGACTCCGACCTTCCTGTCTCCCCTACTTACCCCTAGAATCTATTCCTTTTAGAAGAAAGCTTGGAGTCAGCCACAAGAACCTTACCCAGTCACTAAATGCTTGAGAAAGAATGATCAGGAACTGGGAGAATTTGCTAATAATAATAAAAGAATGAGAGGGGTGCACTCAGGGCAGGGGGCTTGAAGAACGGCTCCTCTCTTTACAACACACTCAACAGGGGTCTGAGGTCACAGTGATGAGAGGCCCAAATTTGTGGCCTCCCCATGAACAAATGCCCTACTCATGTCCCCTGCAGGATCAATGGGGACAGGGCTCAATATTGGGAGGAAGGCTGCAGTATTTACTGGGGAAGCCTGCTGTCTACAGCCTGCCCAGTTTATGCACGGGCAGGCCACAGTTGGTCTTAGAAATAAAGGCTTTGGAAAATTAAAAAAAGAAAGAAAGAATGAGAGTTTCCCATGATGGGAAAGCTTCTGTTCTGAAAGCTTCCAGGCTGTTATCAGTGCTGATAGGCGACACAGCCAGAGCACGTGGGAGAAGTCAGAAGAGGCGGTGTGTGCCCGGAGGAGGCGCCACCCACTGCCCTCTTCTCCCCTGGGTTCAGCTGTGGGCCTTATGGAACTTCAGGGTGCTGGAGGCCCCGTTGGTCTCCATTTGCAGGTGTCTCACTCAGCGCAGCTGCCCAGAGCCCTGTGTCCTGAGTGATTTCCAGTAGGCCAGCAGCTCTGGGTCTAAGCTTTTAAGGAAAAAAAAAAAAAAAAAGCACTACCCTTGATTAGGGGCAGCATTCATATCTCACATCCAGGTAGAAGCAGAAATGGCCAGGAATCCACCCCACTTTCTGGGCCCAACGAGGCCACAGTTTGAGAATATTCAGCACAGGCTGAGCATCAGATGGATTTTGAACATCTCTGGCTGCTACCGTTTCTGCCTCCCCCGTTGCTTTACTCACTGTGCAAGCTACAAAAAGCTGAGGGGACAGGAACAGGATTGACTTCAGGTAAGCAGCCAACCCCCATTTGGTTGGATCCAATGCTACCTGATGAAAGGGGCCTAGTCCTCAGCTATTTTGAGCCTGCTTCCTCTGTACAAGGTCCTGGGAATTGCTCTTTTCTATACTAATAAAATGTGAGTCAATAGCTAAGAGACGACATTTTAGACGTATTTTTGGTTGGTTGTTTTTGTTTGTATTTATTTTTTTAAGTTCCAGGTACAAGTGCGGGATGTGCAGGTTTGTTACAGACATAAACATGTGCCATGATGGTTTGCGGCACCTGTCAACCCATCACCTAGGTATTTAGCCCAGCATGCATTAGTTCTTTTCCCTATTGCTCTTCCCCACCCACCTTCCCCCGACAAGCCCCAGTGAGCGTTGTTCCCCTCCCTCTGTCCATGTGTTCTCATTGTTCAGCTCCCACTTAATTTAAGTGAGAATATACGGTGTTTGGTTTTCTGCTCCTGCATTAATTTGCTGAGGATATGTATTTCTGATAGGAGAGATTACTTTTGGCAAGCCATCTCATCTCTAAGGAGCCCCGTTTTCTGAAAATTAAGATTGTTGGATCAGTTGCTCTCCCACTCTGTTTGAGTCCAGCCGTCTGAAAGTGCAGCCACGGGGCATGTAGGTGCTTCAGCATCATGTATAATGGAACTGAACCTAGAGAATCTGATATAAAATCCCAAATGACAGGCAGATCCAGACTCTGTCATTTACACCATGCTGACTATTAAGAAGACATTGCCAAACTAATTTTAAGACTCATTACACAAAAATACCATGGCAACCCAGCCTGCAGGCTTTGGGGGTATGGAGGACATTTAGCAAAAGCAATGCAATAAATTACATGTAAAGTTTTTAAAAATTCTTTAAAAATATAGGGTTGTTATTTGAAAGGCAGTTAATTAGCTTGACTTAAGCTCTGACAGGTGAATTGTAATTGAAGGCACCAGCGTGCATGAGAGTGGGGACAGCTGAGGTTACACTGAAGACTGGAGAGTTTCTTTCTGCAATTTCTCTTCAGACTGTATCAGAGGCAAACAATGCCAAAGAAAGAAAATATAAAAAACAAACAAGGTTTGAAAAATAGTCAGTGAAATCATATTTTTACATTCTTGCAAAATTCTTCCAGGTACCCTGCAGCACAAAAGGCTGATTTGTCAGTTTCCTAGGGTCCCACACCACAGCCCAGTGGTTCTCAATCTTGGCTACAAATTAGGGTCATTTGGGAGGTTTCTAAAAAGTTTCTGAATCAGGCAGGAACCCAGACCAAGGATATTAAAATCTCTGGAGGTGAGATCCACGAACCATTATTTTCTAAAGGCTCCCCCAGTGATTCCAATAGATCACCAAGCAAGGCCTCCAGACCAGAAGCATTAGCACCACATAGGCATATGTTAGGAATGCAGATTCCCAGGCCTGCTCCAGTTCTACCGAATCAGAAACTCTGTAAGTAGAGCCCAGCAATCTGCATTTTTTTTTTGAGACAGAGTCTCACTCTGTCGCCCAGGCAGGAGTGCAATGGCACAATCTTGGCTCACTGCAACCTCTGCCTCCTGGGTTCAAGTGATTCTCCTGCCTCAGCCTCCCAAGTAGCTGGGACTACAGGTGCCCACCACCATTCCTGGCTTATTTTTGTATTTTTAGTAGAGACAGGGTTTTACCATGTTGGCCAGGCTGGTCTCAAACTCCTGACATCAAGTGATCCACCTGCTTCGGCCTCCCTAAGTGCTGGGATTACAGGAGCAACCTGCATTTTAACAAGGTCATTCTAAAGCATTCTAAAGAACAAGGCTGAGGATGGTTTGGGCTTGGGAGTTTTTCAAAGCAGATGTTTCCAGTTGCTTCTTTGGCCATAGGAAAATCTGTCTGGTTCTAAGTAACAAGCCTTCTCGGTGAACTCACTATTATGAATTAATTGCAGACGTTACTCTTACTTTGCTGTATGGATTTATCAGTTTTAAACCAATTAACATGTGGATCTTCAAATGTTGCCTGCCATAATTCTACCCTCACACGGTCATGAAGTTGTAAAGACTCTCTAACAGTAATTGGTGGCAGAATTATTTGCCAATTGTGATCACTCTGGGTTTTTGGAAATTACATCCTAGTATCAGGTCCAGGTCTGTCTGTTTTCTGGGGCAGGGTTTTATGCATTCGCAAGTGGTTTCGGGTCATTTAAAAAGAAGTGGTTGAGCGTTGAGTTTGGATCTGTTACCGAACAATTCCTGCCTACCCCAATGATTAGAATGGGGCTAAATGCTAGTTTTGTACAAAAACAAGTACCTGAGTCCCTTGAGCCCAGGCGGCTTAACTCCTGACAGATCTCTGAACAGACTCAAAAGCCTAGAAACCAGGAAAGGCCACAAACAATCTTTGATTCTCATTCATGTCTGATCTCTCCACAAAGTAGGGAAGAGAGCCGCCATGGTCAGCCACAGGAAAGCCAAGTCTAAACCCCCAACGCCCCAAATCCTTGGGCTGCAATTTCTTAACAAGGTAGAAAAACCAATAAACTCCTACCCAGGACCACTGAGTGTGCACCTGCCATGTGCCATGTGCTGTCAGCCACTCTACACACCTGCTCAGTGATTCAATAGCCTGCATATGTTAGTGGTGTTTCTCGCTACTTTGGAAAGAAAAAAAAAAAAACTTGACTGAGCAATTCTAAGGAACCTATCCAGGATCATGTGGCTGGGAAGTAGCAAAGCTAGAATCCAAACCTGGGGTAGCAATGGAATCCCCAAATCTGAGCTCTTTCCGCTCCTCACTCCTGCCTTCTGAGACTGTAGTTCATGGTAGGAGATGACTGCCCCTCTGGAAAAGGGAGTCAGTTAAAGCTTTGGAGCCAGCTCATTGGCATCTGTTCACTGGAGTAAGCAGGTTAGAAAGAGTCAAGCCCCACTGGTCAAAAAGTATTAAGTTCTGGTGGCATCTATTTGATAAACACTCAGGGCAGCTCCTGTGTTGCTGTGTGCCCAGCACCGGGCTGGATGGGCAGGGCAGGCATGGGATAAGGGGCCTGGAGATCCTGACCATGATGAGGTTAGCAGGGGTCATAGTGTGCACAGTGATGACCCAGCCCCATGCATCAGAGCAGGCTTCAGGAAGGAGGTGAGAGCTGGGCTGAATTTTAAGCATGAGTAGGCATTGCTGAGAAGTTTTATGGGCCAAGAAGAAGGTGCAGTCTGAGCTGGAGATGCACAATGTGTGGAGGCTCTGGGGCCAGCAGAGACTGTGGAGCATAGGGTCTGGGCACAGTGGCAACAGTGGAATTGGAGAGGGATGCAGAGACTCTCAAATTTAGGGCCGTATCTAGGCGGAAGACCAGGAGTTTCACCTTGAAGGCGGGAAGGAGCCAAGGAAGGCCTTCAAGATGGGAACTGCTGTGATGAGATTGCAGTCATCAGTGAAAGGGATGCAGATTTAGGGGTGACTGGTGTTGCCACTCAACTCACTGAGGAAGGGGCCAGTCTCTGACAGGACAGGGTGGAGTGTTAACTTTAAGGAGCCTGGGGATGGCCAAAGGGAACTGTCTCCTTAACAAGTCTTTGGACACATGACTCTGGAGCTTAGAGAGAGCCCTGGGTCATGGCCATGCTGGTGAGCCTGGAGCAGGTGCGGTCACCCCGGGACAGAGGAGAGTGGGAAGAGAAGAGAGCAGGTAACAGAACTCTGAGACACAGCCACAGTTCAGAGACGGGTAGAGGAAGAGGGTCTTGGGAAAGGTACCAGATATCTTCACTTGGTGCTGGGTTCAGGGCATGTTTTACAATTAAGCCAATTCAATGAAGAAATAGCTCTGGGTCTAAGCTGAAGAGGAGCCAGGTTTCTGAGATTATTTGTCCTGCACAAGATAATGTGCGATGTCGCAGACCGCATCCTGGCTGGGAAAGACAGAACCATCCCGGCAAGTGTTGGAATTTGTCTTTCTATAGTGATTCTGGCCATAAACTGTCTTCCCAAACACATCCTTCACCTGTAGTTACAACAGTACCCCCGAGGCCGTGTTCTACTCCAGGCCATGCTCTACTTAGCTACTTTAAGCTCCTAAGAAGTGAGTAGGGGACAAGCAGGGTGGCTCATGCCTATAATCCCAGCAATCTGGGAGACTGAGGTCGGCAGATCCTGTAAGCTCAGGGGTTCAAGACCAGCCTTGGCAACATAGGGCCACCTCACCTCTGCAAAAAATACAAAAATTAGCCAGGCATGGTGGTACATATCTATAGTCCCATCTACTCTGGAGGGTGAGGTAGGAGGATCACCTAAGCCCAGGAGGGTGAGGCTGCAGTGAGCCGAGATCGTGCCACTGCACTCCAGCCTGGGTGACAGAGTGAGACCCTGTCTCAACAAAACAGAAAAAGGAAGAACTGAGTGGGAGCACTTACGTGTGATAAGCTCCCAGCGGCCCCCTCTGGCTCGAGTTTGGAGTGTGATATCAACAACTTGGCCTCTGGGCTTTTGTTGCCCTGCAGGAACTGGAGGTAGAAGCCGGCATTTGCTCAAACCTAAATAAATAAATAAACAAACAAATAAATAACTGACCTGTTTTTTAGCTTACCAGTGATCTCAAGGTCACCTAGATGGGGTTTCCACAGCAAACCAAACCCCTGACAGAATCTCACAGCTACTTGGAGACAATTTTTCCAATTCCCAGGCCCACTCTGAGTATACAGGGACAGTGATATCAAGATTAAATGATAGGGAAAATGTCACTTTCTGCATAGCCAGCGAGTGGTGAATGGAAATAAAAGGCAACCCATGCACCATTGCTCAATCAAGAGAGGGCATCGTGTAGACCCAAGACGGCACACACCATGGACTAGAGAGCGCGTCCGCTCACCCCTCTCACCTGAGGTTTTAAGATTGTGTACATGTGTGTGCGTATGTGTGGGCAGGGAGGGAAAAACATAGCACAAGTTGCAACACTGGCCTCTTCGAGGGGAGCTCTCTGTGAATCTCCCTAAACATTGTGGAGTCCACCACGTGATAGCGTGGATTTTTCATTCAGATGAATGTAACTGTTCGTAGAGAGATGCTCCGTGGTGAAACAGACCATTTATTGCACGTTATCTCCAAGGGCGCCCTGGCAGCACCCCAGTCTGACTGGTCATGCATAAGCCCTCAGGAACTAGTTGTATGAGATGCGTGATTTTTTTTAGGTGCATAGAAGGGCAAGGATGGGGATGTTTGTCTCCCCCTTGTTTATGGAGTTAGCAGCCACAGCAGTGTCCATCTCTAGGGGAGAAGGCAGAGAAAAGAAGTGGGTGTTCACAATGGGTGGTATACAACCATTGGAAGTAAAGGAATGCACACACCCAGTACCACAAGTGAGCCACAAAAACACAGTCGTGAGGAAAAGGAAGGAGGCTGAATTAGTTGGATGACCAGATACCATTTAGGTAAACCAAAATGCACATGTGACCCCATACGCCACAATATGCAGCAATGCATATTAAAGAAACTCCTTCTGATGGTCACCTATAGGGGTGGAGATTGGGGGTGGTGGATGGAAATAGAAGAGAATCAATGTATCCGTTCATCAGTTAAGAGAAGGCATTGCACAGACCCAAGATGGCATACACCATGGGCTGGGGAGCGTATCAGCTCACCCCTCTCACCTGAGATTTTAAAATTGTGTACATGTGTGCGCGTAAGTATAGGTTTTGGCCAATACGTACTTTTTGATTTGGGGTTGCATTTTTCCTTTAAGAGGTGTGCCTAGGAAGTTGGAACTCCAGCAGCGGAACCTTAATGCCCAGGATGATCTTGTCTAACACCACAGCCGTGACGCCCTTTCTGACCAAGCTATGGCAGGAGACAGTTCAGCAGGGCAGCAACATGTCGGGCCTGGCCCGCAGGTCCTCCCGCAGTGATGACGGCAAGCTGGAGGCCCTCTATGTTCTCATGGTGCTGGGGTTTTTTGGCTTCTTCACCCTGGGTATCATGCTGAGCTATATCCGCTCCAAGAAGCTGGAACACTCCAACGACCCATTCAACGTCTACATCGAGTCCGATGCCTGGCAAAAGAAGGACAAGGCCTACGTCCAGGCCCGGGTCCTGGAGAGCTACAGAGCATGTTATGTCGTTGAAAACCATCTGGCCGTAGAACAACCCAACACACACCTTCCTGAGACAAAGCCCTACCCATGAACCCCATCACTGGCTAAAACTGGACACGTCCTGCCTGGCAACCTGATTTTCTAATCACATTCCTCTCATACTCTTTATTGTGACGGATACCACTGGATTTCTCTTTGGCTATTGTAAGGCGTGAGGGGTGGGTTAATGACAGTTTCACTGTTTCTCTAAAATCACATTCTTCTGTGATAGACTGTCAGTGGTTCCCCCATCTCTGTTCCTGCCTTGCTAAATTTAGCAGAATCCCTGAGGACATGGCCTCTGAGAATAGCAGCTGCATTTCCCAGACTCCCTTGTAGCTAGCAAGGTTGTGTGACTAAGCCCTGGCCAGTAGGCATGGAAGTGAAGACTGCAATGTCCAAGTAATCCTTGGAAAGAAAAGAACGTACTCTTCACTTCCCTTGTCCTGCTTCCCAGTGGCTGGATGTGGAGGAGGTGGAGAGCAGCTCTGAGTCTAGGAAAGAATGGGGCACTCAAAGAGCCATATACATCTGGGCCTGGGTGATGTGGATCCTCCTTACCACCCACCAGGCCAGATGTACAGGAGAGAGAAATCCACTCCACTCTTCCTTAAGCCACTGTTATTCTGATCTCTGCAGAATCAGTGCCCTTACTGATACACCTGCCTTATAGGACTGAACCTAAAGGGATGACATTTCCATACTTGTCACAAGCACACACCGATTCTGCCCTTGTCACTTCTGTGCTCACTCCTGTGGCTCTATCCTCCTCCTGCCCTTCTGCCTCCCACTCCTCCCTTGCACCCACCCTGCACACATCTCCCCGAAAACACACAGACACATACACTCATATACATAGATACACACACACACACACACACACACACACACACACACCTCAATCTAGAAAGAACTTGCTTCCTACAGGCCTGAGATGGAGGAGAAAAAAATGCCCCCTTCAGAATGCATACCAAGGAGAAGGTGCTCGGTCACTGTGGGAGTGGGGAGAGGTGTCCCGACTCCCCGAGAGCCAGAGGAAGGAGCAGCTGTGGGCAGAGAGGGATACATGGCGCTGGGGTGGCAGGTCCTTTTGAGGTGATGGGCTGGTTTTGTGAGTTGAATTGTACCCCCAAAAAGACAGGTACCTTCGATGTGACCTAATTGGGAAATAGGGTCTTTGCAGATGATCTAGTTGAGGTGAGGTCATTGGGGTGGGCCCTCATCCAATATGACTGGAGTCCTTATCGGAAGAGGGAAATTCGGACACAGACACATAGGGAGGACACCATGCCGTGACAGAGGCAGAGGGTGCGGTGACACAGCCGCAAACTAGGAAGGCCAAGGATGGATGCACATTCCCATCCCAAGAAGCCGGGAAGAAGCCAGGAAGGCTCCTCCCCCACAGGTTTCGGAGGAGGCACAGCCCTGCTTGAATTCAAACTTCTGGCCTCCAGAACTGTGAGTCAGTGAGTATCTGTTGTTGAAGCCATCCAGCTTGGGATACTCTGGCAGCCTACTGCCATACGGTATCGGAATACTATAGTGAGCTCATGCAGCACCTCTCACCCACCCAGAGACGGAGCTGCTCTGCTTTCCAGCGGGGAACCTGGAGGGGCCACCCCAGCAGATAGAGAGGGACTCCGTTCCGCTACCTGCCTTGAGAGGGTCTCCAGCTGCCATCTGTAGCATCGGAGTCCTCTGCAATGCGACATCCTGAAAGCTCAGCTGCCTGGACATCCCTGAAGCATATGGAATATTTAAATGAAACATTTCTTTTTAAATCTGCACATAAGATAAAAGCAGCACGTGTGCATCTTTGGCCATCCTCAAATGGACAGACTTGGTCTTGTGAGGTTCCAGTCCTTGTTTCACATAATAAACACTGGCATGGCTCAGCCCCTGAGTTACCACAGTCTTTGAGATGAGTGGTTCTTTGGGTCTGAAAGTCCAGAGAGAGCTGTGATCTTTGCCCCACCCGAATAATGCATATGGACACCACACCTTGCCTACCGTGTCCAGGGTTCATGACCAGTGGCAGCCGGACTATGCCTGCCATGTCTCACGGCCCCTGTGTGAGCCAGACCCTTCTTAGGCAGTTGTATATTTCCGGACTGAGGCAGGGCAGGTTTGCAGAGAGAGACCCAGAGTGCACGTGACCTGCAGTGTGATCTCTGGCGTGCACTGACTTTGATATTCCGGGCACATGGACTGGCTTTTTATCACCACTTCATTTTCCCCACTAAGATTCCTGTGCCTTTTAAGGCAGAGGGAGATCCCTGTGGCTTTAGTCTTCCCAGGCCTTAAAGGGCCCTTGTCTTCACTCACAAACCTCTTATCTCTTCCTTCCTCCCCTTCCACTTCATTTTAAAGGGGGAGAGGGAAAAGTAATCGGGAGACAAATTGAACCACATATTTTCAGACACTTGTTACCATATTTTAAAATTCAGCTTCACATACACAGAGTCTTTGCTATGCACCGTGTACTGTTCTAAGCTCTTTAAAAATAGAATCTCAATTATTATTTTGCAAGCAATACCCTATGCATTCATTAGCTAGGACAACAACACTTTTTACAGTATTGAGATTTCGTTAAAAAATTAAAGCTGTTTACTATGATCTGTGATGTGTGTTCTTAATATCACTATGATACTTCTGGAAGATGGTTATCAGTTCTTGCAATGCTTTGATAAGGCAACCCCATGGACTTGGGAATAAGGAAAGTAAGATTGCATATGGATAATTAAACTCTGCCATCAGCACACACCGTGTCAGAACAGAGAGATGTGGGTCCCTCTGATGCCTGCATATAGAAAGCAAGTGAAGCCCTAGGTGGAGACAATGGCGAACTGTAGCACCCTCCTGCCTTGTAAAGGGCAGGCTTCTGTTAACTCCCGGCATTTGCAGCCAGCAGTGAATGTGGGCACAATCCAGATGGAGCAGGGAATGTGGGCACCATCCAGACAGAGCAGGGAATGTGGGCACCATC
>NW_012116267.1:2067710-2068226 GCF_000951035.1 Colobus angolensis palliatus
GAGCAGGGAATGTGGGCACCGTCCAGACAGAGCAGGGAATGTGGGCACCGTCTGGACACAGCAGAGAATGTAGGCACCGTCTAGATAGAGCAGGGAATGTGGGCACCATCCAGATGGAGCAGGGAATGTGGGCACCGTCCAGATGGAGCAGGGAATGTGGGCACCGTCTAGACACAGCAGGGACTGTGGGCACCATCTAGATGGAGCAGGAAATGTGGGCACCATCTGGATGAATTTCTGGATGTTGTTGGAAAAGCTTTGAACTCTTGTAATGTTTGCACATTGGCAACTAATTTACTTTTTAAAACTTGAGTGGGTCAAACAAAATATATCCTTGAGCTGGATTCTGCTCAGAGACCACTGATTAACTGCCTGTGCTTTACAGAGGAGGAATAGCCCCCAGGCAGGCCCATGCCACACCTGAGAGGCCCGTAAACATACTCAGGGCTCGGGCGTGGTGGCTCAACCTTGTAATCCCAACACTTTGGGAGGCTGAGGTGGGTGGATCACCTGAGG
>NW_012116267.1:2073783-2083172 GCF_000951035.1 Colobus angolensis palliatus
GAAGGAGGGAGGGAGGGAGGGAGGAAGGAAGGAAGGAAGGAAGGAAGGAAGGAAGGAAGGAAGGAAGGAAGGAAGGGGAACTCTGCCCAGCCATGGTGCAGGAATAGGCGTGTCCTCGAACGTGGTCCTGGGGCCAAGGGACCCAGACGTCTCAGCCTCATGATGAAAGACTGTATCAGGCTGTCCTCATCTGACACTGTGAGACCATCCCATTCATCTGACCCTCTCATTCAGATTCTGGATTCCATAATCTTTGCATCTCCAGGCCAGCCTGTGTGAGCACAGAAAAATGCATGTGGCTGTCTTGAGAGTGTGCCCTGTCTAAAATCCACATCGGTGTATGACTTCTCTATGGGCGCAAATGAGATGTTTACACTAGATCAGGCGAGGAGAGATAAGTAAAGGCTACCAGCGCTTGAAGACAAAAGAAATGCACATAAAGCTATCAATGGGTAGATAGGGACTGGTGCTTTCTTTTTTTTTTGTTTCTTTTCTTTTTTTTTTTTTTTTTGAGATAGGGTCTGGCTCTGTCACCTAGGCTGGAGTACAGTGGTGTAATCATAGCTCAGTGCATCCTCAACCTCCCAGACTCAAGTCATCCTCCCACCTCAGCCTTCCGAGTAGCTGGGACTACAGACACAAACCACCATGCCCGGCTAATTTTTTTGTGGGGGGGACCGAGTTTTACTCTGTTGCCCAGGCTGGAGTGCAGTGGCACAATCTTGGCTCACTGCAACCTCTGCCTCCCAGATTCAACCCATTCTCCTGTCTCAGCCTCCCGAGTAGCTGGGATTACAGGTGCCCGCCGCCACGCCCAGCTCATTTTTGTATTTTTAGTAGAAACAGGGTTTCACCATGCTGGCCAGGCTGGTCTCAAACCTCTGTCCTCAGGTGATCCATCTGCCTCAGCCTCCCGAGTAGCTGGGATTACAGGTGCCCGCCGCCACGCCCAGCTCATTTTTGTATTTTTAGTAGAAACAAGGTTTCACCATGCTGGCCAGGCTGGTCTCAAACCCCTGTCCTCAGGTGATCCGTCCGCCTCAGCTTCCCAAAGTTCTGGGATGACAGGCCTGAGCCACCATGCCTGGCGCCCAGCTAATTTTTAAAATTTTTTGTAGAGATGGGGTCTCACTATGTTGCCCAGGCTGGTCTCCAGAGACTGGGCTCCAACGATCCTCTCACCTTGGGCTCCCAAAGCGCTGGGGTTACAGGCATGAGCCACTGCACCCAGCTTCTGGTAAAGTCTTTGAGTAAACAGAATCATTGGATACGTAAAACAAATATTCATACAAAAAACGAGTCAGGAGATTTAAAGCAGTTGGCCCCTCAAGCACATTGATCTGTCTGTTTACCTGAGGTCAGTCAAGCCCTAGCCAAGTATCACAGATACGCCCCCACAGTACCGGAATTTGTTGATCTGCTGGTGCAGTGGAAGGCAGTCTGGGTGCTGCTGCCCCCGGGTGGTCACTTTAAGGATATTGCTCAAGGCACGGGAACCCTGAGGACCGGGCAGCCTGAGGACCGTGCAGCCAGGCAGGTCCCCGCTGGGGCTGGGTGGGGGGCTCTGAGTGCCTTTAGATGCCCTTGGGAGGTTACACTTCCATTCAGCCATCAAGTTCAGGGAGACGGGACCCATTGTGGGCAGGACTATGAAATGGGAGGATGGATGCTGAGAAAGAGATACATTCTTCTAGAAGTTCCATGCAAGGCAGCTCCTCTGAACAAAGGCCCTGGAGTCACAGCTCTGAATCTCTGAGAAGTTGCTAGGATCCCCTTCTCCCTTCCTTTGGGCAGGAACCTGCTTAGCCCCCTCCTCTATCCCAGGAATAACTGTACCCTCCTCTCAGTCCCTGGAAAATAATCTCTCCCCCAGACTTAAGTCCCTTTTGGTTTCAGGCCTGTGATCATTCATGCTATGCATGGAGAAGGGATTCCACTTCCTAGGTGTCCCTGGACTCAGATCTTTTTATCACCTTCTGTTCACCCCATTGGTGAGGGAAGGAGTCCCACTCTAAGGCTGGGACTCACAACATCCAAGCCTGGATAGGTGAGACCCATGGCAATTTGTCAGTCACATATACTCATAGCCCAGCGGAAGGGCCCAGCAGGCCATGCAGGGCCACATGGGGTGGTGCTCAAGAACTGAGTGAACAGCAGGGGTGGTGGACAGCAGGCTTGGTAGTAACAAGAGTGATACGATTTGGCCAAGACCCCACCCACATCTCATCTTGAATTGTGATTCCCAAAGTCCCCACGACTCGTGGGAGGGACCCAGTGGGAGGTGATTGAATCATGTGGGGGTTACCTCCATGCTGTTCTTGTGATAGTGAGTTCTCATGAAATCTGATGGTAATATAAGAGGCTGTTCCCCCTTTTGCTCAGCACTTCTCCTTCCTGCTGCCATGTGAAGAAGGACATGTTTGCTTCTCCTTCCACCATGATTGTAAGTTTTCTCAGGCCTCCCTAGCCATGTGGAACTGTGAGTCAATTAAACTTCTTTTCTTTATAAATTACCTGGTCTTGGGTATGTCTTTATTAGCAGCGTGAGAACAGACTAATACCGAGGGTGGAGTGGCCCCTGGTCTCTGCAGGAGGTTGTTAAATAATTCCGTAGACTGGTAGGGAACTGAAGCCTGCTACTTGGGAATAAATAAGGGTGGTGTCTGGTCCCTGGGATAATAAGGGTTGCCCAGCAGGGAGACTCTATTTATGGGAGCAGAGGTGGGAGGGGAGCTTGCAGTTAGGCCACTTGAGGTCCTTCACATTTTACCGCATGTCAAGGCAGCACATAACATTGGTTTTGATTTTAGGCCTTATGCCACTGCTGGAGATGGTTAGGCAGGTTCTGCACTGAGTCCAGCACTGGGCCTTAGGGGATGAGCAGGGGATGAAACCCAGCCCCGCTTCCTTAGCTGAGCCAGGGGCCCTGGAGTGGGGCAGTGGCTGCCCAGTAGGAGGAATGCCTCTCCAGTTTGCTGGAAGGACACCATCTGGGCTCTTGGACCTCTGCAGCCAGCTTGATCTCCCACATCCTTTCCTCCTCCAGCACCTGCCTCTGAGGGTGGATGAGGTCACCACTGGGGCCTCCCCAGGAGTGGGGAGAAATGGACAATTAGGGGAATCAGTGGAGCAATTCACGCCTTCCGATGGCCTCGCACATCACAAAAGGGGGTGAGAACAAGGCAGCGGGAGCAGGAGGGCCTCCATCTTGGATGGGATTAAAAATCTAAGCTGCTCTTCTTCCGAGGCTCAGCGAATTAGGGTAGCAAGCTGAGTGTCCCAGTTCCTGTGTTCTCATAGAGAGAAGGAATGAGAGAAGTTGCTGCTTGTCTCAGGCTTCCACAGAATGGAAGGCCAGGCTCTTGTCATGGACCCCTCATGCCCCAGCCTGCTCATTCACTCCTCTCTCCCCACGTGATGTCTCTTCCCTTATGCCAGACAATCCTCAGACGCAGGCCCCCTTATGCAGTTTCACATCAACGAGATGAGTAGGTCCACTTCCAGCGGGTCAGGAAGGCTCCCTCAGCACCCGGGAAGGTGGGGCTCGGGGTCACTTGGCAATGAAAGGCCCGAGTTAATGTGAGGAATGGAGAGTCTCCAAGCTTTGAGAGAAACCTGGGAGATACAGAGAGAGGAACCCAGGCTTCAAGAGGACTTTCAAAACACAGCTTTCCTAGGAAAATTAAGTGGGTGATTATCTTATTTCCTATGGCTGCCATAACCAATGACCACAAAAATCAGTGGCTTAAAATAACAGAAATGTAACCTCTCGTGGTTCTGGAGGCTGGAAGTCCAAAATCAAGGTACTAGCAGGGCTAGGCTCCCTCCTAGGCTCCATGCCTTCTGAGGATCCTTCCTGCCTCTTCCAACTGCAGGTGGCGCCTCGCATCCCTTGGCTTGTGGCTGCATCACTGTTGCCTCCACTGCCATCTTCACGTGGCCTCCTGTCCTGTGTGTCTGTATACCCTTTCATGTCTCTTATAAAACATTCACCATTAGATTTAGCACCAACTCTAATCCAGATCATCTCATCTCCATCCTTACCCTCATGACATCTGCAATGACCCCATCTCCAAATAAGGCCACATGCTTGGGTGACAGGAATTTGGAAAGAAAAATGATACCACATCCCTACTGTACCTACAGTGGTTGTAGGCCAAGGGTTTGGAAGAGTGCCTTGGGCATATCAAGCTCTTAACACATGGTCAGGATCATTTGCTTTCACCAAATCAAAGCTACTATCAGAAACCCAACTGTGACATTTCTCAAGTGAAATTTTTGCTGCATATTCTTATCCCTGACACAAACGTGCCTCATCACTTGTTTTATAGTTGATCAGTCAGGCTCCAATGAGGAAAACAGAAATTCCATAATTTATTCTAGCAGAGAAAGTAACAAGAAGAGTTGATTAAACATGTGTGTAAAAACCAAAGAACCCTAACTGGGAACATTAAGAAAACACAGAGCTGCAGACTGCAGTGAGCCACCAGCCACAGGAGCAAAGGAAAAGGTGTGATCTTGCCACCTGGTCACTGCTTCACAGCCTATTGCCTTACAAATGTTTACATGGACTCCCTTAAGTAGGGAATGAGAAGCAGAATTATGTATTTAGGGATGACGTGTAAACTAAACCACATGGGCTGTTCCTTAGAGTTTAGAGATGCCTCCTAAGGCTGACTGCTGAACACACACCATATCCAAGCTTTCTGCCTATTTTGCCTTAAAGTGTTGTCTTTCTAATACCTTTGGTTTTAAAAGACAGAGAAGAGAGAAATCTCCAAAGTTTTAGCTATTAAGCAAGTCCTCAAGAGCTAGCAGGACTGAACCCCTCCCAGACAGGAATTTATGAATTGATGGAGAAGCTGAGGTCATGCACTCAAAGGCTGATGCTGCATGAGAAGCAAAATAGGAAAGGAGGAAAAGAAAGGTGCCTTAGACCATTCCAGCTGCTGTAACAAACTACCATAGACTGAGCAGCTTATAAACAACAGACATTTATTTCTCATAGTCCTGGGGACCGGGAAGTCCAAGATCAAGGTGCCGGCAGATTCAGCGTCTGGTGAGGGCTCCCTCTCTAGTCCCTGGTTCATAGATGGCCATCTTCTCACTGTGTCCTCACATGGTGGAAGAGGGCAAAGCAGCTCTCTGGGGTCCCTTTTATAAGGGCTCTGTTCCCATCCATGAAAGCTCCACCCTCATGGCCTGATTACCTCCCACAGCCCCCACCTCCTAATCCCATCACCTTGGAGGTTGGGATCTCACCACAGGAATCTCAAGGGAGCACACTCAGTCCACAGCAAAACGCACCACCAGATAGGGCAAAGGGAGGCAGGAGACCCTCGTGGAGTCATGGAGGAAAGGAGGCAGAAGGTGTATTTTCCTTGTACACATGTGTTTACAGGATGTGGGAGAACTTGAAGCAGGCATGGAAATTTTGTGCGTTTTGATGCAATCATGTGTTTTGATGAGGATGGCAACAGTTGCCAACTATTTTTCTTTCTTTTTTTTTTTTTTTTGAGACAGAGTCTCATTCTGTCGCTTAGGCTGGAGGGCAGCAGCATAATCTCAGCTCACTGCAGCCTCCCCCTCCTGGGTTCAAGCAATTCTCCTGCTTCAGTCTCCCAAGTAGCAGGGATTACAGCTGTGTGCCACAAGTCTGGCTAATTTTGGTATTTTTAGTAGAGACGGGGTTTCACCATGTTGACCAGACTGGTCTCGAACTCCTGACCTCAAGTGATCTGCCTGCCTCAGCCTCCCAAAGTACTGGGATTACAGGCATGAGCCACTGGCCCGGCTAGATGACTGTATTAGTTGAGTGAATTTCTAGGATCAAGGACTTTGGGGCCTTCTACAGTACAGCACCGAAGGATTCCATGTGTCAGCTCTCACCCTATCCTGCCCCACAGCTCAAAGAGGTCATACTTATGTGTATTTATGCCACGAGACGCCTGGACACTAACTGAGCAAACATTAGCCAATGACCATGCGCGCCCCTCTGCTGAGCTGCCTTCAGCTCCTGGGGCAGAGACTGGAAAACATCACACATTTTCAATGAGATACAGCATCACTGAGTTTCAGAGACAGGAATGAACATTCTAGACCAGGGGGTTGGCCAACTACAGCCTGCAGGACAAATCAGGCCTGCCATCTGATTTTTCATTGGTTTATTTTTGCTTTTTTCATGAAGACTTAATTTTTTAGAGCAGTTTTAGGTTCACAGCAAAATCGAATGGAAAGTACAGAGATTTCCCATAACCCCCCTTCCCCCACACATCCACAACATCCCCCAACCACAGTGGTACATTTGCTATACTCCACGAACCTACATTAACGCATCGCTGTCACCCAGAGTCCACGGTTTACCTTCGTGTTCATTCTCGGTGTTGTACAGTAAGTTCTCACTTCGCATCATCAATAGGTTCTTGCAACATGAAGCAAAATGACATATAAAGAAACCTATTTTACCATAAGCTAATTAATATAAACGAGTTAAGTTCCTATAGCCTGTTTCTGGTCACAAAAACATCACCAAACTTATAAAAACCTCAAACACTTCTAAAACTAAACATCGAAATGAATGTGAGCCATACATACATTTAGGAAAGATTAATACAAACAGGTGAAAGCTGGGTGCGGTGGCTCACGCCTGTAATCCCAGCACTTTGGGAGGTCGAGGCAGGCGGATCACCTGAGGTCAAGAGTTCGAGACCAGCCTGACCAACATGGCAAAACCCCATCTCTACTAAAAATGCAAAAATTAGCCAGGCATGGTGGTGCATGCCTGTAGTCCCAACTACTCAGGAGGCTGAGGCACAAGAATCACTTGAACCCTGGAGGTGGAGGTTGCAGTGAGCTGAGTTTGTGCCACTGCACTTCAGCCTGGGCAACAGAGTGAGACTCTGTCTCAAAAACAAACAACAACAACAGAAAAAATACAAGCGAGAGTATTATTGACTGGCTTATTCCACTTCAGAGCCGTGGATGGCAAGCCCATCCCAGAGGCGCGGGGTCAAGGCAGACACCAGCCCTGGACAGGGTCCTCCTCCGTCATAGGGCACGCTCTCCCACTCCCACACTTGCTCACACTAGGACCATGCAGACGTGCCAGTTCACCTACCGGGCATAGCTTTGGGATGTGGGAGGAAACTGGAGGACCCAGAGGAAACCCACACAGACCTGGGGAGAATGCACACCCTCCACAGAGACAGTGGCCCGGCTAGGAATTGACTTTTTTTCTCATCAACTTTATAGCAAAATGATGTTGAGCCAGATGGTGTCATCCAAGGACCTGCTGTATAATGACATGTATCCACCGTCATAGTAACATGCAGAGCATTGTCGCTGCCCTAAAAGTCCTCCGTGCTCTACCTGGTTATCCTCCCCACATCCGTCTCAACCGCTGGCAACCACTGATGTTTTTACCATAGTTTTTGCCTTTTTCAGAAAGTCACATAGTGGGAGTCATACAGTACGTAGCTTTTCATATTAGCTTCTTTCACATAGTCATAGCCATTTCAGTTTCCTCCGTGTCTTTTCATGTCTTGATAGCTCATTTCTTTTTAGCACTGAATAATACTCTATTGTGTGGATTCACTACAGTTTATTTATCCATTCACCTACTGGTGGACATCCTGTTCGCTTCCAACTTTGGGCAATAATAAATAAAGCTTGCTATGAGTGCAAGTTTTTGTGTGGACGCAAGTTTTCAACTCCTTTGGTTACGTAAATACCTAGGAATATGATTGCTGGATCGTATGGTAAGAGTACATGTCATTTTGTAAGGAGCTGCCAAACTGTGTTCCAAACTGGCTGCACCACTTTGCATTACCACCCGCGATGAATGGGGATACAAAATGCCACATCCTCACCAGCATTTGGGGTTGTCAGTGTTCTGGGTTTTGGCCATTCTAAAAGGCATGTAGCCCACTGTATTCATCAGGGTTCTCTAGAGGGACAGAACTAATGGAGTGAATATATATATATATATATTCCATTATATGTGTGTGTATGTGTGTGTGTGTATATATATATATACACACATAATATAAACAGGAGTTTATTAAGTATTAACTCACATGATCACAAGGTCCCACAATAGACCTTCTGCAAGCTGTGAAGCAAGGAAGCCAGTCTGAATTCCAAAACTGAAGAACTTGGAGTCCAGTGTTCGAAGGCAGGAAGTATCCAGCACAGGAGAAAGATGGAGGCTAGAAGGCTAGGCCAGTCTCTCCTTTTCACATTTCTCTGCCTGCTTCTATGCTAGCTGAGCTGGCAGCTGATTAGATGGTGCCCACCCAGATGAAGGGTGGGTCTGCCTTTCCCAGCCCACTGACTCAAATGTTAATCTCCTTTGGCAACACCCTCACAGACACACCCAGGATCAATATTTTGTATCCAATCAAGTTGGCACTCAGTATTAACCATCACACTCACCAACAGTTTTTGTAAATAAAGTTTTATTGGAACACAGACACACTCTTGGTTTCTATGTTAATACTATTCATGGGTGCATTCATGCTGCAAAGGCCGAGTTGGGTCCTTGTGATAGAGAACGTATGGACCACACATCCAAAAATCTTTACTACCTGTCCCTCTGCAGAAAAGAGTGTGCTGACCTCTGTTCTAGAATCATCCTGAACTTTTAGACTACGTGGCCACATGTGGCCCCTTCGGTCCTCTATGGCCTTGCGGATGCACTTTCTGGGGCACCCAAGCACAGGAGCCACGGGTTCCCACACACCGTGGGAACTCCCTCAGTCAGAATGAGGCAGGCCCTGGCTCAGCAGATGCCACGGTTCTTCGGGAGAATTTTGTCTAAATATAAAATACCAGAATTTGTTTTTTGCTTGTTTGTTTGTTTAAAAAGCTAACCAGTAACTATCACTAAGCCCAGAATTAAGGACTTACGTGTTTGATTGCTTTCGTATGTGCATGTGTCAAATCCACATATCTGACTGTTACGCTTTCTAGCATACATAGTTCCCGTTCCGTCCATAGCTCCCGGCTGCCTCATTGGCGCCCTCTATTGAGAACCCTTGGCCTAGACACCCGGGGAACCCGTCTGTGGGGGCTGCTTGGCTGTGGCCCCATTGTTATGGCAGCTTCTCGCCACAGGGAGGCAGAGCATCCATGGGTACCGCGTAGCCTTGCTGTGCAAGAATCCCGCAGGTCCCAGAGTGACTTCGGATAGTGCTTCCGGAGCCTATGGGTCTACACCAACAACGTCGCGGGGTGCTGAAGCAGAGGGAGACGGAATCACTGAATTTCACAAGGCTTTTTGGGTTAAAGTCAGGACAATTTGCACACGCAGTTTACTTAGCTGTCTTATGTGAGCCAGCATGTTTCTTTTTTTCTTTTCTTTTTTCTTCTAAAAACTTTTCTTTTTAAAA
>NW_012116267.1:2086386-2086804 GCF_000951035.1 Colobus angolensis palliatus
TGCAGCGGAAAGATGCGCTAGTCCAGAAGCACTTGACAAAGCTGAGGCATTGGCAGCAGGTGCTGGAGGAAATCAACGTGCAGCACAAAAAGCCCGCTGACATCCCTCAGGGCTCCTTGGCTTACCTGGAGCAGGCGTCTGCCAACATCCCTGCACCTCTGAAGTCTTTCTTTCTTTCTTTCGTCTCGCTCTGCTGCCCAGGCTGGAGTGCAGTGGTGCAATCTCGGCTCACTGCAACCTCTGCCTCATGGGTTCAAGTGATTCTCCTGCCTCAGCCTCCTTAGTAGCTGGGACTACAGGCCCCTCGCCATCACCACACTCTGCTAATTTTTTTATTTTTAGTACGGACTGGGTTTCACCATGTTGGCCAGGCTGGTCTCAAACTCCTGACCTCAGGTGATCCACCCACCTCAGCCTC
>NW_012116267.1:2088434-2122633 GCF_000951035.1 Colobus angolensis palliatus
CCAGGCTGGTCTTGAACTCCTGACTTCAAGTGATGCCCCAGCCTCGAGTCACCATGCCCAGTCAACTGGTCTGTTTCTTAATGTTAAAGTCTTTGACTGTAAAAAAATTGGACAGCTTATTGTATGTGTTACAAATGTTTACCCCATTATCATTGATCTCTTGACTTTTTGATAGCATTTTTTGCCACAAAGAAATGTTTAACTTTGTGTAGTTGGATTTATCAGTCTTGTTTCTTAATGATTTCTGACTTTTGTATCACACTTGGAAAGATTGCCACAATCTGGGATTATAGAAATAAATCTCTCATCTTTGCTCTAGTTATTTCATGGCTTTATTTAAACATATATATATAATCTTAACTTCATCTGGAATGTATTTCGGTGTGTGTAGAGCTCCAGTTTTACTCCTTCCCAGTCTACTCAGTCGTCCCACTCATTTCTGAGGTAACTAATCTTTTCTCCATTGATTTGAAATGTCCGCTTTATTTTATACTGTTTTCCTGAATGTTTTGAGTCTATTTCTGGATTTTATTCGTTCCATTGATCTGTCTGCCTGTTTATTTATTTATTTGTTTATTTTAATTTTGAGGTAGAGTCTTGCTCTGTCGCCCAGGCTGGAGTGCAGTGGTGCAATCTCATCTCACTGCAACCTCTGCTTCCCAGGGTCCAGTGATTCTCCTGCCTCAGCCTGCCAAGTAGCTGGGATTACAGGCACGCGCCACCATGCCTGGCTAATTTTTATATTTTTAATAGAGACAGGGTTTCACCATGTTGATCAGGCTGGTCTCAAACTCCGGACCTTGGGTGATCTGCCAGCCTTGGCCTCCGAAAGTGCCAGGATTACAGGTGTGAGTCACCATGCCCAGCACCCGTCTGCCTGTTTATATGCCAGGTTCAAACACTTTTAGTTTCTGTGGCTTTCCAATATGTTTTAACATCTTGTGGTGATATTTTTGTTCATTACTTTTTCCCTGGAATTTCCTTGGCTATTTTTGCATGTTCAATTTTCCATAAAAATATTAGCATCAACTTGTCTCTGTTAATTTCAATGAGGCAAAACCCTCAAGCTCTTTGTTTAAATAAGAAATCTAACATATTTGTTTATCCCCTGACTCCTGTGAGAGAAGAGAGAAACCAAAGAAAGTTCGCAAAGGCTTATACCTTTGAGGAAACAGAGGTGTCAATTTAAATACATCTGCCAGAGCCAATCAGTCTGAATTTTAGCCTTTGGGGAAATCAGGGTTGCTTTTCTTGGGCATAGCATCAATCTCTGAAATCCAGGGAATTTACTTACTCCTTTGTTAAAATGACATAGGCAAGGATAGGTGTTTGTTTGTTCGTTTGTTTTGAGATAGAGTCTTACTCTTTTCACCCAGGCTGGAGTGCAATGGCGTGATCTCGGCTCACTGCAACCTCTACATCCTGGGTTCAAATGATTCTCCTGCCTCAGCCTCCCGAGTAGCTGGGATTACAAGCACCTGCCACCACCCAGCTAATTTTTGTACTTTTAGTAGAGAGGGGGTTTCACCATGTTGGCCAGGCTGGTCTCGAACTCCTGACCTCAGGTGATCTTCCCACCTTCGCCTCCCAAGGTGCTGAGATTACAGGTGTGAGCCACCATGCACAGCCAAGAATAGGTGTGTATCATGCAGTATGCTATCTGCCACTCTCTGCAGCTGCAGGGGGAAAAGGAACATTTTTTCCTTTTAATTTTGCGGCAACTTTGCTGTGATTTTTCAAGCCTTAAAGCTGGAACTTTATTCATTGGTACCGAGAGAAAGAAAGGTGGGTCTGAAAAGCACAAAATATGTCATTGGAAAGGAAAAATGAAGAATAAAATCACTAAATGGAATATTTGGCATCCAGTGTAGTCTGGAAAATAAAACAACAATAGCACAACAACATAACAAAGGAAATTTCCATTGGAATTATACTAAATTTATAGATTAATTCAGGGAGGATTGTCATCTTTATACAATGAGTCTTTCTACCCAAGTTTAGGAAATATATTTGCTTTTAGTCAAATCTTCCATTTTGTCCCTCTGTCGTTTAGATTTTCTTTGTGTAAATTTTGTGCACTTATTATATTCTTGGGTGTTCTATCTTTGCGGGTTCCTATTGTAAATGGACTCTTTTATTGACTTTTTATCAAGGTTTTTGCCATCTCTGAGGTAAATGATATTTTCTGGTTTTTAAAATCTCTTTGGGGGTCAGTTTTGGTAATTTGTATTTTCCTAGAAAATCATCCATTTTGTCAAGATTTCCAATCTATTTGCAGAGGGATTGAGGAGTCACTCATTTGATTTCCTCTGTGTCTACGATTATTTCAGTCACAATTCTCATTTTGTATATTTGTTCTTTCTCCTTTGTTTCTTTATTAGGACAGTTAGTAATTTATTCATCTTCTTTCTTTTTTTCAAGGAACCAACAACTGATGTATTATTGATGTTATTTTTTCATTATTTTTCTCTCATCCTTTCCAATTGCTTTGTTTTCCTGCTTTCTTTGGGTTTGTTTTGTTATTCTTTTCTTAACATCATTAGGTGCTTAATTTCACATTTTAAAGCAGAGTTCCTGGGATGAAACTTACATACCATTGTAAGGGTATAGTCTGATAACTTTTAAATAATTTATACAGTTGTGAACCATTACCACAATCCAGCGTAAGAACATTTGCATCAGCCCAGAAAGCAACCTCCCACCTGCTTGTATCAATCCTTGCCCCTGTCTCTAGCCCCTGGCAGCCACTGATCTGCTGTCTTTACAGTTTTGCTTTCTCTAGAAATGTCAAATAAATACAGTCCTACACCTTGTGGTCTTCTGTGTCTGGTTTCTTTCACTCAGAATAATGTTTCTAAGGTTAATGCATGTTTATTGCTGAATTATTTGTAAGAATGTTGGTTTTCCATTCACAGTTAATGGATATTTAGATTCCTTCCAATTTGGGGCTATTACAAATAGTGCTGATATGAACATTATGTACAAGCCCTTGTGTGGACATACATTTTTATTTTTCTTGGGTAGATACTTAGGAGTGGAATCGTTGGGTCATATAATAAGTTTACCTTTTTAGGAAAATGCCAAACTGTTTTCCAGAGTAGCTGTATCATTTCACATTGCCACTGGCAAGGTATGAGAGTTTCTGTTTTTCCACATCCTTACCAACACTCTGTATTGTCCATTTTAAAAAATTATAGCCATTTAAATTATAGGCAAGTGTGTAGTGATATATTATGGTGGTTTTAGCTCGTATTTCCTTAATGACTAAATGATGTTGAGCATCTTTTCATGTGCTGATTAGCCATTTGTATTTTTTCCTTGGTGAAACATCTGTTCATATATTTTTCCTCCTTTTTATTGGGCTGTTTGTCCTCTTTCATTAAATTGTAAGAATATTTCATCTATTCCAAATGAAAGTCTTTTATCAGAAATATTACTTGCTATTATTATCTCCCTGTCTGTGTGGCCTGTATTTTCATTTTCTTAATTGTGTTTTTTGAAGTTCCAAGTTTCACATTTTGATAAAGTCCAATATGTCAGTTTCTTTCCTTTTATAGATTGTGTTTTTTTGATGTTCTATCTAAGAAATCTTTGCTTAAACCCAAGTCACAAAGATTTCCTTCTATGTGTTTGTCTAGAAGTTTTATAGTTCTAGGTCTCCTATTTAGGTTGATAATCCAGTTTGTATATGGTGTGAGGTAAGGGTCTCAGTTCTTTTTCTTGGTCTATGAATACCTAATTTGTTTCCAGAAATATTTATTGGAAAGACTATCTTTCCCTCATTTTCCTTTAAATGTATTTTTATTATTTATACTGGTTTATTAATCTTGACTATTTCACATAGGTTCAGATAGGCACTGTTTCCAGTTATTTTCTAGGTAACATTTTACTTTTAGTTTTAATTTTCTTTTTAACCCAATAATTTTTCAAGCCTTAATTTCCAAGTGGGAAGACTTACATTTTTCAATTTTTAAAATTAATTTTTATTTTTAATAATTGTAAAACAGATTATTTCTACTTTTAAAAAAGAGGTGGCTGATGCCTGTAATCCCAGCACTTTGGGAGGCTGAGGCAGGTGGATCACCTGAGGTCAGGAGTTCAAGACCAGCCTGACCAATATGGTGAAACCCTGTCTCTACTAAAAATACAAAAATTAGCTGGGCATGGTGGTGGGCACCTGTAGTCCCAGCTACTTGGGAAGCTGAGACATGAGAATTGCTTGAACCTGGGAGGTGGAGGCTGCAGTGAGTCAAGATCACACCACTACACTCCAGCCTGGCCAACAGAACAAGACTCCGTCTCAAAGAAAAAAAAAAAAGTGTTCTGACTTATCCTCTACAGCCAATATATGATATTTTATGTGTGTGAAAATTCCATGGTTCTTGAAAAGAGAATATATATTGTATGTTCAGAGCATATAGAGTTTTATATATCAAATTAGACCTGCCTTCTTAACCATTTCAATTATACATTTTGATTTCTATACTTAAATGTTATGATTTGTTCTTTATTTTTATTTATTTGTTTATTTTTGAGACGGAGTCTTGCTCTGTCGCTCAGGCTGGAGTGCAATAGCATGATCTCAGCTCACTGCAACCTCCGCCTCCCGGGTTCAAGTGATTCTCCTGCCTCAGCCTCCTGAGTAGCTGATGTTACAGGTGTGCACCACCACGTCCAGCTAATTTTTTTATTTTTAGTAGAGACGGGGTTTCACCATGTTGGTCAGGCTGGTCTCGAACTCCTGACCTCGTGATCTGCCTGACTTGGCCTCCCAAAGTGCTGGGACCACAGGCGTGAGCCACTGCACCCAGCCTATTCGTTCTTTTATGCACTGAGCAGTAAATTTAAATTATCTACCTCTAAATTGTTTCTTCATTTTTTCTTACTTTCTATAAATTTTTCTTTATGAGTTTTGATGCTGGTTTATCTGCTGCATAGATAGTCATGATGTTATCTGATCAGTGTGGATTATGACGTATCTCCCGTTATCTTATTTAAATGCTCTCTGCATTGAATTCAACATAAATGATATTAACATGGATATTTCTTTTTTTATGTTTGTATTTGCTTCATGTATTATGCACATTCTTTTCATTTCAATATAATTAAGTGATTTGTTAGTAATTGGAAAGTGACTTAGAACATTCCCAGCACATGGTGAGTACTAATTATTTGCTAAAAATAAAATATAAAGGCCTTTTGTATGTCCTGTATACAGAACATCATGCCAAGAGGAAACCCCCAGGGAAATTAAGCAATTACTCTTTCTTTAGTCCCTGGCAACCACAATCTGCTTTTGGTCTCAACGGATATTTTTTATCTTTTCTGGACATTTTATATAAATGAAATTGTATAATTTATGTCTTTTTGCATCTGGCTTATTTCACTTAGCATAATGTTTTCAAGGGTCTTTGATGTTCTGGCGTGTACCAGCACTTCACTCCTTTTTATGGCTGAATAATATTCCACTGTATGGATAGACCATGTTTTGCTTATTGATTCATCCATGGGTAGACACGTGGGTTGTTTCCACCTTTTGGTTTCTGTGAATACTCTGAACACTCATGTGCAAGTATTTCTTTGAATAGCTGTTTTCCGTTATTTGGGGTATATACCAAGGAGTGGAAGTAGTGGATAATATGGTAGTTCTGTGATTAATAGGTTTTTCCTGTGTTTATTTTTTATTTTTATTTTTATAGAGACGGGGTCTTGCTATGTTATCCAGGCTGTTCTCAAACTCCTGGGCTCAAACAGTCCTCTCACCTTGGCCTCCTGAAGTGCTGGGCTTATAGGCAGGAGCCACCACGCCCAGGCCTTCTAAGATTAACGTTTTGAAGAGGCACTATATTCTCTTCCATAGCAGATGCATCATGTTATATTCCCACCAGCAGTGTATGATGACTGCCATGGGGTAATATGACATTTTCCCACATCCTCACCAACAAGTGTTAATTCCTTTGTATGTGTGAAGTGGTATCTCGTGGTTTAATTTGTGTTTCTTTCATTACTGATGATTCTGAGCATCTTTTCATGTGCTTGTTAGCCATTCATTCTGGTAATTATTTTTGATCATACCTTCTGATAATACACTCCATCCTCCATTTCTCAGGAAATATCTATTGGTCATCTAATATAGGTGAAGATAAAAGTAGAATATTTCTATTTTTTCTGCCTAGCCCAACCACCTTTTCTGGCAATTCTTTCTAAAGAAGGATCTTCTCCCGAACCTCCTTTTTCCCAATTTCTGCATCTTATTTCTTTTCTATGGTTCAAATCCCAGTAATTTTTTTTACTGTTTACTGCTCGCTTACTTATTTTTTGCTTCTCCTCCCACTAGATATAAGTTTCATGAGGGCAACTAACCTGTCTATCTCGTTCTGTTTGTAAAACCAGCACTTACCTAGTGTAGTATCAGACTGGCTTATCGTAAGCTTTAATAAATATTTTTAAATAAATATCTGAATGAATGAACCACAATAAGCCCAGTTTTATTCTCAATGACTCCCCTATAGGATATGCATAATAATGATAGACTAAAGGACTTATATTTATATCCACATGTGTTAGTTTTCAGAAACTGCTATTATAAATTGAGGTAGGAGGTTGGACTTGACTCCAAAGGCAGAGTTCGGATACTGGACCATATTAAGGAGTAGCTAAAACAGGTACAGGGCGGAAGCATCTTTCCATGGGACACGCCCACCAATGTGTGCCACATACTATGGAGTTCACTGGAAGGTGCGACCCCTTTCCATGGCAACAACCCGACAACCTGGAAATTAGCACTCTTATTCGAAACTTTTCTGCATAATCTGCCCCTTAATTTGCATATAATTAAAAGTGGGTATCAATAGGATGACAGAACTGCCTTTGAGCTGCTACTCTGGGCACACTGCCTATGGGGTAGCTCTGCTCTGTAAAGAGCAGGACCTCTGCTGCTACTGTCCACTGCTGCTTCAATAAAAGTTGCTGTCTAATGCCACCAGCTTGCCCTTGAATTCCTTCCTGGGTGAAGCCAAGAACCCTCTCAGGCTACAACCCAATTTGGGGGCTTGCCTGCCCTGCATCAAAATAACCACAAACTTGGTGGCTTAGAACAACAGATATCTATTCTCTGTTAGTTCTGGAGACCAGTCCAAAATCAAAGTGTTGGCAGGATGCTACTCCCTGTGAAGGCTCTAGGGAAGGACCTTTTCTTGCCTTTCCCAACCTCTGGTGGCTCCAGGCAGTCTGTGGCTTGTGGCTGCATCACTCCAATCCCTGCCTCCATCTTCACATGGCCCTCTTCCCTGTGTCTCTGTCTTTTCCTTTTCTGTCTCTTGTAAGGACACTTGCCATTGGATACAAGGTCCGCTGTAATATACAGGATGATCTCACCTCAAGATTCTCACCTTACTTACCTCCGCAAGACCCCTTATTCCAAATAAGGTCATATGCTGAGGTTCCAGTTGGACATATCTTTTAAGGAGACACCATTCAATCCACTGCAGCAACTAATTAAGTTCTGCACATTCCACCTTCTAAAAATCTCTTGGATCCATTGACTTCTCTCCAGACTTGCTCCCACTCCTTCTTTCAAACACTGTCATCTCCTGCCTGGATTATGCCTGCAGCTGCCTAACTTGTTTCTCTGCCTCCAGTTCTGTCCCTGTTCAATCCACACTCTGTGATGCAGCTGGAGTGATCTAAAACAGACAACTTTTGTCTTTTGCTGAGCATGTGCTGCAGACCAGCTCCATCGCTGGTCGCCATCTTAATGCTACAGTGATTGCCCACAGCAGGTTCCTGACAGTCAGGCTGGTCGGAGCCATGCCCTGGGATTTTCCTGGCTGAACAGGCCGGAAAGTGCCTCTCCGCCTTCTACTGGTGGAACTGTTGAGGTGTGAATCTGAGCACCAAATGCCACAGCTTGTGTGCTTCTCTGCAGTCGGGGGAAATTAGGCCAACCTGCCTAATTTGGGTAGAGAGAGGCAGAGATGGAAGACAGGAGGGGGACAGAGAACCCTGGGGGACCCTCCTCTCAGCATCAAGCCCCTTGGCTAGCCCTCTCCTTCCTCTCTCTTCCTCACATGAACTGGTAAACTCTCCCTTGTTGTTTACTCTGGTTGAGATGTGGCTGTGCACTCTGGAGCATCCCGACTGTAACTATCATCCTTACAGACAAGATTCATGGGATCTGATAACCACACAGCTTTATTTCTGCCTCCACTGTTTCCTTAAATCTCTTCTGCGGGCCCCACATATACTGGAGTTTGACCTTGCCCTGCCCTTATAGTCATGTTAGGTTGGAAAATACAGTCTTAATTCAGTAATTAAGATGTGCAGTCTCATGTCATAAGCAAAATTTTGAATTTGATATAAGGTTGGCACTCTTCCCTCTCTCAGCTAGGACCTGCTGTGGGCAGGAGAACTGTAGCTGGGAGAGTGGGCAGCTCAGCTGGCATCTTCCTTTCACTGGGACTCTTTTGTTTCTACACCCATGCTCCAAACCCCCCAGATTTGTAAACTGTGGCTTCTGGCTGGGTGTGGTGGCTTACGCCTGTAATCCCAGAACTTTGGGAGGCTGAGATGGGCTGATCACCTGAGGTCAGGAGTTCAAGATCAGCCTGGCCAACATGGTGAAACCCCAACTCTACTAAAAATGCAAAAATTAGCTGGGTGTGGTGGCAGGCACCTGTAGTCCCAGCTACTCGGGAGGCTGAGGCAGGAGAATCGCTTGAACCTGGGAGATGGAGGTTGCAGTGAGCCAAGATCATACCACTGAACTCCAGATTGGGCAACAGAGCAAGACTCCATCAAGATAAAACACAAAAACAAAAAACAAATTGTAGCTTCTGAACTCCCCAGGACTGAAGCCAGGAAAAGGAGAGAGCTGAGGGAGCAGAATAGTCTTGTCTATCTGTTCTGTGATGTAAACTAGTAGAGGCAAGTGTTTAGAGCTAATGTCTTCCCTGTGGGCACATTCTTGAAGTCTTAGAAGACCCTGAAGCATCATCTGGCCAACTGCACCAGGCCGGTGTTCAACAGTGGCCCCATGTGGCAACTAGAAGCAACAGCGCAGAGAAGTACTCAGATGCTAGTCCTCTCAGATCCGCTGAGGAGGCCAGGCCAACCACTCTCCTCATTCTGGACAAAGCCGCTGGGAGTCCTGGCCAACCCGGGAGGCTTTAAGAGGGAGGCGAATATAGGTTGTCTTGCCAGCCAGGCAGCTGAGGACGCAAGTAATTAACTGAGAGAAGAAATGAGCTGTGACAATATTTGCCCTCTTGGGCTTGGGGATTCATTCCACAAATGTCATCATTTGTTATTCCTTTTTTTTTTTTTTTTTTTTTTAACAGCAGAGGGATGAGGTGACTTGGCTGCAATCCCACAATTAGTAAATGATCAAGTCCCGACTGGAACATGGTTCTTCCAGTTCTAAAGGCCGTGAGCTTTCCTTTGAACCTCCCCAGAGATGAGTCCCTAAATGCTGGAGAAGAGAAAAATGAAGTTAAAAGGAAGGACAAAGGTGACATATAAATTAAAGATTTTAAACATATGCAATGCCTCTTTAACCTCCAGCAGAGGGAAAGGCCTCTGGAGTCTGTGCTCTTAGCCGGGAGGGGATGCAGGGGTCCTTTATCTGGAGAAGCAGGGCAAGGAAGAGACTCAGCTGTTCTCCACAGGGGTCCTTCTCTGTCATTTTTAATGTCTTTTTGCACTGCAGGGCATCGGAGCTAACTGATGAGGTCTGCCTCCTCTAGAAAATTCTCCTTGGAAAGAATGTCAGATGTGGATATGAACATTTATTTGTTGACATTTTTAAAATGCCAATCCTGACCCCCTGAAATGCAAAGGCATTTGTTTCTTTTCTTTTTAAAATTTCTTTGGGAGTCAAGTCCACATCATTGCCGCCTTTGCTCCCAATTTAGACACCTTTCTTCGCAGCTGACTGGCTTCTCAGTGGACAAAAATTGCCATTGCCCTCTGGGAGAGTTGGGTCTTTGATGTCAAGGGTACTGCAGGATATTGGAATTCGTTCTTCCAGAACTGTAGCTCACACAAATATTTACCAGGTGAGTGGCTTTGCTTGGTTGCGTTCAGGGCAATATTTGTCTAGACTGAACCAGAGGCCTAAGCAAGGAGGTATCCACAAGTCAGAAGAAAATTCTTGGCCCTCGTGCTGATACAGGTTGTTCTATTTCACTGTTATGTAAGCACTGGGGAACGACAGGAGGCGGGCGTCACCCACACAGCAGAGGGAAGCAGGCAGCTGCAGGGCCCTACCCTGACGGTGGTCCCAACCACTCCCCGCCAAGGGACGGCGACACTCTTCCTGTGATGGCACCATGTGGCCTGATATAGAATCCTTTAAAAATAGTATTTGTATTTTTCCATGAATACCTTCAACTTTGTTTCCCACCATCCATCGGGGCTTTCTACATTAAAGAAACAACAGGGAAGCCAGGTGTGGTGGCGCTCCCCTGTAATCCCAGCTACTCAGGAGGCTGAGACAGGAGAATCGCTTGAACCTGGGAGGTGGAGGCTGCAGTGAGCCGAGATCACGCCACTGCGCTCCAGCCTGGGTGACTGAGCAAGACAAGAAAAGAAAAGAAAGAAAAGAAAAGAGAAGGAGAGAGAAAAAAACAAACAAGACAACAGGGAGAGGTTTATATTGAAGCAGACAATGCATACAAAAAAGTGCCTGTTCACAAGGCTACAGCTCCACAAAGTGTCTCAAATTGAACAAACCTGTAAAACAGAATGTGACCGGCACCCAGAGTCCCCCTCATGCCGTCATCATTTACCCTCCCCTGAAAAGAAGTATCCACTAATCTGCCTTTTAACATCAGAGGTTGATTTTGCCCAACAGGGAGAGCTTAAGGTTGTGGATGTGCCTTGGCAGTGAGAGTTTATGATTCAACCTTTGGGGAAGTGATTGAGACAGTTCACCACACAGGATCCTGGGTCTGGTGTGAAGGTGACCATTCAGGGTATGGAAGGAGAATGACTTTGGTCTTGATGACCCACCTCTGGCACCTTTGAGCTATGGGACATTGGGCCAGCCACTTCCCTGAGGATCCTCTCTTTTTTTTTTTTTTTTTTTTTTGAGACGGAGTCTCGCTCTGTCGCCCAGGCTGGAGTTGAGTGGCGTGATCTCGGCTCACTGCAAGCTCTGCATCCCAGGTTCATGCCATTCTCCTGCCTCAGCCTCCCGAGTAGCTGGGACTAGGGTCCTCTCTTTAAATGGGGATAATACTCCTGCCTCGCAGGATTCTGGGAGGTGTGGGAAGCACTTGACACAGATCTATTCGCTAACATCAGTGCCCCTCGACACGCCGACTAGACAGGACTCTCCATGGAGCAGAATGGCTGCTCCACAAAAGGCCATCTTTCCTTCCGTCTCACGATTGTTTTGGAGCTTATGATTCCCCACATCTCATGCCGACGTCCTCCTGAGCGGAATGTTAAATCTGTTCACTTCACAAATGACACGCTCTCCAAAGCCTCCATCTCTGGCACATCGGCTGCCTGGTGCGCTCTCCCCCGTCTACTCAGATACCTTCCCAGAGAGTGGCTCTTCCCACACGGAGCGCCAGGCTTCTCCCCTGCCTTCTCGGGACCAAGGACATAAGACTCTGCTCATCCTTCACCACCTTTACCTTGCAGATGAGAAAACTGAGGCTCACAAAGATGAGAGGGCTGGCCCAGGGTCATGCAGCAAAGTTGTGGCTGGGGCCAGAGCCCTGACTCCCAGACCTCGTCCCTGCCACCTGCCCCTTATTATCGCGGGTCAGGTGCTCTCACCTCCCACCTCACCGGCAGGGTCCAAACCCCTTGTCTCTGTGGCAGAGGGGGGATGCCACAGTCCATCCCATAGCGAGAGACAGCAGGAGCCAAAGGAAACTTCAACAAAGACATCTAACAAATGGGTGCATTTATTATTGAATAGGTAATACACATATGGTTAAAAATATTTAAAGCATAAAAATATTTAGTGAGAGCTTTCCCTCCCACACCTGCCATATATCTACCTGGTTCTCTCCTCCACTAGGTAACTCCTCTTCTTAATTTCTTGGACATTCCCCTGGTGTTTTAAATGCTTACAACGGCAAAATCAGATATATATATATATATATATATGTGTGTGTGTGTGTGTGTGTGTGTGTATATATGCTTCCTCTCAATTTTTTGATACATGGTAACCTGCTCTCTCCTTTACCTTTTTCATTTAACAACACACCTTAGAGAGCTTTATACATCAGTACATAAATAACTTCCTCATTCTTTTTCACAGCTGTGTAATACTCCATCATATATGTATATTATTTTTAACAGTTTTATTGAAATATAATTCATATACCATAAAATACATCCATTTAAAGTATACATTCAATTTCTTTGTATATTCACAGATTGTATACAGCCAGCACCACAATTTTAGAATAGTTTTATTACCCCTCCAAAAATGCTATATACCCTTAGTTATCACCCCCAATCCCTCCCGCTAGTCAGCCACTAATCTACTTTCTATCTTTGTAAATTTGCCTATTCTTGGCATTTCATATAAATGAAATCCTACAATATATAATCCTTTGTGACTGACTTCTTTTATTTAGCACAACGTTTGCAAGGTTCATCCATGTTATAGCATATATCAGTACTTCATTCCTGTTTATTGCTGAATAACATTCCATTGTATGGATAAACCACATTTCATTTATTCATTCGTCAGTTGATGGACATTTGGGTTGTTTCCATTTTTTGCTATTACATATAGTGCTGCTTTGAACATATGTGTTCAAATTTTTGTGTGAACTTATGTTTTTATTTCTCCTGGGAAGATACGCAGGAGTGGAATTGCTGGATCATATGGCTTATTTTATAACTTACTTACCCAGTACCCCATTGATGGAAATTTCATCAAATTGTATCTTAAAAACCAGCAACCATCACAAATGTGGTAGGTTGGATCCTAGAGTGAGGATTAGGAAGAAATGGAGCTGGAAACAATGGCTGGATAATAGGACTTGCCAGTCTTCCAACTTTTCCTTCCCGCTCCTAGGGAAACTTTACACCCAGACACTTACTCTAGCACCTTCCAGTTAAGCCTACCTCAACTCCAATGCAGTCTGTGACTCTGGGAAAGAGAAGAGCCATTTCTCACCACCTGGCGCGGGAGCCCACTGCCCACTGACCCCTCAGGGAAAGCCGAGAAAGCCCGAGGCCCCTCAGGTGTGTCACCCTGGGGGTGTCACTCCCTTCCTATCTGGGTTTCCTCATCTGGGAGACTGTCCAGAGGAAGCTGGTGACTCTTGACCATGGAGTTTCCTGGCCCTATGATGACAGATCTCTGCCACACCTGGCCATCTGCCACACCTGCAACAGGTGCAGAACGCAGGGGAATTCAATAGCCATCCAAGCTCTAAGCTGAGAGCCAGCCTCAGGGAGAGCTTCTGGCCACCTCAGCTCATGATGGGACCTGGGAGAGCTGGAGATTCCTTAATACCAGCATGTTTTAAAAAATTGTTTTGACTTAGAGCTTCTTAACAAGTCAAAGCTGGGAAGTGCTTTCTGTTCAGATGCAACAGAAGACACAGCAAATAGGATCTTCTGATTAATTGCATGAGAGCAAAGTCATCCACTTACTAAATTTCTGTTTGGTGCTGCCGTAAGATTGTTGGAAGATCATATTACTTCCCGCTCTGGAAACTCAGTGCAGCCCAACTGCAGTAGGACTGATCCCTCCCTAGGAGAAGGAGTTCTCTTTTCATCATCTTCCCCTTCTGTGCATGGCAGCCGCTTGAACTTGCCCCTCCAAGAGTCAAGGACAAGACCACCCCATGGAATGTGAGTACTCAGCTACAATGCAAGGTTGGGCAGTTTGAGATTTACTTACATATTTAACATCATTAAATTACAAGTACAAAATGGCACAGAGGAAAAAGTTTCTCTCTTCTACAGGATGTGTTTGTCCATTAAGATACAACCTAACTTACTTTTACCTTTGTAAAAAAGGTAAAATGTAATGTATTGCAATAATTAATATAGTGAGTTTCTTTCATATAGAAAATGGACTGGTTTTTAAATAATTTAATATTCTATATGTCGTCCTTAGTTGGGAATATTTTATTTGTATTTGAATATATTGCATCGTTCTATGACAATTTCCAGAAAGTTCTATGAGTTTGTACATGTGTTCCAAGTTTCAATAAGTTCTCTTGCCCTAATATAAGGATATTGTGTTCTTGTTGGGTTGATTTGCTGTCTGTTTGTTGTAATAATTACGGGAATTTTTCATCTTCCTTACTTTAATGTCTCAAACCATTCCACCAAACAATGGCTTAAAATTTATTCTTGTGGTGGTGTTTCTTGTGAGTGACTAATTTTATGTAATTAAATCTGTTCATTTGTCCTGGGCTTTGTCACATGTAGTTTGAAAAGTAATTTTTAAATAGTTTATTCCTTCATCTAACAGTAATAAGCCCAATCACTCATTCTGGAAACTAACTACAATAAAAAATACTGGCCTCTCTGAGTCTTGCATTAGCAAAATGAATTAGCAACAAATATACAACTATCAAATGGAAAGCATTTTGGAGCACCTTTGGTCTACCCTGTGGGCTACGAGATTGATCCTATGACATGTTTTAAAATACATTTGTGTTCACACAGAGCAAGAAATGGGGGTTTGAGCCAGTAAAGCCCCACTGGGAAACGTCTCACAGGATTGCACCCTACGTCTCTGGTTTTCATTGTTTCATTTTCTCCACTGACTCTCCAAGTAGAGAAAACAGTTTTGAATTAAACAGCAATTGAGATCTTAATCTTCTGGTCTTACAAGGGCACACAACGTCTTTACCCAGGGGCACTTCACCAGGGAGACCAGAAAAGTACCAACTTGTACACTCTTTGTTTTCAAAAATAAGTACACACAGTACTAAGTGTACAAAAGGGTATATCGTGAAAAATATATCTTCTTCCCCCAGGTCTCTCCCCAAGAGGCAATTGGCGATACTAATTTCTTATGCATTCTTCCAGAGATGTTCTATACACACAAAAACTACAAGCAAATAACATATAACCTCCCCCTTTTTTACAAGTGGTGTTGCACAGCATATCACCATTAGATTATTTTTTCACTTATTAACATTCAGTACTGTAAAAAACCCCTTACTATTTTTTATGACTGCATGGTATTCCACTGCATGGAGGTTCCAAATGCATTTCACCATTTCTCAGTTGGTGCTATTCAAGCTGCTCCCAAGCATTCATCATCACAAGCAGGACTGCGATGACTAACCTTCAGCATATATTGTTTCTAGATGTTCTGGAGCATCTTTAGGATAGATTCCTAGAGAAAGAATTGCTGAGTCAAAGGTAAGTGCGTTTGTAATGCTCATAGATCTTGTCCGTGTGACCTCCATGTTGGTTGCATGAATTTACCAGCAATTATACAATTAAAACTCTCCTTGGAAAAAATGTCAAGTGTGGATATGAACATTTATTTGTTGACATTTTAAAGATGCCACTCCTAACCCCCTGAAATGCAGAGGCACTTATTTCTTTTCTTTTACAAGGTTTTTTCTTTTGGAGTGAAGTCCACGTCATTGCTACCTTTACTCCCAATTTAGACACCTTTCTTCTGAGCTGGACAAAAGAACAAAAAAAGCCCATTTTTTTTTTGTTAGTTTATTCTAAAACATCATGAATTTGCAAATCCAATAGGTGACAAAATGCTTTCTAGTTACTATCTTTATTTGCATTTTTCTTACATGAGTGATATTGAGAAGCTATTCTTATGTTGAATGTTCATTTTTTCCCTATGAACTGTTTGTCCATATCTTTTGCACATTTTTCTACTGCAGTTTTAAACTTTTTCTTACAGAACTGAAGGCTATTTAGAAAATCAGTAATATAAATTGCACTCTGACATCTGCCTCTTGGTTTTATGGTATGAAATAGTTTAAAATTTTATGTCATTGAATTTGATTTATAGTTCTTCTTTTTTTCTTCTGAATTTTTGTTATGCTTAAAAGAATATTCCACTCTGAGATGATAAAGAAAAAAATCTGCCATGCTGTACTCTAGTACTATAAATTGTTTCACTTTTTATGTTAAAATATTTGATTTATCTGGGCTTTTTTTTTTAATTTGGACCGATTTATCTGGTCATATGGTGGAGAGATGTGGATCTACTGTTATTTTCCCCAATGCTACATATTGAATAATCCATCTTTTCCCACCGATCAGAAATGCTCCTTTATTAGCTAGCTATCAAATTCTAATTTCTAGCTATTGATGCTGTTTTTGCTCTGTTTCATTGGTCTGCTTGCCTGTGTTTTCAGCATCACACTATTTTAGCTGTCATAGTTTTATTTTATTTATTTTTTATTTTTTAAGATGGAGTCTTGCTCTGTTGCCCGGGCTGGAGTGCAGTGGCCCGATCTTGGCTCACTGCAACCTCCACCTCCTGGATTCAAGCGATTCTCCTGCCTCAGCCTCCTGAGTAGCTGGGATTATAGGCACGCACCCCTACGCCCAGCTAATTTTTGTATTTTTAGTAGAGACAGGGTTTCACCATTTTGGCCAGGATAGTCTCGAACTCCTGACCTCAGGTGATCTGCCTGCCTCAGCCTCCCAAAGTGCTGGGATTACAGGTGTGAGCCACCGTGCCCAGTGCTGTTGTAGTTTTATAGGGAGAGTTGTACCTGGTTCTGAAGAACACCCCACCCACACACTCTGCAAAGCCCAGCAAGTCCCAGCTGGGCTGTGTGCATATAAAGCATTCATTCATTGAAAAAAATGTAAATTAGTTTTGCTGGCTGGCTGATTTAAAATTTGTGGCTAAGCTAATTCATTAATATTCTTTTTATTCAGATTTTTTTTTCTAATTAGCCTTGACAGTTGATTTTTCTTTTTCTTTCTTTCTTTTTCTGTTTTCTGTTTTTGTGGTTTTTTTTAAATAGGTTTCCATGCTGGAATGTAATGGTGTGAACACAGCTCACTGCAGCCTCAACCTCCTGAGCTCAAGCGATCCTCCAGCCTCAGCCTCCTGAGTAGTTGGGACCACAGGCTTGCACACCACACATGGCTAATTTTTTTTATTTCTTGTAGAAACAGGGTCTTGTCACGTTGGCCAGGCTGGTCTCAACCTCCTGGGCTCAAGCAATCTTCCCACCTTAGCCTCCCAAAGTGCTGGGATTACAGGCATGAGACATCACGCCTGGCCAACAGTTGATTTTTCTAAATGAATAGTGTATTGATTTCACAAATAAATCCTGTTGTTGTTTGCATTGTAATTATGTTTGTGGTATAAATTATTTGGGGGACAACTGACATCTTTATGATGTTGTGTCTCCTATTCAAGAACTTAGTGTTTTTCTGGGCACAGTGGCTCATGCCTGTAATCCCAGTGCTTGGGAGGCTAAGGTGAGAAGAGCTCTTGAGACCAGGAATTCAAAACCAGCCTGGTCAACACGGTGAGACCTCATCTCTACAAAAAATTTAAAAAAAGGGAAAAAAGAAAAAAATAGCCTGGCATGGTGCTGCATGTCTCTGGTTCCAGCTATTTGTGAGGCTGAGGCGGGAGGATCGATTGAGCCCAGGAGTTCGAGGCTGTAGTGAGCTATGATCATGCCACTGCACTCCAGTCTGAGTGACAGAGCGAGACTGTCTCTCTAGCAAAAAACAAAAAGCAAAACAAACAACAAAACAACAACAACAACAAAAACATAGTATTTTGGACTCTTTTGATTTTTAAAAATATATTGACATACCTGTCGTTACACTCCTGCTCATGCCTCAGAGAAGGCCTCTTTGAGCAGCGCCACATTTTCATGGATACGAGGGCTCCATTCTCCTTGGTGTGGCCAGGCAGCCCTCAGCCCAGGACGCTGGGTCTCATCTGGACCTCTCTGTTTCTCAGGGGCCAAGTGGACTCCCCATGAAACCTCCAACCAAACCCAGGCCAGCACCCTCCTGAGGCTCCTACTGGATGACCACACGGAGGGGAGGAATGACACCAACTCCACCAGGGCTCTGAAGGTGCCAGATGGAACTAGCGCCGCCTGGTATATCCTCACCATCATCGGCATCTACGCGGTGATTTTCGTCTTCCGGCTGGCCAGCAACATTCTCAGAAAGAATGACAAGTCCTTAGAAGATGTTTATTACTCAAATCTGACCTCTGAACTCAAAATGAAAGGACTCCAGGGCAAGGTCGCCAAGTGCTCCTCACTGACCATCAGCAACAGAGCGGTGCTGCAGTCCTGCCAGGCCCCCCTGGGGGCAAAGGGCGGGAGCAGCGGGCCCCAAACCGCAACCCCAGAGACCCCCTGAGAGTCAAGGCCAGGAGGCCTTCCCCACGATGGCCCCAGACTTCTTGGAGGGGAGCAGCTTTGGGTTTACTTGGAGCCCTTGAGTGGGTCTGGGGGTGCATCGCTGACCAGGGGTGCTTCTGGCTGCTAGTTTGTGACCAGAGCCAGCCACCCAGTTCCTCCTCAGGCTTCCAGGTGCTTCGAGAAGAGAGAGCAGGGCAGCGGTTTCTAGCCAAATTCAATCTTCACTGGCAAAGCCTGTGCCCTGGGGAGGAGCACTGTTCCACTGTTCTCGGAGGAATCCGGAGATTCCTGGGGGCATACAAAGAGGTGGCTCCTTGTCATGGAAAGAAGAGTGAACTTGGAGTCGAATGTCCTGGGTTAAAATTCAACTTCTGGGGAGTCACATAAACTGAGCAGCTAATTCCTCACTTTGGACATCTAGGGTTTGGGGACAGATGGCTTTAAAAGGCTATTTTATTTGAAAGACTCTGGCTTGAATATAGGACCAAAGTTGTTAATATCAGAAGTTGGAAATTCTTCATTTTCATTGAAAGAATTAGGTACGTCAAAAAAAAGCACTGGAGCTGGGTGTGGTGGCTCATGCTTGTAATCCCAGTGTTTAGGGACCCTGAGGCAGTAGGATCCTTTGAGCCTAGAAGATTGAGTGCAGCCTGGGCAACCTAGACAGATCCCGTTTTTTTGAGACGGGGTTTTGCTCTTCTTGCCAGGCTGGAGTGCAATGGCACAATCTCAGCTCACTGCAACCTCTGCCTCCTGGATTCAAGCAATTCTCCTACCTCAGCCTCCTGAGTAGCTGGGACTACAGGCATGTGCCACCACACCTGGCTAATTGTTTTGTATTTTTAGTAGAGACGAGGTTTCACCATTTTGGCCAGTCTGGTCTCGATCTCCTGACCTCATGATCCACCCATCTTGGTCTCCCAAAGTGCTGGGATGACAGGCATGATCCACCGCGCCTGGGCATGTGCCTGTGGTCCCAGGTACTTGAGAGACTGAGGTGGGAGGATTGCTTGAGCTTGGGAAGTTGAGGTTGCAATAAGCTGTGATCATGCTACTGCACTCGAGCTTGGGTGACAGAGTGAGACCCTGTCTCAAAAAATAATAATAATAATAATTTTTTTAAAGAAAAAAAGCATTAATTTTGGAGTCAGAAGAACCAAACTCTAGTCTGGGTTTGATTATCAACCACTCCGGTGTCCTTTCACACATCACTTTGCTTCTCTAGAACTCAGTTTCCGTACAGATAAAATGAGGCTAATGATGTCAGATCTGCCAACCTTACCAAGTAGATGAGATCTAATGAAACCATGCATGTGAATGAATTTTGAAAAGTAAAATAAGTATGTAAATATAAGCCTTGTTGTGGTGAATGGTGATGGTGGTGACTGGTGGTGCCAGGCGATGCTGATGGTTTTGGTGGTGGTGATGGTTTATGTTGATGGCGGTGTTGGTGTTGGTGATGTTATTGGTGGTGGTTATGATGTTGATGATGGTGGTGTAGGTGGTGGTGGTTGATGTTGGCATTGATGGTGGTGGTCATGATGCTATTCTGAAACAGGAAATGACTAACTCATTGACAATTAGTCTCTAAGCAATGGCTGTGTTGTTTTGCTCCACAAGAGAATTCCATCTGCATGTCAGTTGATGACCTGTGCTGTCAATTGAATCCATGAGATTTCCCATGTGGACATTCTTAGATTTCCTTACATTATATACCATATGCTTCACTCAAATGTTTTACAAATACTTGTTACTTAAATACTTTTCTTTGTCTAAAAAAGAAATAAGATCTTGTTTAGATGACTGATTAACTTAGGGAGATTCTGATTAACAGAATTTCTACAAGTGGCTTTCAGCAGGCAAAGAGAAAATTGTATTTTGTACCAATTTATATAAAGTTCATCTAGTTCAGCTTCTGGAGATGTCCCTGGGGCTAGAGATGAAATATCTTTTTCCTGTCCACAGACAGTGGTCTGCAGTTCACCCCATGAACTCATAATGGTCAGAATTAAACCCTGAGCTTTGTTTATGGAGGGTGAGATATATCGCCAAATATTTCTTTTTCTTTTCACATTTTCCACATCATTACCATCATCATTCTCATCGTCATCATTGTCATCATCCTACAGGTTGAAAACAGAAGTGTTAGTTTATTTATATAGTTTATATAGTCTTTATGCATATGTTTCAGATGCTTACAGGGCAGGGCAAAACAGGAGACACAAAGGTAGACAAAAATGTAATCCACATTCATAGGACTGCAGAATGCATTCAAATCGGGCTGAACGGCCAGAACTTAGGTGAATCTGAGGATAGGAAGAGTAAATTGGCACAATCGCCCCTTGTTGGTTGGCCCTGCAGCATGCATTTCCCCCTCCTCTAATCCAGCTGCCCCGAATTTTCATTTGACGACCCATACAGCTCTAGGGAAGTTGAAACTACCCCCAGTTCAAGAATTGGAATAAGTTTCAACATGAGAAAGCTGACTGCAAATGATTTTTTAAAAAATAATAAGAATAAGTGTTTTAAGAAGTGGGAATAAGAGGCCTAGATTGATCCAGTCATTGCATCCCATCTCCTGGCCTCATTGCTTGGGACCAGGATGGACACCTGACCTAAGTGACACAACCCAATAAGAATGACCGGAAGAACTTTAATGCGGAATTCTGGAACAAAAAAGCTTTCTCTTGCTCTGGATGGTGTGAAAAGCAGATCTGAGCCTGGAATTGTTACGGGAATGGAATCCTGATCCAGACCCCAAGGGAGGGTTCTTGAATCTTGCACAAGAAAAAATTCAGGGCAAGTCCATAAAGTAAAGTGAAAGCAAGTTTATTAAGAAAGTAAAGAAACAAAAGACTGGCTACTCCATAGGCAGAGCAGCAGTAGGAGCTGCTTGACTGAGTACACTATGGTCATTTCTTGATTGTATGCTAAACAAGGGGTGGATTATTCATAGATTTTCCAGGAAAGGGCCAGGGATTTCTCAGAACTCTCAGTTCTTTTAGACTATATAGGGTCTCCTTTTAGACCGTATAGGGTAACTTCCGGACATTGCCATGGCATTTGTAAGCTGTCATGGCACTAGTAGAAGTGTCTTTTACCACGTTAATGCATTACAATTAGCATATAATGAGCAGTGAGGACAACCAGGGGTCACTTTTATCACCTCTGATAAAGAAGTTTTGGCTGACTTCTTTATTGCATCCTGTTTCATCAGCAGGGTCTTTGTGACCTGTATCGTGTGTTGCCAGTCCTGCTGGCCTCCTGTCTCACCCTGTGACTAAGAATGCCTACCCTCCTGGAATGCAGCCCAGCAAGTCTCATCCTCATTTTACACAGCCTTTAATTAAGATGGAGTCGCTCTGGTTCGAAAACCTCTGACAGAATTGCTGGATTCATTTTGCCACCATGAAGAAAACCAACTTGAAGGCAAAAAAAAAAAAAAAAAAAACCAGCATCTAGAGGGGAGCAGAATGAGGAAATTACAGAGACCAGAGCCTGTATCAACTGTACCCAGAGCCTTCATTTACCACCGGAGTTTTTCAGTTTGTGAACCAATGAGTTCTTTTTATTAAGTCTGTTGGAGCTAGGCTTTTGTTCCTCACAACCAAAAATATCCTAAATGATACCATTGGATAAATGATTTCCTGAAGGAAGTGGGCCTTGGAGTCAAATTTGAAAAGAGAAGATGTGTGATGTGCTGTGTGGGAGGCTGGGATCACTTTTTTTCACCAAGATTTTTATATTTATAGGCTTTTATATTTATAGGGGAAAAAACAGATTCAGTACACTTCTTACTTTAGCTCAATGATCATTTGTAGGACTTCTCATTGCTTGACCTCTCAAAGAGCACTCAGTGAGACTCTATACCATTTAATCCTCACCGCTGACTGTCAGTAGACTGCCATGGAAACTCCAAGGATGCCTGCCCTGTTGGACATGTGGTCAGAGACTGACTCCAAAGGTATCTCCCAAAGAGCAAAAGCCACCGTCTTCCTGTTGGCGCCCAAACACAGGTGCATGAGCTCCAAGGACGCCTTCCTAGGCCACCTCTCCGCTGCCTGATCTAAACTCTCTCCCTTTCTGGGAGCTGGTCTGAGAGTCTGCCTTGGAGATGTGTTGGATGGGAACTACGGGTGTGTAGGCTCCATTGTGAGCAATACTGATGAGAAATGGTCCCAAGTAGTATGGATATTTTGCGTAAAACCCCTAAAATCTGACATGCTTAGGGTCAGAACCATGAACCACTGTCTTGACAAACCCCATGTACATGGACTAATAGGGAAGGTGTGGGCACCATGGCGTTAGTATTCAACCAGAGAGTGGGAGAGAGATTTGCATGTGCCACCAGCCCTGAAGAAGACAGGGACAGAACACACTGATTCGCAACATTCCAGACACCTACTGTCTGGGAGGGACCTGGTGGGAGGTAATTACCTCCATGCTGTTCTCGTGATAGTGATTGAGTTCTCACAAGATCTGATGGTTTTATAAGGGGCTTTCCCCTCTTTGCTCTTCACTTCTCCTTCCTGCCATCATGTGAAGAAGGATATGTTTGCTTCCTTTTCTGCCATGATTTTACATGTTTGCCTATATAAGTTTCCCCTCAAGATTTAGGGGATCAGGTCAGATAAAGGCCTTCCTCTGAAATGGAAATTATTTAAAATCGATAAGGAAGTCATCCAGGAATGACTTCCTCTGGGGATCTGTGGCTGACGGTACCAGGGTTTGTACCAAACCAAATCAAGGTAACTAGAGCTTCCCCAGGTGATTGTAACCTACCTCCTAAATAAAACTTGCATCAACTCGGTTGCATGACAATTTGATTTTTCCTGTGTGATATACTCATCACATTTCTAAAAAAATGATTTAAAGAAAGACTTTAGAGACTAAATTCTTGGTATTTATGCGTCTCTTCCTGGAGTCACAAGTGGGCTCTGATTCTCATAACCAATTACCTTGATTTCTACCAGAGCAGAAGAATGCAAGCTTATTCTTCAAATACAGTTAGTGTTCTGTTGGCAATTACAGAAAACAGCTCTACCTAGCCCATGCAAGTATGTGTGTGTGTGTGTGTGTGTGTGTGTGTGTGTGTGTGTGTGTGTGTGTGTGATTTTGGGGAAGGCAACTGAGGTAGCTCACAGAATCAAAAGGACAGCAGCTCCTCCCAGCCTCAGGAAGGGGAGGGGTTAGTCTGCCATGAGGCCTTCACTTGGTGGCCCCAGTTGGAGAATCTTCTCGCTAGGATTCTCCCAAAAGACAGCTCAGCTCCCATGTCTGCCTCTTGTTTCAGATCTCAGGGTGAGGACATTGCAGTGGATCAGGGAAGAGCAGGTGTGTAGGTGGCCCAGGGAATGGAGTGATCTGATTGGCTGAGGCTGAGTCATGGGCCCCCTCCTATAGGGCATCAAAGTCTTTGAAGAAAATGCCAATCAAAAGCACTGTTGGCTAGGCACAGTGGCTCACGCCTGTAATCCCAGCACTTTGGGAGGCCAAGGTGGGCAGATCACTTGAGGTCAGGAGTTCGAGACCAGTCTGGCCAACATGGTGAAACCCTGTCTCTACTAAAAATGCAAAAATTAGCTGAGTATGGTGGCGGGCGCCTGTAATCCCAACCACTCAGGAGGCTGAGGCAGGAGAATCACTTGAACCTGAGAGGCGGAGGTTGCAGTGAGCCAAGATTGCGCCACTGCACTCCAGCCTGGGCGACAGAGCGAGACTCCATCTCAAAAACAATAACAAAAACAAAAACAAGAAGCACTGTTGCTCAGATATCACCCACTCTGTGAAATCTTCTTGATCCCTAAGGCAGAACTGCTTGTTCCTCCAGGGCTTCTGTAACACTTTGTAAACATTTGGATGGATCAAAGAGAGAAAATTCTATTCAACAGAATTTTTCCAAGGACGGGACATTTGTTTGCCAAGTGTTTGGTACAGGAAGTGAGACCTGTACAGTTTTGGTACAGGAAGGGCCCACGAATGTGGGTGGAACTATTCCATGGGAGACAAGGAGAAGCTGTTCTCTGGAGGGAGGGAAAGGAGAGGGAGAGGTGGTTTAGGGATCTGCAGGATGGCAGAATACATCCAGAAATGTCTTTCCTATCATTTCCCCACCACTGCCTCAAGCCCTGATCTTCTACAATTTTATGAAACTCATGGGATAAACGCTTGAAATGAGTGGGCTAGAAGCCAGCCAAGGGACGCAGGGATGTGCCCAGACACATACAGGTGGAGTGGAAGCAACAGGCAGATGGGGGGTGTCAGGAACAGAAAAGCTTTCCTGGGGTAACCTAGTTAGGTTTAGTTTAAGCTAATCAGGAAGTAACCAGAGTCATGGGGAGGCTGTAAAACTGAGGCAGGGACCAGATTTCACCCAATCATTGTAGAATGAAGACAAGGATGAGGGAGGGGTGGAGGTAGGTGCTTGCTGGCGGCACCTTGATATGGTTTGGCTGTGTCCCTACTCAAATCTCATCTTGAACTGTAGTTCTCATAATCCCCACGTATCGTGGGAGGGGCCTCGTGGGAGGTAATTACCTCCATGCTGTTCTTGTGATAGTGATTGAGTTCTCACAAGATCTGATGGTTTAATAAGGGGCTTTTCCCCCTTTGCTCTTCACTTCTCCTTCCTGCCATCATGCGAAGAAGGATATGTTTGCTTCCTTTTCTGCCATGATTGTAAGTCTCCTGAGGCCTCCTCAGTCATGACGAACTGTGAGTCGACTAAGCCTCTTTCCTTTACAAATTATAAAAAGTCTCAGGATGTCTTTATTGACAGCATGAGAACAGACTAATACACACCTGAAAAGGAGAACACTTATCACATAATGCTGCAAATACAGGTCAGCAGTGTGTTCCCCACTGAACCAGAAGAATATGACTTTTAAGAATAAAAGGTATCTTATTGATCAATTGATCAACAATATCTTATTGATCTTGACCCACTGATTGCAAAACACACAATAAATATTTGCAAGTGTTCTTTTAAAAATAGCAATACCCATTTAAAAATAATGAAATCCAGGCTTGGTGTGTACCAGGCACTAAGTGCGCTGCATGCGTCTCCCCGCTTGCCAGTTGCCCATCCCCTGCACGCCCGTGCTCCTCGCTTGCCTCTCTTTTGGCACCCCAAAACGAAGCTGGAGGCAGAAACCATACGGTCACTTGAACAGAGGAAGTTTCCTGTAAAGAAATGATTAAGCTTGGTGAGAAAGAAACTATAAAGACACAAAGAGAACTCTCAAGAGTCCCCTAGGGCTCAGTACCCAAGGAAGGACCAACTCGGCTCCCCAAGGCTAGGCTTCAGACATCTTTAGAGAAGATGTGATTGCAGCCACTGGCCGGAGAGAAGGTTCACGGGTGGCCAGGGCCACAGTTGGCCCACAGTCCCCAGGCAGCTGGTCCTCTAGTGCACAGGAGCAACAAGACTGGTAGATGGGTGGCCAGAGAGAGGCAGGGTGCCAGGAACTCACTCGCTGGTGGGGTGGCCGGGAGGTTGCGGTGCACCTTGCCCATGGTACACCGGGCCCATGGCACACCCCTCCAGGACAGAGCCCCGGCGAGGCTGTGGTGTGGCACTTGCAGGAGTCAGGGCACTGGGCATGTGCCATGGACTGAATGCTTTTGTCCTTTGTCCCCCGAAATCCACGTGTTAAAGCCTTAACCCCCAATGTGATAGTATGGAGGTGAGATTTAGATGAGGTTTTGGGAGGTGTGGATGAGGTCGCAATGGCAGGGCCCCCATGATGGGATCAGTGCCCTTCCAGGAAGAGACACCAGCCCCCCCCCCTCTCTGCACCATGTGAGGACACAGCACGATGTGTCCTTCCCATGAACCAAGAGGCAGGTCCTCACCGGGTACTGAATCTGCCAACACCTTGATCCCAGACTTCCAGCTTCTAGAACTGTGAGAGAGAAATGTACGTTGCCTAAGCCATTTGTTCTAACAGCCCAAACTGACTAAGACACTCACCAAAGAAAAAGCAGCGCTGGACATGTGTTACAGGCAGCAAGACTGATTCCTTCAGACTCCTGCAGCAGCGGGGAGAGATTCCAGTACCGACCAAGCTCAATCCCAACTAAGAAAACGGTGACCGAGGTCTTCAAAGAGAGAACAGAAAGGAATCAAAAAGGGACTTAAGGGGAAATGAAAAACGGAACACGGGGGCCATGTGGAAATGGAAAGTTCCAGAAGGGTGAGAGGAGAACTACTGAAAATGGTTTAGCAGGGTGAGCTGGACGAGGTGCATTTTGTGGTTTGGCTGCATTGCAAAGTCTTGAGCCAGGGGTCAACCAGGGCTGGGGTCGCCTTTGGGGACGCAGCTTAGTGCAGGTGGAAGCCAGGCTACAGTTTGGTGAAGTCTCTCAGCACCATGTTGGGGCGAGTCTCTGTGCTCTGTGGAGTTCCCAGCTCACTGGCGGCTCACTGGCAGGGCAAGTGTGGTCTGAGGGTGCACTGTCCATGTCAAGCAGGCATGCAGGGAACCCGGGGTGCAGAGAGCCTGCTGGGGGCAGGGCAGTGGGCGGCCTGGGGTGCCTTGGGTCCCATCAGCAGGGTCATGGGAAACAGCCTCCAGGCTGTGCAGTGGTGGACAGCAGTGCTGGCTCCCCCTGTACCTGCCCACCAGCCTAGGCCCTCCTAGGCCCCGAAGGGTCGTTTCCTGCTGCCCGGTGACTGTACAACAGCCCTGGCCCAGGAAACCCTATAAACTTCTTCAGCTATTTCTCCAGGAGAAGACAGAGTGCCAATGGACTACTACAGTGCAGGGCAATTGCGCAAACAGGGAGGTGAACTGGGGTCCCATGGGAGCAGGGAGGAGGGGCCAGGGATCCCTGGCCAGAAATAAGAAAGCAGTAATGGAAGGGAGGGCTCAGGAGAGGGAGTGCCCATCTCAGAGCCTTTCGGGAACCTGGCATTTAATAAATACCTCCTATGGAGGGAAGGATTCAGGGCAGATCACTTCTAGAAGGGGTCATGGCCTCTCCAGGTTCTGCATGGGCAACAGCATATGTACAGTCCCCACAAGCTAGACTCCTCCTCCCAGGCCTGGTATGGAGGGAACATAAGTGTGTGACGGAGTAGAGTCTTCCACAGGCTATGAACTCTTTGTAAAAAGAAACAAACAAACAAAGCAAAACAAACAAAAAAACAGCATCCATGAGATGTTGGGGTCTTAGGACAGTATCTTACCACAGAACTGAAACATTGGTGGATAAACCTCAGGACAGGCAGGAAAACAGCTGTAGCTCATCCACCATCAGCATTAGCAATGTAATTAGACACAGTGGAAAATCAATGAAGTAAAACCAACCAGCAGGATTATGTTGTTGAGCCTCCAGTAAAAGTCTTAAGTGTCCAATAAAGCCATATCGTTTTGACGACATGAATTTCTGTGTTGCTTTTCTGTTTGCTCAAAATCCTGAAATTTTTTGGAGAGTATTATCAATGTCATTATTCTTTGCCAGGGAGATGCTGAGCTGTCTTCCCTGAAGCAGTGTTCTTCCTGGGTTGTTTGAAACCCTGATTGTCACGTGCCTTCTGTCCTAAGCTGCCACCAAGGCCCAGACAAGCACTGCCATGCATGTGTCTCTTTATTAATACATAGTACAGCAGGGAGCTGCCCCTCTCCCAGCCAGGCAGGGCCGCTTATCCCACACCCCCTGCCTTGCAAGCACACTTAGCGTGGAGTATATTAGGAAAGTTTAATTAGCAGAAAATAAATAAAGTAGGGATCCCAGCTTGAGTCCAGGCTGTCCCCTGCTGGGGTGGGACATGTCTGAACAGTGTTGAAGAGAATTTTATGAAGGACGCATCTCCTAGAGATGCAACGGTGCCTGCCTGACCAGTCCTAAGGAGACCTGTCTACACTGCCCCCTGGTGGTCACTCCATCACCTTCTGAACACTCCAAAGTCGGGGAGGTGGCCCCAGGAAGCCCACTTCTCTCTCCCAGGCCGTTGCCAGCCCCTGCTGGAGCTGGCAGCGGGGAGGGGAAACCCCAGGAGGCTGGAGACTCCTGAGGAAGGGAGGAGAAGGAGCCTCAGGTGGAGGGAGGGGAGTCCTAGGAGCTGACTGCTTGGCTTGGCGGAGGCTGCAGAGGAAGTGAGAGTGTGTTAACAAGCACAGGAAGGTTCTCTGAGTTTCTCTGGCCATCCATGGTGCAATGGTTTGCGTGAGTGCAGGCCCCCACTTACCGGGGCAAACTACTTCTGGCTCCTTGTGCAAAAGCAGTTCCTGGCCAGACGATGGTCTCTGCAGAGACCCCTCTGTTGGTGCCTCTTAGGCTCTGGGACCACACACCCAGTCCATGTGTCCCACCTTGTGCCCCTAAGCTGAGGCCTGGCAGGTGCTCCTGTCAGAACCGGCCTGAGTCTGGGCTCCAAGTGAACCCCAGTCAAAAGCTCCAGGATCCCATGAGTCCTCCTTTGGCTGGTTTTCTCCACACCCAGCCCCCACCGCCAGCGCAGCCCCCACTTCATGCTGTCTCTAAAATGATCTTCGAGGACGTCTGATTTTGTGCATTTTATATCAAATTATTCTTGTCACTGTTTTCATAATATATTGCCAGATTTACTCATAATTAAAGAAGTTAAAACAATGAAATGATCTTTTTGTCTATCAGATTGATAAAGGTTAAAAATCACTGGCCGGGTGCAGTGGCTTGCACCTGTAATCCCAGCACTTTGGAAGGCTGAGGCAGGCGGATCACCTGAAGTCAGAAGTTTGAGACCTGTCTGGCCAACAGGTTTCACCACGTTGACCAGACTGGTCTCGAACTCCTGACCTCAAGTGATCTGCCTGCCTCAGCCTCCCAAAGTACTGGGATTACAGGCGTGAGCCACTGGCCTGGCCAGATGACTGTATTAGTTGAGTGAATTTCTAGGATCAAGGACTTTGGGGCCTTCTACAGTACAGCACCGAAGGATTCAATGTGTCAGCTCTCACCCCGTCTCTACTAAAAACACAAAAATTAGCCAGGTGTGGTGGCTCATGCCTGTAGTCCCAGCTACTTGGGAGGCTGAAGCAGAAGAATCGCTTGAACCCAGGAGGTGGAGGTTGCAGTGAGCTGAGAATGTGCCACTGCACTCCAGCCTGGGTGACAGAGCAAAATTCCATCTAAAAAAAAAAAAAAAATTAATATCAAGTGGTAGCTGAGAAATGGACATGAGTTTCAAAATAATAATACCAGCATCGTTATTAACAATAAAACTACTGGGTACCATCTAAGACTTCATGTGTTTTTCTTTGTCCTTAGCTTATACCCTACTGGAGAATATATGATCAAAATACTGTGTTTTAGGGGCATTTGAAAGAAATTCGTCTCTGAGTGATTTTGGAACTGACACGATACGCAGCTAGGTTCATCAGTTACTGTTTGTATTGTTTAGATATCATTTTGTTTTATTTTCCTTTTTGATTTGCCTTTGTTTTTTGTTTTTGTATAAATTTAATGGGTACAAGTGCAGGTGTGTAGTTTTGTCAAATGGATTGATTGCTCAGTGGTGATGTCTGGGCTTTGAGTGTAGTAGTGCACATTGTACCCATTAAGTAATTTCTCACCCCTCGCCCTCCTCCTTCTGTTTTTTCTTTTTTCTTTTTTTTTTTTTTTTTGACAGAGTCTTGCTCTGTTACCCAGGCTGGAGTGCAGAGTGCAGTGGTGCAATCTCAGCTTATGATTCTCGTGCCTCACCCTCCCAAGTAGCTGGGATTACAGGCATGCACCACCATGCCCAGTTAATTTTTTTGTATTTTTAGTAGAGATGGGGTTTCACCATGTTGGCCAGGCTGGTCTCAAACTTCTGACCTCAAGTGATCCACCCACTTTGGCCTCCCAAACTGCTGACATTACAGGTGTCAGCCACCACGTCCGGCTAATTTGTTTGCATTTTTAGTAGAGAAGGGGTTTCACCATGTTGGCCAGGCTGGTCTCAAATTCCTGGCCTCAAATGGTCCTCCTGCTGCAACCTCCCTTTCAAAGTCTATTATTTTACATTCTGTCCCCATGTGTACACATTATTTAGCTCCCACTTAAAAGTGAGAACATGTGGTATCTGACTTTCTGTTTCTGAATTATTTCACTCAGAATAATGGCATCCAGTTCTGTCCATGTTGCTGCAAGAGACGTGATTTCATTCTTTTTTATGGCTGAGTAATATTTTTTAATGTAAAAATGTTGACATTTTCCAAAGTGAAAACTATAAAACAAGATACATTTGGAGAAGTCTAGAGTGTTTGCTTTATTCATGTTGTTTATGCGTTAAAATATAAGCACATTGCATACACATGCATATTTACACACACACCTACAAGATAACATATTATATATACTTTCCCATACTTCTGAACAAGTGTCTCATCTCCATAACTAAAAATTCGATGAGAGAGGCAAAGAACTCTTGTCTTAGAATTGACTTCATTGCACTACATAGCATTTCACACTGCGGTTCCAGGCCACAGAGTCCCTTGGGGTAGGGGGAGACAAAGGGTGTGGCTGACTGGGGGATCAATTCCACCACAGCAGCCATACTTCTGTTCCACATAATTGGCATCCAAATTTGATCTGAAAAACAGTTTCCACTACTAAAAGAAAAATCCGAAGAGAAAATGACCACAAGCCAATTATCCACCCAAACCTGCTGCTCCTGGCCTCCGGGAGAGGCTGTTTGGAGACCACATATTTCTTATTAACTTTACCATGATGAGATTATCTTACTGTCTGGGGTTGTCCAAACTTGAGCTCCAAGAAAACCCCTGTGTGGGGGGGAAAAAAATCCTTCTCCATTCAACAGTAGAGCAAAGGACCTGACCAATCATTTTGTCCACATCTTCATTTGAGGGAATCCTTCATGCCCATTTTATGAAACGTCTTTAGCTCTGATTAAAGAGGCAAGAAAATACAAAGGAAATTGAAGAGACTGTTAGAGATTGACGCGAACTGTCATTTTCCCTGAGTATATAAAATTAAAAGTGCTTTCAAGATGACGTACTGAATTAGCTCAATAACTGCAAGCTCCTGGTGGGTGTAGTGGCTCACGCCTGTAATCCCAGCACTTTGGGAGGCCAAGGCAGGCAGATCATGAGGTCAGGAGATCGAGACCATCCGGGCTAACATGGTAAAACCCCATCTCTACTAAAAATACAAATAATTAGCCAGGTGTGGTGGTGGGCACCTGTAATCCCAGCTACTTGGGAGGCTGAGGCAGGAGAATCACTTGAACCTGAGAGGTGGAGGTTGCAGTGAGCTGAGATCGCGCCACTACATTCCAGCCTGGGCAACAGACAGAGACTCCCTCTCAGAAAAAAAAAAATAATAATAATAATACCTGCAAGCTCCAGTGGAAGCTAGGTGTGCAGACTGACTTTATTTTGCTATTTGCCATATCTTCCTTCTGCCACCTGGAAAAAATCACTCTTAGTTGTGCAAATGGAAAGGCAGTTGGCACAAATTCTGTGCATACACAGACACACAACACGTAAGTCCAGGACTTCCTAGGTGTGTCATGACCATACCCCTGGTGCCTGGCACAATGCCTGGTGTACAGCAGGTAGGCAGTACATATTTTTGAAATGGATAAATGAATGTAAACATTTCTCCCCATCTTAAGCCAAATGGGTAGGCTCATCACTATTAAAAGATTGCTAACCTCTGTCTCAGACCTATTGCAGAAGTGATGTCAAAGTAGCATTTTTTATGGGTAGCATCTGCAATTTCCATATTTTATGGGTCAGAAGGGAGTTGTTCTGAGTATTTATTCCATGATGCTGTGAAACCTGAAGTGTATCTGTAGGACTGGCACCGCTGTAAGAAAGCCCTTTATGAGGTCATCATCCCCCACTTGCCATCTCTCCCCAGATGCAGACATGCAAGCTTTTAAAAACACTTGAGAAGCCACCATGCCTCGCTTTGCAAGCCCTCTTTTAAGAAACATCATTATCAGAAGTCAATTTGATGGCATCAAGAGGAAGCAATGCCTCCAGTATCTGAAAACACTGAGAACACTGCAGTATGATGGATTTAAGACTGTATATTTTGGGGAAACCAGTATCTCCGAAAGTCTAGTAACTGGGGAAGATATTAGTGATGGATATTTCATACAAACCCCAACTTGGTGTATTGTGCACGCTGCGAGTAGTCAAGGATGGGTGCCTTGGAAATATCGGATGTTCCTAAGAGATGAGCTGTGTATCAAACAAGAAGACAGCCTCTTCTCTGAGTTCTGTGATGTGGTGAGGAAGGCCTATGGAAAGTGTGTCATCGTGGTCAAAGAGAGAAGACAGCAGGAAGAGCAGAGGCCAAAGGAAGACAGAGAGGCTGAGGGCCAGTTCTATATCCCTACAGTCATTAACTTAGCAACCATTGCGTGTTGCCCAGAGGTGGCCAAGCCCTATGGCCATGAACTACTCTCTCTGCCTTCCCCTTGTAATTATCTGAACCCTTTAGACTCAGCCTGGTCGTCTCTGAAATGGTTTATCATCAATAACAGAAAAGAGTTTTGTTTGCAGTCCATTGACAGTGTCTATTCTTACGAATGTATACTTTTCAGCAGTTTAATTAGCAAAGGAATTGAAAGGATAAACCCAAGCAAGTGGAGAACATTAACCAGCAAAGTACGGAGATGGGAAAACTACTATCTTGGGAAATTTTCCTAAGGGCGATTCCTCCAACAAGCAGTGAGGCTGCTACATGTCTGGTCTTTACCGTCAACTCTGTTGAGATGGATTCCATACCACTGCAGCCAAAGATACTTCAACAGCGACCCCACAGGGGTGCCGCGAGAACTGACTTGTTCCTGAGGATGTCGGCAAGCACTTTGAGTTTACTAGAAGTTTCACTAAAATGTATTGGTAAGATAGGGGTCTCGACTCTTACCTTGTGAAGGCTGCTTTGAAGGCTTTGTCAAGGGGAGGATGAGTCTAACCCAGCCCAAAGGAGGATGGCGGTAAGCAGGGGTGAGCAGGCTGAAAGGTTGTGTGGTCAAAATTTAGGTCTGAGAAAAAAAAGAGAACCAGTGTGCAGTCATCCCACAAAAAGCCCAAATTAAATAGCATGCCAACCAGTTTCCACCACCAAAGTCATCCACAGGCATCCAGCTGGCCATGGGTGAGGTATTGTCCAGATGGTCACCAAGCAAGGCTCCCTCCTGCCGATTATCCTTCCTTCCTTGTCGGCAAAGTGGTGGAGGATGAGTGAGAGGCATCCGCGGAGGGGAAACTCCATCCGGACACACCAAGAGGAGTAGGTGGTCCCAATTAGGACCTGGAACGTTATGATAGTGGTGGGTTCAAGTGGGCTATGGTGGGCAAAGGGGTGGCATGCATGGGGGTCTGCAGAGACCACTTATTCAGCCAATCTCCTCACCAACTCCAGGAAGCCCAGCAGGTCATTAGACTGTGCCATGGAGTTTCATCTCAAAACCCTGTAGCTGAGCCACTTGCAGCTGGGACAACACCCCCCTATGTAGGTTTGGGGCTGCTGCCGATGTCTGTTGTAAGAATCTGTGGTTGTCTTTTTCACTTTTATAGAAAAAGACTTGACCCCCATTAAACATACCATAAAATTCACTCTTGGTTATGTATATTTGGACAGTAATTTTAGAGGTAATCATTCTGAGGCGTGTAAAAAGAATAATTTATGGCTGGGCACAATGGCTCACACTTGTAATCCCAGCACTTTGGGAGGCCGAGGCAGGAGGACTGCTTGAGGTCACAAGTTCAAGACCAGCCTGGGCAACATAGCAAGACCTCATTTCCACAAAAATACTTAAAAATAGCTGGGCTGGGCCGGGCGCGGTGGCTCAACCCTGTAATCCCAGCACTTTGGGAGGCCGAGACAGGCGGATCATGAGGTCAGGAGATCGAGACCATCCTGGCTAACCCG
>NW_012116267.1:2127023-2146035 GCF_000951035.1 Colobus angolensis palliatus
CACCCAGCTAATATTTTTTTTTTATTTTTTTATTTTTTAGTAGAGACAAGGTTTCACCATGTTGGCCAGGCTGGTCTCAAACTCCGACCTCAGGTGATCCTCCTGCCTCAGCCTCCCAAAGTGCTGGGATTACAGGCATGAGCCACCACACCAGGCCAGGGTCTGCATTTTAAATGGTCTCTCCTGCTTTCTCACGTTTGAGAATCTATCCTCCTTTCTCTTCTCCTAGACTCTCCCCGGTCCATCCTCTGGCTTCACTCTGAAGGTCACAGATGAGACCTGCACGGGGGGGCACCCTCATGGTGTGATGGTGCATGTGTTTCCGGCAGTGGCGCAGGAGCTCTCCAATGTCAGGCCTGGGTACCTGCCATCTCTGCCTGTGGGGCCCGGCACAGAGCAGGGCACTAAGCAAACCTCTAGGAACATTTGTGTACTCAGCTTAGGGTGAGGGAGAGAACTCTAAAGATCCAGGCATCTGGAAGGCTTCGGGAATGAGACATTGACAGCTATGTTTCCCTATAGACAGAATTTGAAGAAAGCTTGGGCAGAGGCAACCCTTTTGAAAGAATCCCAGACTCTTTGAATTCTTTAGTTTCTGAGATTCCTCATGTACGTCTGGGTTATGTACGCACTTGTTAAACAGACTGTGAAACGGCTGAACCTCTTCCTCATGCCTGAGGTCATCACGAGGAGCATAACACCATCACATGCGGCATCCCATGTGGGACGCTGTGGCTGCTGCAGTGTCTGGCACATGAAGAGCACAGGGTGAGTGCTCAAGTCTGCTTCTCAAAGACCGTCCCTCTTGCTCAAAGGTATTTCTGCTGCTGACAGCCTTTCTTCCTTCCTGTTTCTAGTATGTTGTAAGCGTGAAAACCAAACAAATGTGTTCGGAATGTGTGAATGTGTGTAATATGATCAAGCAGGATGTGCATGAGGGACTCTGGGGCTCTCCGTGGGTGGAGAATGTGGATGTCGGCTTCTGGCCTTGCAACACATCTCAGGTCCTTTGTGTTTGTTCTCGGTCATGGTCCAGAGGGTTGCGGGATCGCTGTGGTCCAGGTGGGGTCCTGCTAGTGGGCTTTACCAGTCTCTACAACCAGCGGTGCATGCATCCGGCCAATAATTTAACATCAAACTTCACATCTACCGACTTCATGTACCTAAGAAGTGGAATGATAGCAAGAACTCCACCTTGAAAACCCCTAACCTCTGAGCCTTCAGAGACCGATTTGAATAATAACTCCATCTCCTGCGTGGCCTACCTTACTTCAGTTAAACTCCTTCTTTATTGAAAAAAAAAAAAAATCAAAAAAACTCAGAACATAAAAAACGAACAAAATCCCTTCAATTAGTGATTAATCATCTCCCCCTAGTGGTCGAAGAGTGTACAGGAAAAGCAACAAAGCAAAAACAAAACTCCCAAATGCTCTTCACAAAAAACCTATACCCAGCCTGGGCAGTGCAGCGTGACCCTTGTCTCAACTAAAAATAAAAAGATTAGCAGGGCCTAGTCCCAGCTCCTCGGGAGGCTGACGTGGGAAGATAGCTTGAGCTCAGGAGTTCGAGGCTGCAGTGAGCTATGATTGTTACCATTGCACTCCTACCTGGGGGACATAGCAAGACCTCATCTCCAAAATAACAAAAACAAACAACAGAAAAGCCGTGGGCACCGCTGGCATGATCAGTGGTTTAGTCCAGTCCTTACGTCATCTTCTACCTAATTTTCCAAGATGGCCAGATCTTCCACAAATTCCAAAGTGTAGCTTTAAATCCCAAAGCCTAGAAAAGCACTTGTCTTTAGCACATGAGTGTCTACTGGTCAGCAGATCCCCCGCCTCGGATTTCTGAGGCACACAGGTGGGCTCCCACGACTCCCCCCGGGGCCAGCTCACCTGGGCGCACACAGCCTCCCTCCACCCTAACAATGAAAACACTCTGAAACACTCTCACAGGGGCCTGGCACCGGTAGGAGGAAAAGAGGAGCAAGGAGGGTACGGAGGGCAGCCTATGAGGGGCCTGGGGTCGGGGGTAGCTGGCCGAGGCACCCAGTGCTGGGGACCCCACCTCCACAGCAGATGTTTCTGCACCACCTTGTCCTCTGTGGAAGCGTCTCACCTGGGAAGCCCCAGCTTGAGACGGTGGGGGAGGTGTGGGTTTACAAACCACCCCCCTTTACAACATGGGGTGGAGGGTGCTGTGTAAGAGAAAGAGAAAGAGATATACAATTTGACTTATTCCAAAGGCCATGACACCTTTTTTTAAAAAGGCATTTTATTTTAGTAAACAAAATACTGGTTCTTTTATTTATTTTTCTAATTTTAATTTTAATTTTTTTTTTTTTTTTTTTTGAGACGTAGTCTTGCTCTGTTGCCCAGGCTGGAGTGCAGTGGTGCGATCTAGGCTCACTGCAACCTCCACCTCCCGGGTTCAAGCAGTAGCTGGGATTACAGACGTGCACCACTACACCCGGCTAAGTTCTGTATTTTTAGTAGAGACGGGGTTTTACCATGTTGGCCAGGCTGGTCTCAGACTCCCGACCTCAGGCGATCCATTTGCCTTGGCCTCCCTAAGTGCTGGGGTTTCAGGTAAGAGCCAGCGTACCCGGCCAGGACTGGTTCTTGTAAAAACATGGACAAATTCACACTATTGTAAGTGCAAGGTCTAGGTTGGGAGTTTATCCTCTGACAATTTATTCAATAATTAAGTATTTCTTCTCTTTCTTCTCAGCTGGAATCCACTCACGCTGACATTTACATGCCAGAATCTAGAAGGGAAAACCAAAGGGATGAGTAGGAAATGTTTGATAAGAGTATACCTGAGGTTTACTGCTCAGCATAAAGACCTCTGATCAGCCATTTAAACTTAACAAGCGGACACCACTCAAGTCGATCGCTCAAGTCTATTTATTAACGAATGTATTTTTAGCATCACAGTTTCCCTTCCATCTGAAACACCCCACCCCCCTTTTATTTTTTACTTTTTTTTTAAAACAGAGTCTCTGTCACCCAGGCTGGAGTGCAGTGGCACAATCTCGGCTCACTGCAACCCCTGCTTCCCAGGTTCAAGTGATTCTCATGCCTCAGCCTCCCGAGTAACTGGGATTACCGGTGCGTGCCAGCACGCCCAGCTAATTTTTGTATTTTTAGTAGAGACAGCGTTCTGCCATGTTGGCCAGACTGGTCTCGAACTCCTGACCTCAAGTGATCCACCCGCCTCAGCCTCCCAAAGTGCTGGGATTACAGGCGTGAGCCACTGCACTCAACCTGAAAACCCTTTTAGTTTGAAGGAAGTCTCTAGTCTTTAAGAAGCTGCCAGCCTACAGAGGAAGACCAACTCCCTGAGTTGCTTCTAAGCCATCCAGCCCTGACTTAACTGCAGGTCTCTGGTGATGTTTATGCGCGGGACAACGACTTTATGATCTTCCATCTCATCTTTTCTTCTTTGATCAGTTTAGCACACAAAATGGGGATTGTCAGGAATATAAATTCAATCAGCAACATTTTAATCTAAACTGCCTTCCCTCACCCCTTTTAATTTCTCTCCTCCCCATCGTAATGCCTACTCCTAAATTTCAGTCAATAAAACACCTTTAAAAAAAAAAAGTAACTTCTTCTATCTAGCAAAAGCCTACAGTTCACTGAGGACCAGCAAGTGAGCAGATGCCAGAAGGGGTGAGTAATAGAGCGCGAAGCGTCCCTACGAGCTCACTTGCCTGTATTCGGGAAGGTAGTGCAGCGTGGGCTTGGCCGTGCTGATTGAATGCATTTGACCTGGGATCGATTTCTGATTCTGTTCTTCACCACGTACACTGAGCCATTCGTTCAATCTGAACATGCCTCACGGAGTCATCAGGGCTGAATAACACGGTTGTGCATGAAACGCTTAGCAAAGTCCCCAGCACAGAATAACCACTCGGCAGGTGTTGCTACTATTCCTCATCAGTAGGCCTTTAGCCTCAACAAGCCTGACAGCACTGCAAGGGTATTCCTACTGACAGAAGCATGGAATCTCAGAGTGGGCTGGGCTTGGGAGGCCACCTAGCCCAGTGGTTCCTACCTGTTGCTGAGAAGACAACTTAAGGATTATCTAAGGGGTTTTCAAAAGAGCAGAGGCTGGGCACAGTGGCTCACGCCTGTAACCTCAGCACTTCAGGAGGCTGCGGTGTAAGCATCGCTTGAGCCCAGGAGTACAAGAACAGCCTGGGCAACACAGCAAGACCCCTTCTCTACTAAAAATTATTTTAAAAACCTCGCCAGTGTGGTGGCATGCTCCTGTAGTCCTGGCTACTTGGGAGGCTGAGGTGGGAGGACTGCCTGAGCCCAGGAGGCTGAGGCTGCAGTGAGCCAAGATTGTGCCACTGCACCTCTCTAGCCTAGCTGACAGAGTAGGATCCCATATCTTAAAAACAACAACAAACAACCCAGACACCCAAACCTAACCAGAGCCATTATGGAACCTCTCTGGGCTGAAGCCTGGGAATCTTCATTTAAACAAACACCTGGGCAATTCTGATCATTAACCAGGTTTGGGAACCACTGACCTAGAACCCCACCACCACCACATTTCAATCCTTTTTTTTTTAGACAGGGTCTCACTCTGTCACTCAGGCTGGAGTGCAGTGGTGTGATCATGGCTCACTGCAGCCTTGAACTCCTGGGCTCAAGCCATCCTTCACCTCAGTCTCCCGAGTAGCTGAGACTACAGGCATGCGCCACCACACCCAATAAGCGTGAGGCTAAGTTTTTTTTTTTTTAAGTTTTTGTAGAGACAGGGTCTTACTATGTTGCCCAGGCTGGTCTTGAACTCATCGGCTCAAATGATCCTCCCACCTCTGCCTCCCAAAGCACTGGGATTACAGGCATGAGTCACCACACCTTGCTGAATCCTCTGATTTTTAAAGTACAGCACTCAACCTGCAAAGTGAAGAAACGGCATCAACACACTGGAATCAAGGTAATTGTGAATTGTCATGTGTTAAATCTGTAACAGGGGCTTAACAGTAACTTTCTGGTGCCTTGATGTATTGTAACTCCCCAAGTATGTTCTAAGCCCGCCAGTGTGTACTGTGATAGGCACTGGGTGACAATGATGACTGTACCCTCAAGCCTGGTGAGGAGGTCCTTGGGAAGAACCTAATAAGCAAGGCCAAAGGCCATGGTGGCACAGGAATGGCCTGCAGGGGGATGGGGAGTGGAGAGAAGCAGCAAATGAGGTCTGGGTTAAGACCAGACTGAGAAGGAATTTATTTGTCATACCATGGAGTCAGACTTTATCTTAAAGATAACAGGGTTTCTTAATCTTGGAATTTCAAATGACCTTTAAGATATGGGATCCTACTCTGTCACCTAGGCTAGAGTGGGACAGTGGCACAATCTCGGCTCACTGCAGCCTCAGCCTCCTGGGCTCAATCAATCCTCCCACCCCAGCCTCCCGAGTAGCTAGGACTACAAGAGCATGCCACCACACTGGCTAGATTTTTAAAACAATTTTTAGTAGAGAAGGGGTCTTGCTGTGTTTCCCAGGCTGGTCTTGTACTCCTGGACTCCTCACTTCTGCAAACTTCTCCCCACACACAAATGCAGAAGGTTTTAGCATGTGTGCTTCTCTGGGAAGGTCCACAGCTGTCATTAAGTCCTCAATTTTTAACCCAATACCTGTATAGAACCACTGCCACTGCAGGTTTTGAGAAGGATGAACTAATCCTCTGTGTGCCTTGGCTCAGCAGCACTCAGATCCCAGGACCAGGATCTGCACACCTGGCCCTTTATGGAGCAGTTCTACCTTAGAACAGGTGAGGCCACATGCCCCCACGCAGCCCTTCAGACCCGAAGGACAGGGAAGTCTCAGACCTCTCTCGTTCATTGGTCGGTCACCCCAACCCACTGGCCAGCTCCCACTTGCTAGGCCGGGTACTGTGGACTGACCTTCAGTTATCTTTTTTCTCTGATTGCTTCTTCCTTTCAGCCTCCAGTTTTTGTTGTTTTGCTTCCAACCTTTTTCTTTGGTATATTTTCACTCCAGCAAATGCCAGGCAGAGAATTAATGTTTTTGCCGCCAAGATATACAGCAGCAGGGGCACGTGCTCAAGAACCTTCAAGAAGAAAGAAGCCATGTTAACTAAATGTTTCATCACTGACATGGGAGGTTTCTTTTATGTTCCTTCAGTCAACAAATAATTACTTAGCACCTATTCTGCAACAGGCACGAGGATAGGGGGCTGGGGCTACATGGGAGACCAGGCAGAAAAGGTTTCTATCCACATGGGACCAACAGTCAAGTTACAGCTCTGCTCTTTGCTGCTTGCTTGCGACTGACTGGCTTCATGGAGGGGCTCACCGGTCATCTACAGGCGTGGTAACTCTAGTCTCTCACAGCTCAGCCGTGCAACCTGCTGATCACCCAGGCCCTTGCTTCTGAGGCAGCAGCCAGATCCAGTGAAAGGAGCTGGAGCCCGGAGGCCTGGGTTGCAGCTCTACTTTGCCACCGACTGACTGTGTGACCTGGGTCAGGCAATGAGCTCCTTTCTTTCTTGCTTTCTGAGCTCCTGCCCTTCATCTGCAAAGTGAGAGTGAATCAGACCTTGCTTCTGGAAACTGCAGCTTTAGTACTCTGGGATTTTCTTTTGCTTCTAGAGACTCATTAGCAATGGCAATTGACAGTAAAATAAAACACAACAGAAGTCAAAACATTAAAACATAGGTACTTCCTAACTGCTCTTGCAAACCCATTCACTAAAATAAAGTCTAGGGAAAAACTATGGATTTGAATTACTCACTCTTTGCACTAGTAGGTCTTTTTTTGTGAAATTCTACATATTGCAATAGTACCTCAAAGCAAATATTAGTTCCATACACATGGTTAGTATGACCTGAATGATAATTATGTACTTTTTGTGTGATTAAAAATTCCCTCCCAAACAGTGAAAAGGTATGCTTTGGTTGAGCAATCATTATTTTAGAGGACCAGGTAGGATTTTATCCCAATGAAATCCTTATTTCTGCCAATCACTTATTATATGAAATACCAATGAGATTCCACTACGGGGGATACATGTGCACCTCCGTCTTAGAGTCTAACCGAAGTTGATCTGAACCTAGTTAGTGCGTACAACATGCTCACAGAACCAGGGGGCTGGAAAGAACTTCCAAGGGGACCTAATCGACCCGCTGTTGATATGAGCAAGGAAAGGAGAGCTCCTGGAGGTGGAGCGGTTGAGGCGTCCCACAGCTCTCTCGTGAGGAGCCAGCTGGAAGGACATTCTAACCCCAGGGCCAGTCTCCCTTGCACTGAAGCCGGATTTTCAATAAACTGCAATTCATGAAATCACAATGTATGTAGATAAATATTCCTGATTGTATCGAAACTCTTTATGACTCAGAACTAGATGTGGATTTCACACTTAGAAGCTATAGCATCAGCTGCTGTAGACTGGGAACTCACGGCGTGCAAACTGCCTTATGCAGCTCTTTCCCTTCTGCCCTTAGCCACCTCCATAAGCAGATGGCTCGCCCTGACTGTGGGGGAGCTGAGAAAATGCAGAGGCGGGGAGGCCAGCAGTCAGCGAGGCAGGGCCCGACCCAGCTCCAAATGCTCCAAAGCCCAACTCTGTAGCATCACACTGTCCCGTACTATGTATGATTCATTCCTCACACCCATCCACTTCACATTTACAATCTGCAAATACACTCTGGCTCGGCTACTGAATTTTCCAGAGGCAACTGGACTCGCTACCTCTGAAATCATTTAACTGGTTATGTATGGATATTTCCAGAAGGGATATAGCATGATATGATAGAAATACAATGAAAATCATGGCAGGAGGCAGGGATGCAAATATTTAAATCATTTTAATTTTACTAAAACAGTAAGAACACAAGAACACTCAGTAATTAGCTAATAGTTTTCAACCATGAAATTGTTTTAACAGTAAAGAATAAGCACAACACATGCACTTCAGGAAGATCACTCTGGCATCAGCATAAAAGACTGAAAAAGTTCCGAAAGTGAAACTTTTCAACCTTTTATTCTGGTAAATATAAGTAGCTTTAAACATTGACTTCGTTTCCCGGCTCTTCTTCCCTCAGACCTAGGCTAATCCCATCCCTCCAGTAAACCCTGAAATCCTGTTTCCTTGAAGGTTCGCATTTTAGAGGTGAAGGTTTGGTGCCATGCCTACAAACCAGCTATGAAAAGAATGTTGTTGTATAAACTTCTTTTTGTTTACTGGGATTTTCCAGGCTACCTGACGCACTGACTCACACTGGGAAAAGCTACTCTCTTCCAGCTTTCTCAGTCTCTCTGAATAAACCAATGGGGCCCTATTATTATTATTATTTTTCTCAAGACGGAGTCTCGCTCTGTCACCCAGGCTGGAGTGCAATGGCACCATCTCGGCTCACTGCAACCTCCACCTCCTGGGTTCAAGCAATTCTCCTGCCTCAGCCTCCGGAGTAGCTGGGATTACAGGCACGTGCCACCACACCCGGCTAATTTTTTGTATATTTAGTAGAGACAGGATTTCACCATGTTGGCCAGGCTGCTCTCCAACTCCCGACCTCATGATCCGCCTGCCTCGGCCTCCCAAAGTGCTGGGATTACAGGTGTGAGCCAAGGCGCCTGGCCGGGGCCCTATTATTAATATAATGAAGACCACATTACTGCCCATAGCTATCTACAATCCAAATAGGAAATTAGCTTTAGCAATTGCAAGAATGTACTCTCTCATCCAGAGGTTAGAAAACGCGTGGAAATGGAAACCCATCAGCCAATGGACGCCGGTGGGAGGCTTCAGTGTTCACTTTGTTTTACAGGCAGTGGAGAGGCACGGCAAGAGGCAGAAGCGTGGACTGAGAACAATGCAGCACAAGGGCAGCAGGGGTCAAGAACATTCATAGGGTAAAGTGAAGGGGCTCCAGAGCCCCCTTCCTGCCCACTCTTAGGCACTAACCTTCAGTGGTATGAAACCCCTTCCTCCAATTTCCTTTTAACAAATCCCTTACATCTCTTGAAACATACAGACCTTCAGGGAGGAAAATGAATGCTGCCAGGGTAGACTGGATCTACATGAATTTTTTTTTTTTGAGACTCCAACCAGGCTGGAGTACTGTGGCATGATCACGGCTTCTCACAGCCTTGACCTCCCAGGTTCAAGCCATCCTCCCACCTCAGCATCCCAAGTAGATGGGACTACAGGTATATGACACCATGCCCAGCTAATTTTTTTCTGATTTTTTGTAGAGATGGGGTCCCACTATGTTGCCCAGGCTGGTGTTGAACTCCTGGGCTCATGTGATCTTCCCACCTCAGCCTCCCAAAGTGCTAGGATTACAGGGGTGAGCCACCGTGCCTGGCCTAGATCTACATTAACTTTTAAAAACAAAACCCTAATACCTGTGAAATGGGAATAACTAAGTGTTTTTTTTTTTTTTTTTGAGACAGAGTCTCGCTCTGTCACCCAGGCTGGAGTGCAGTGGTGTGATCTCGGCTCACTGCAAGCTCCGCTTCTCAGGTTTACGCCATTCTCCTGCCTCAGCTTCCCGAGTAGCTGGGACTACAGGCACCCGCCACCACGCCCGGCTAATTTTTTGTATTTTTTAGTAGAGATGGGGTTTCACCGTGTTAGCCAGGATAGTCTCAATCTCCTGACCTCGTGATCCGCCCGCCTCAGCCGGGAATAACTAAGTTTTTAAATAATGGGGCCACACTTGTTGTTAATGCACAGGTAGCATTGTAGACTGTCACTGCTGGCCATGGCCCACTGAGCAAGAGGGGGAAGCCCACCAGATGCACCGGGGGCTACCAAACCTTCTACCTTCTGTAGCTCTCTGCAATCAGGGCCATGTCTTTCTTTTTCTTTTGCGACAGGATCTCACTCTGTTGCCCAGGCTGGAGTGCAGGGGCATGATCTCGGCTCACTGCAACCTCTACTTCCCAGGCTCAAGCAATTCTCCAGCTTCAGCTTCCCTAGTAGCTGGGACTACAGGTACACACCTCCACGCCCAGCTAACCTTTGTATTTTTTTGTAGAGACAGGGTTTCGCCACATTGTCCAGGCTGGTCTCGAACTCCTGAGCTCAAAGTGATCTGCCTGCCTCGGCCTCCCAAAGTGCTGGGATTACAGGCATGAGCCACCGTGCCCAGCCTGGGGCCATTCCTTTCTAACACTACACAAGATGGGGCTGTGTTTAAACACGAAGCTGCTCCCTGGAAGCCACGGTGCAGAAGCTGGGAAAGTCTGGGCAGATTTTGTTCCTGATGGCGGAAAAAACTGTCACAAGCAAGACTGGCCTGAGTGGTCACGTGGGTTGGTGTCACTCCACAATTAAAGAGGAAAACTCCCCATGCATTGCGTTTGACCAGTGTGCACCAGCACCGCCTGGACCTTGTGAGAAGTGCAAATTCTCAGGCCCCAGCCAGATCTACCCAATCAGAAACTCTGGAGTCGGCTCGAAATCCTTGCCTTAACTAGTGCTCGGGGATGAGAAACAATACCTTGAGGCATTAGGTTTAATGCTTTGAACCTTAGCCCTTAGTACCAGTTACTGCCTCTCTCCTCTACTGACTTAGCCACTGCAGTGGGCGAATGGCCTCCCTAAACCTCGGCCCACACTGCTTTCCGCTCCTTCCCCTCTCCATCCTCTCACTGCCTCTTCTTTCCTTCCCAGCCTTTCCACTGTAAGCTCTGATCCTCAAGGCATTCTAAACAAACTCTCCCATATCTTCCAACCCTTCACAGAATACTCACTCTGCATCTTTAACTTACACCAGTTCCTGGGCCCTCAGCCCTCGTGCAGGGCCTGCCAAGCCCCTCGCCCCACAGAGCTGGGGAAGATGGGAAAGCTACCTTCCTGGCTCCCGGATCCTGCTTCCAGACCTTTCCAGTTTCTCCTTGCAGTAGAAAACCACTGGATGTTTTGAAGAAAATGCTTACAATAATTGAAAAAACACGTATAATAAGATCCTATGTATGAAAACACGCCACACATATATACAGAAAAAGTGAATATACCGAGATTGTTAATAGTAGCCATTTCTAGATGGTGAGACGATGTACAACTTTTGCTTGATTTTAGACTTTGCAAAGTGACTACGATAAACATTATTTTAGTGGCTACTCTCTTAAACAACCTCCACCTCACCTTATTGACTTCCGGGACTTACAATGACCTTCTCCTTTCTCTCGGTGAAACCTGATTGCTGACCTACTCCCTGGCTGCCCTTGAACTTCTGCTCCCACCAGTTGAATCTGATGTTTCACAGGGGTCAGGTGTGTTTACTCGCCAAGCAGTTTATTTAAGTTGTACTTGATGCTATGTTCCATAACTTATTTAAATATCACACTTGTGAAATATGACTGTGTAAAGCAAGAGTTTTTACGAAAACTAAATTGAATGCTTTGAAAGACTCAAGTTTGAGTTGGAAAAAAAAAATGCTGTTGGCAAGACAGCTGTAAAAGGTTAGGGAAGAGTGTGAAGCGCTGGAAAGATTTTGTGTGCGCATTGCTCATAAGATCTGAATCCACTGTCTTAGTCAATGCAGGCTCCTAGAGCAAAGGACCACAGACCGGGTGGCTTATTGAAGAGGTACTTGTCACCGTTCGGAAGGCTGAAGGCCTGAGGATCAGGGTGCAGTACAGGGGGTTCTAGTGGGGCCCTCTTCCAGACTGCCCACGGTTGGCTTCTTGTTGTACCCCCAACACGGCAGAAAGAGGGTAAGAGAGCGCTCTGGAGCCCTTTTAATACAGTCACTCTTCCAAACATTAGGGCTCCAGCCTCATCACCTAATTACCTCTTACAAGCTTCAACTCCAAATATCATCACACTGGGCACTATGGTTGCAACACATGTACTTGGAGAAACACAAATATTCAGTCCACTGCATCTACTTTAAAGAAACCAACATGGCCCGAGCGCGGTGGCTCACTCCTGTTATCCCAACACTCTGGGAGGCTCAAGCAGGAGGACGGCTTGAGTCCAGGAGTTCAAGACCAGCCTGGGCAACATAGTGGAGCCCTATCTCTACAAAAAAAAAAAAAAAAAAAAAAGGATGAAAAAAGAAAGCACAATGCAAAATTGCAGGTAAAGCTTTAAAGGTATAGTTTTTATAACAAAAGTGAGGAAGATTTGAAGTTAGTGAATGTACACTCAAAGAAAAGGCCTGGCCTTCTTCCAGAAGTCCAGTGAGTAAATGTACATTTACATTTTAACTTAAAATGAAACATAAATATTATGCTTTCACCTACTTTTTCTTTTTAATCAGTCTACTTATATAGAACTGTTATTCTGAATTTTCACAATCAGAAGGAAGAAAAAAACCCCAGGCCATAAATATTTAAAACTATACTCACCTTCCAGTTCATGGTAGACTGTGAATTCACTCCTGATCAACACAAACCCCCAACAGACAAGTACATGAGAGGCAGCTGGAAGGTCAAGTCCAAGGAGCTGTAAGGTCTGATCTGGGCAGGAAGAAACAGGACAATTTGGAGTTCCTAGGGCAGACCGCCTTAGAAAGATGTCTCTTTGATGGAGAGAGGGCATGTGAACAGAAAGCAAACTCCGCAGAGAGGTGGGCTCTGTCCTTGACAAGGGATTGAGAGACTGGTGGGAAGTGGATGGGCTGGGCGAGGGCCCAGATGGGACTGGCCCTTGCTGAGCAGAAAGCTCTCCTCAGCAGCTCTCTGTAGCCCCCAGCAGCACAGCACCTCTCCTGAGGGAACATGGGCTACCATCCCATTCATCTGTGGACCTAAGAGCCCAAGTCTAAAATCCGTCCCTCCACCTGTCTCCAGACCGAAACACAGCTCGTTTGGGAGTGAGTGTCTTTGTCAAGTCCTCTGAGTGTTAATTAAGTTGAATTTGGTTTTTTGAAGATTATCTGGGAGCAAGGGAATAAGGGATAGGGCAGAAAAACTGTCGGATGCAATTCAGGTGCACAATTCTCTCCAAAGCTTGAGGGAGACCTAGTAGAAGATGGGGAAGGCAGTGATATCAGAGAGGATGGTGAATTGTGAATTCCAGAGTTGCAGAATTGTTCTTTAGATTCTGATTTTTTAAATGACAGTACTTTGGTTCAGAGTGTTAATGACTTAGCCCAGGTCATATGCCACACCGTGGCATATGGAAGTAAGAAGGCAGGGCCGGCAGCCCAAGCCTTGGGATTCGCTCCAAGGCCTTGTAGGTCACTACTCTTAGAATATGACACGTACCCCAAGAAGACTTGAGTTCTGGATGAAGAACCTACACCCTCTGGTAAATGACTTCCCGCTGGGGCTTCAGTCCCACCTGTAAGTGAAGAAAGGTGTCAAGCAGATCGTGTTCAGTGCCCTTACGTTTTCTGAAATTCAGTGCTTTATAGCACAATAATCATAGCTTAACTTTTTTGTGTCAGACACAAAAAAGTGGCTAAAGTGCTTAGACGAGTTAAGGCATTTAGCTCTCACAACTACCCCATGAAACAGCTTACTGCCTCCACTTTAGAGAGGACATAAAATTTAAGTAACACATCAAGGGTCTCACAGGTTGGCCTGGGATTCGAACCCATCCAGTCTGGCTCCAGGGCTTTAACCTTGGCACTATCCTGACACAGGCAGAGAGCTTTGCATTCAAAAGTCAGGGAAACACTTCTCTTGAAATGTACTTACCGTCATAATTAAGAAAAGTGGCTGAAAATGTCAGAGGCCTTTAGAATGGGGATAAGATGAACTTCAGGCAAGATGTTTTTTTAAAAACTTTCAATTACAAAGATCTCCCATCTATTCAAGATTATAATATCTTGAAAACAAGCTAGCGGTTGGCACAAGGTAGCCAAGTTTTCCCCATGACTTCTTCAAAGTCAGATAAGGTAGCGATAGGAATTTAAATCGTAGCTCTGTTTAACTGTAATGATGGTGGCTGAACGTGCTCGTTACCTTCATGTGTAAATGGCCCACTTGTCTTTAAAGAGCAGCAGATTCTGACCTGCCCTAAAGAAATATGCTCCTAACATGCTATAACCTGTTGCTACAATTTTCGCTTTGAGTATCTCTAATAATCTTAGTGAATAGCTATGTTGTATATTAAAATGTTAAAGGTCTTATAAATTTTATTTTTACAATTTCGGCTTTAATTGAGTTGTATACAGATATAGTAGATGAGTCTGGCTGTTCCCCGAAAATGTTCTGAGACAAAACTGCATACCCAGTGAATTGATGTACGTAGAATATTGATTCCCCAAGTCAAGAACGAGAAATAGGTTCAACGATCTTACAGGAGGAAATGAATGAAAAAACATCCAGCGGTCTGGCCCTCTGGAAAACACGTGCTATGTTCACTAGCAGTGTGACCCTGGACAAGTCACTTGGCCTCTCTCAGCCTCAACTTGCCCGTCTGTAAATTCTCTTGCAGATTAGACTGTAAACACTAAGCACCATGGCCAACACACAGAAAGCACTGAATGTCAGCCATTCTTTTTATGTTAAATCTCTCTCCTTCCATGACCGGACATGCCAAGCTGAAGGATATAGGCTAGTGACATCCAGGGCAAAATGCAGTCATTCCAAGACAGCAGGGCAGGGAATAAAAATCAGTAGCCTGAGGACCAGGAGAACCAGAGATCTGAGCTCTACTCTTGGTGGTACCCATGGCGTGGCATATGACCTGGGGTAAGTCATTAACCCTCTGAACCAAAGTTTTTAAAAAATCAGAATCTAAAGAACAATTCTGCAACTCTGGAATTCACAATTCACCATCCTCTCTGATATCACAGAACCTGACTGCCAAAATATACTGGCAGCTGCCTCAACTTCATACCTGGAGTGATAAAATTCAAGCTCTTTAGGAAAGAAACATATTTAGAGTCAATCTGCAATAGCAGCAGAAGGGCTGTAGTGAGGTGGGAGTCAAGAGGGTGAACCACCCTGATCTGTCCTGCTCATTCCCACCCACTCCCTCTGAATTCCTTTTCCCCACCTCCCTTCAATTACATGCCCAAGCCAGCCATTTTCATTGAGCCTTTGGCAAATGAAAAGAAAAAAGCTAAAAGTATCAGTAAGCTATTTGCTCTGCTGCCATATGTACACCTGATGCAATATTAGAAAAGAGGCAGCTGGTATCTGAGGGTTGAACTGCAAAAGCCAACAAGGTGGGGACGTTTTTGAGGGGAATAAAATCTACGAAGTGCGGGAAATTTTTAACTTTCCCTGGAACTATCCACGATCTTAGCTTAAAACACAAAAGTAACAAGTGGCTTAGATACAACTCCAAATATTTCTATTTCCTTCACTGCAAAAATACCCTGTCTTCCTTTGTCAGGTTTCTCTTAGAAACAAAAAAGCTATTCGCTTATTTTGATTAGACTAACTAAAGCAATATGGATAATGTGTCGTCCACAATCTATTAATACTTTTTCTTCTTGGCACACCTAACAAATTCAAGGATCAGTCTACTGCTTGCTGTCTCCTTCCAGTCACTAATCATGCTGCGCCCTTTGTCTGAACTTTCTGAAGCTGTTCTCATTCCCGGTCTCTACCCTTTTCACCCAGCCCTTCACCCAATCATAAGGAGGGGTAGGTCCAGGGAGGGGGCTGCCAGGTGAACCTTGGGCATGACTTGGCCCTCTACACGGGGGCCTTGACCTTCAAGAAGCCAGCCCTGCCCGATCTCAGCTGCCCAGACTCCACAACTCAACATTTCAAGGATCCGCCAAGAAGCGATGACAGGTTCTGCGTCTCTCCCTGCTGGAAGCCCAGGCCCCAGAGGGCAACGTCGGTGCCTGTGCTCGCTGTGCAACCCTGGACGAATCGCTGAACCTCTCTGGGCCTCAGCTCCTCCTGGGTAACCCGGGGGCCAGTTCAGGGTCCTCTCCCCACTCCCCCCAACACTCAGGGTGCAACACTTGCCCCCCCCCACCCCCGCATCCCCCAAAGCGGAGGATGAGGGCCGGGGGCTGTCATCGCTTCCCCCACCATTCCAGAGGATTGCTCGTCCCCTAGACCCTCCGGAGACCAACACCGTAGCCTTGAACCAATCATGGGCCCCGCCCGAGCCACGTGCCAGCCGGAACACGCTGCTCAGCGGGTTGACGGCGCCCGACGGCTGGGTCCAGCTGGGGCGCCCCGCGGTGGGGCCTGGCGGCCTTCACCTTCCGGATGCCCGCCCCGGCGCGACCGGGCGCCCGCCGACTTTTGTCTAGGAGGGAAAACTCGAGCGCAGGGCCGGCCGAGAGATCGCAGCACCCCAAAGAGCTGTTGGAGTTTAGGTCACACCCTCCTACCCCGACGTCACACACTTACTGATCCCGGTGGCGGAGCCTTCCGCGCCAGGCCGCACACAAACCACGACTTCCACGGTCCTGCTGGGGAAAACTACACATCCCGAAATGCACCACTCCGTGCGCAGGCGCAATGGGCCAGTGTGGCCGACCTGGGGGCACTACTCCGTGCGCAGGGGCAGTGGCCCCGGGCAGCCGTCCTGGGGCGCGCCGCTCCGTGCGCAGGCGCAGTGAGCCCAGGCGGGCAGCCCGGGCCAGCAGCTCTCGGGCCTGTGGCTGGAGGCTGAAGTCCACGTAGGACCCGTTGGGGAGACGCTGGGGTGTGAATCGGATGCCTTTGTCAAAGCCTGACGGTGTGTTCTCGCTCTGAACTCACCTGAGCTGGAAGGTGAGTTGTTGCGGGACCCCTCCGCCTTCCGCTGTCTCGCATTACCTGGGTGTCTCCTCGCTGCTGTCTGCAGCTGAAGACACGTGGGTGCCCTTAAGAGGTTTCCAGATGCAGTGTTCGTCTTCTCTGACAAAGTGCATGCATTTTCCTTTGGGGTAACGGTATGGTGCCCCGGTACTAGGTTCCCAGATTTCTTCAGTCAACACGCTTAGTAAACGCGTGCAGAGTTTGAGCCCACTCAGTGCTAGCGCCATGGGAGGGCACAAACTAGGCACCCAATACAAGGAACGAGAGGAATGTGCAGGGAGTTACCACCATGTGCTCTGCTCCCCTTCTAAGGATGAGGAAACTGAGGCCAGGGGGGAGTAAGGTGGCTGGCAATAGAAAACGCGCGACTGGGCGTGGCAGAATTGAGATTCGAACCCAGGCAGTGTAACTCCAAATCCCATCAGGACTCTTTTTGTGGTTATGTTAGAATGGTAGAGGGTGTGGAGGAAAGAACAAACTGAGGGGTGGAGGGGTTGGTTCTGTTAAGGGAAGTGATCCTGGAGAACGTTACAAAAATAGCTTTGTTCTGAGCACTTAGTGGCTATTGCCTAAGTCTCATAACAGGGCTGTAAGGGAGGTGCTATAATGATAACCGTTTCACAAATGAGGAAATGGAGACACAAAGAGATTAAAGTAATTTTTCCGTGGTTTTAAAGGCCGCAAGTACCAGAGCTGGGACTTGACCCTGGGTAATCTGGGTCTAGATTCTATCAAATCAGCCACTATCCTGGGTTCCTTTTAAAATAACATCTGAACTATGCTTTACGAAATAAGTGATATTCCGGTCTATATGGAGCCAGTAGAACAGGCAGAAGGAACTCTAAAAGCAAGTGGGGTAGAAAAAAACAGCAAGTTGTTTGAAATGGCATTTTCAGTTGCTGGGTTGAAAGTGAAAAGCCCAGGTTAGGTGGGAGTGGATCCTAGAGTATCAATCTTGGCAGATGACTTCAACCACTAGATACCCAACATGCTTGGAGAGATTCAGCATTTCTCATTCCCCAAAAGTGAAGTTGGCTGATAACCCTCTATGTTATCACCTGTACTTTCAGTGATGATAATAAAATGTACTTAATTAGGAAAACCTTGAATTTTTTTTTTTTTTTTTTTTGAGATGGAGTTTCACTCTGTTGCCCAGGCTAGAGTGCAGTGGTATAGTCTCGGTTCACAGCAACCTCTACCTCCCAGGTTCAAGCAATTCTCCTGCCTCAGCCTCCCTATTAGCTGGGATTACAGGCACCTGCCAACACACCCAGCTAATTTTTGTATTTTTAGTAGAGATGGGGTTTCATCATGTTGGCCAGGCTGGTCTCAAACTCCTGACCTCAAGTGATCCACCCACCTTGGCCTCCCAAAGTGCTGGGATTACAGGCATGAGCTACTGCACCCCACCAGAAAAACCTCGATTTTGCTCTCCATGTGTAAGGATTGACTGAAATCATTAGCTATTGCCAGAGGGAAGAGGCCCAGCTCAACTTCCCTTTGTGCAAAGGTAACTGACTGGGGATGGGGCTTGAGCAGAGTCAAGGAAGTAGAAATGCATAAAAAGTGGTAAGGGGTTGGTCAGTGTGATCTGCGTTTGTTAATTGGCTCATATCTAGAGGAGAAGCAAACTTCTGCCTGTGATGGGGGGCAGTAAGTTAGAGCAAGGCACCCATCCAGCAAAGAGAGTTTGAATGTTTGCATTTCAAAGAGACAGTACAGTTCTGAATGGTAGAAGATTTACATCTCAAGGGAGAGAGAAAGGATTTATAATTGCAAACTTTCTAAAATAACTGCTTTAAGAGAGGGATCAGGAGACTATCTGCCTGTCACCAGGTTTTGGTTGGAACAAATGGTCAATTCTTCAGGCGGCGTTCACTTTTCTCGGGCAGGCACTTTAGCTTTCAGCTCTTAGAACCTATGCTAGCGTTTAAGTCTTAGTGTGTGGGAAGGTGGGCGAAATCATTTATGCCAAGAGTCTGTAGTTTTTATAGGGCATGGTTGGGCTGTAGTCAGGAATAGGGCTCAGAGGAGCTTGAAAATTTGGTTCAGGAGAGGGTCTTTGTCACCTGATGGAAACCTCGGTTTTCTGTCTAGATGCAGAGCAGAGGGCTGGGATTTAAAGCCTGATGGCTGCTCTGGCCTCTCTGAGATGGATGTTTCTGGGTGGGACAGCATTTCTGGGTTTCTGATCTGAGGAGGGAGGTCTCTTCCTACATCTGCTCTTGGAATATGGATAGTTTTCTCTAACACTACTGAATGCTTCAGGTGGCATAATTGCAAATCCGTTATTAGGAAGTAGATACCTTTTGTATATCTCACTCTGTAATTTTTTTTTTTTTTTTTT
>NW_012116267.1:2147963-2149842 GCF_000951035.1 Colobus angolensis palliatus
GCTTTCTTCTAAGCAGTGACAATTTGGATTAGCCTCGTGGCACTGGCATCTCTTCGTGTCTGGATGTCAGATGTTGGCTTGGTGCCTTTCTCCCTTCTCGGGGGACGTTTTGCACCCAGTCGCACCAGTATTCTCATGGATGGTGGCCTTTGATTCTTCTAGATTCAAGATTTGGCTCTTGTACTTTTCCTGCCAGTCCTCTACAATGTACTGGTGGTAGGGGTCATTGGAGTGTTCCTGTCTCTTGGATTTCACGGTGCTCACCAGGATGGCCACGATAATGAAAGAGAACATTCCAATCATCACCATGAGGTACAGGATGACATAGTAGAAGTTCTCAGCATCAACTTTGGCTTGGAGGGCCTCTTGCTCAGCTGTCGTGTTCCGGCGCCAATTGTCCATATAAGTAATAAAAATCCTTTGGAAGACGTCTTCCAGCGTCTGTGTGAAATTGGATAAAGTAGACATGCTTCCCTCCTGCTGCAATTTAAATAATATAATAGGTGAACAAAGTTAGGAAAACAGAACTTTTCTGGATTTGGCTATGTAAAGGTGGGAGGGAGATGCCAGGAGAGAAGTAATAGTATTTCTTCATCTCCTGGCTGGTGATTGAATGCTTATTTTGTTAGTCTTTAAACTGACTGTATACGTTTTCACATTTTTTTTTTACAATGCATGATTATTGTACAATAAAAATGTTAAAGGCAGACAAAATTATATATATACACTTTGATATCTACATATGCATGTAAATAAATGTATGTATACATATGAAAATGGAGAAAATATTAGAAGTACATAGATCAGAATGTTAACAGTGGGTGGTGTGCTTAAAGATATATTTTCTTCTTTATACTTTTCTTATATTCCAAATTTTCCTCAGCAATCTTGCATTACTTTTGTTTTTTAAAAAATTGGTAACCTCACCGAGGCGAGTGGATCACGAGGTCAGGAGATGGAGACTATCCTGGCTAACGTGGTGAAACCCTGTCTCTACTAAAAGTACAAAAAAAAGAAAAAAAGAAAAAAGAAATTAGCCAGGAGTGGTGGCGGGTGCCTGTGGTCCCAGCTACTCAGGAGGCTGAGGCAGGAGAATGGTGTGAATGCGGGAGGCGGAGCTTGCAGTGAGCCGAGATCGCGCCACTACACTCCAGTCTGGGTGACAGAGCAAGACTCCATCTCAAAAAAAAAAAAAAAAAAATTGGTAACCTCATAAGAGCTAGAATAATGCCGCCACATTCATAAGCACTCAACAAACGTCAGTTGAATGAACCAATGACTCATTTATGTTCTCTGTTTTTAGAGAATTGTGGGGCATTATGAGATAACATCGAGGGAAAAGATTGCCACACTCTCCAATTTGTTCCATCCCCTCTGTCTAGGTGGCACATTGTCCCAAGTATCCTAAAGGGAGGGGTGTGTACATCCACATTTGAAAGAAGCATTTTAGGTAAGTGATGCCAAGAAACAATCTGAGAGATTATTCCTGTGTTTCAAATCCATCTCTCCTTTTCATCCCCACTGGCACTGCCCAGCTGCCAGCATCTCTCACCTGGATAATACAATGCCAACAATGTAACACAACACAACCCTCCCCAGAGCCACCTCTGTGGGGTTATATGTGACCCTCTCTGCCTTGAATAGCCATCAGTGTGCCCTTTTCTTTCTTTTTTTTTCCGGAATCTCGCTTTTGCCCAGGCTGGAGTGCAGTGGCATAATCTCTTCTCATTGCAACCTCTGCCTCCTGGGTTCAAGCGGTTCTCCTGCCTCAGCCTCCCGGGTAGCTGGGACTACAGGCACGTTCCACCACACCTGGCTAAGTTTTGTGTTTTTGGTAGAGATGGGGTTTTATCATGTTGGCCAGGCTGGTCTCGAACTC
>NW_012116267.1:2151472-2152935 GCF_000951035.1 Colobus angolensis palliatus
CTTCAGAGATGACAGGAACTCTGTGAAAGGCTCGGTTGAATGGGAGAGACCAAATCAAACACAATGCAATGTGCAAAGAGTTGTAACAGGTATGGACAGAAAGATAAGGGGGCTCAGAAAACGGAGCTGAACACGGTTCACAGATGGGGCAAGTGGATGTCAACACAGCTGGAAGGAGCACAGGCAGGAGGTGAAGCTGTGACTAGCCACTAGTAAAAGCCCCATCATCCCAGCAGTGGGTTTGCTGCTGCCGTTCTAAAGACCTGCCGTCTCTAGCATGCGACTTTTCTTTCCTTCATGAAAAGAGAAGTTTCAGATCTCCCCATCTGGGAAAGGAATTTCAATAAACTGAATAAACAAACCTATTAAACAAATAAACTTGCAGGCATTTCTCCCACAGAACATCCCTCCCCAGGATCTTCCTCATTGAGAATTACCGTCACCAAGATAATATACTCTTCTCTGTCTGATGTTTTAAGTTCTGTTACTTAGAGAGCTCTCAGATCTTTCTCTCCCTCTTCTGGTCACACAGACTAGTGGGCTGGAAGGAAACGTAACAAATAGATAAGACTGTCCCAGGGTATATACCGAGCATTACTTCCTAAGCAATGTAACAGAGATGTGCTTTTTTCCCCTTTTTAAATGATACAGTCTGCTGTGAAAGTTAGCTGAGCTGGCTTTAATCCACTCAAGACTTTGCCAGTGGCTCTTTTACCCTTTTATTTTCATTTTATTTTGTATTAACTCTTTTTTAAAACAAAAAAGTAGTGGTGAGGTCTCACTATGTTGTCAAACTCCTAGCCTCAAGTGATCCCCCTGCCTCAGCCTCCCAAGGTGCTGGGATTACAGGTTTGAGCCACCGTGCCAGGCCTTTTTTTTTTTTTTAAAAGACAGGGTCTGGTTCTGTGGGTATAGTTCTTTTTCTCTCGTAGGAACCCCGGCCAGCTGTTACCAGTCCACAGTACTTTCCCTGACCTCCCCAGGTCTAGGCAGAGGCCCTTTTTCTGTGCCTCTTCTGCAAACGACCATGTTGGTTTTGTTTTCGTTTTTCAATTACCCGTGTATTGTGTGTTTATTCATGTGATCCTCAAAACCACTCTATAAACTCCTACCTTCAGGATATTTAGTGAGTTTAAGTAACTGAGTCCCGATGACAGGAGAGCTTGAGCCCCTGGAAGGCAGGGATTGCTTTACTCATCTCTGAATCCCAGGACCGTACACAGCGATGGGTGCGTAGCAAATCTTAAGTTTGTTGAATGAATGTGTGAATGAATGACAGTTCCTCTCTCTGTGGAATTCACTTGGAAACTACCGAAACAGTGATTCTTAATTTATTCTTAACGGGTGTGGGAATTGGGGGAGGGGGAGGGGCGGTGCCAAAGATCCCTCGCAAAGTAAAATAAAATGATGTGACTTTATTTTTCCCCAAGAAAGTATACATATGCACATAGGAAGCTCTACAT
>NW_012116267.1:2153782-2155635 GCF_000951035.1 Colobus angolensis palliatus
GTACTTTCCCTGACCTCCCCAGGTCTAGGCAGAGGCCCTTTTTCTGTGCCTCTTCTGCAAACGACCATGTTGGTTTTGTTTTCGTTTTTCAATTACCCGTGTATTGTGTGTTTATTCATGTGATCCTCAAAACCACTCTATAAACTCCTACCTTCAGGATATTTAGTGAGTTTAAGTAACTGAGTCCCGATGACAGGAGAGCTTGAGCCCCTGGAAGGCAGGGATTGCTTTACTCATCTCTGAATCCCAGGACCGTACACAGCGATGGGTGCGTAGCAAATCTTAAGTTTGTTGAATGAATGTGTGAATGAATGACAGTTCCTCTCTCTGTGGAATTCACTTGGAAACTACCGAAACAGTGATTCTTAATTTATTCTTAACGGGTGTGGGAATTGGGGGAGGGGGAGGGGCGGTGCCAAAGATCCCTCGCAAAGTAAAATAAAATGATGTGACTTTATTTTTCCCCAAGAAAGTATACATATGCACATAGGAAGCTCTACATGCAATTTCAGGGGACTCCTGGGCCCCCTGAGGCCCATCCAAGAATCTCTGCCACCAAAGGTCTTTGAGATGAGGGACTTCAGTGCTGGATTCCACTGGAGTCATTTGGGTTTGTTTCCAGGTGCAGGCATGGCAGCGTTCACCAGCCTTTTAGAGCTAACTGGCCCCAAATGCCAGTTATTTGTTCAAGCCTTCTAATGTGAACAAAGGCCCCACTGCTAAGCAGGTCAGGAGGTGCTTTTTGATAAGACTTAATCACAGGGATGAAAGGGCCTACAGGGATTAAATACCTGAGTGCTGACCCCTGGCCAGGCCAAATAAACAGGATCCAAAAGGGATTTGGCTTTTGCACACGGATGCGTGAGATGTGGCTGAGTGACCCACGCCTGCTTCATGACCACAGGGAACAAACAAATCACAGTGTGTGAAAACAGTTCCATTGAAGGACATTATACCAAGACATTCAAATTATAAGTGGGTTGATTTCAATTTTTTATTCCCAGAATTACTGTTTAACTGATAGACATCAACCATATTTGGAGGCGCAGTGGTTCACACCTGTAATCCCAGCACTTCGGGAGGCTGAGGCAGGAGGATTGCTTGAATCCAGGAGTTTGAGATCAGCCTGGACAACATAGTGAGACACCACCTCTACAAAAAATAAAAAATTAGCTGGATGTGGTGGCACACTCCTATAGTCCCAGCTACTCAGGAGGCTGAGGTAGGGGGATAGCTTGAACCTGGGAGGTCAAGGCTGCAGTGAGCCGTGATCACACCACTGCACTCAGCAGTGACAGTGAGACCCTGTCTCAAAAATCCAAACAAAACAAACCATATTTGGTATACATACTTATCCTACCCCTAAGTAGAATATCGTAATAGGCATTTACTTTAGTAATGCTAAGACAGCTATTATTTATGTTCTCTGGAATTATATGAAATGGCCATTTATGTATAAGTTAGAAATGGTCAAATATGGGCAATTCATGTATATCAACCTAGGAGGACCTCCATTTCCAGTGAACGCTTCTTGCTGTGTCCTAGCACAGGCTGCGCCCTGGAGATCATTTAGGCTGGTTTGCTCTCTGATAGGTGGAATAACTATAGCCTAGAAAGCTTAAGTCACCTGTCTAAGATCACAGGCCTCTCAAGTTGGCCCCCGTGCCTGCACTAGAACTCACGTCACCCAAGCCAGTGGCCAGCACTGACTGTCCTAGCAGAGGTCACACATTCCAATAACTCTCTGTTTTCATTGCTGTGACCAGTTGGCTCAACTGGGTACAAGACATAAGGTCAAGACCACGGTTTGAGCTTACACATGTCATTAGTGGTGCCCTGTCTCTAGGCTACAG
>NW_012116267.1:2157614-2160000 GCF_000951035.1 Colobus angolensis palliatus
TCGGCCTCCCAAAGTGCTGGGATTACAGGCTTGAGCCACCGCGCCCGGCCGGCTTTTGCTATTATTTTAAAAGGAATAAGCAAGACCACAAGCCAGTGAAAAGGAGAGCTTGACCAGACCTCACCAATGAAAAGAATGTTCTAGCACCAGGTGAAGAGTAGCTCCTTAATGGTTAATTTTTAGACAGGTCTTACCCATACCCCGCTACACAATTCACAAAACGAGATTGGGAAACTGGAAGGAGACAGTTTGGATCTGTGTCCCCCCCCAAATCTCATGTTGAATTACAATCCCCAGTGCTGGAGGTGGGCCTGGTGGAGGTGATTGGCTTATGGGAGCCATCCCCCTAGTGCTGTTCTTGTGGTAGAGTTCTCACGAGATCTGGTTGTTTAAAAGTGTGTAGCACCTCCCTGCATCCCCCTTCCTCCTGCTCCAGCCACATAAGGTGTGCTTGCTTCCCCCTTTGCCTTTTGCCATGATTGTAAGTTGTCTGAGGCCTCCCCAGAAACTGAGCAAATGCCAGCACCATGCTTCCTGTACAGCCTGTGGAACTGTGATCCCGTGAAACCTCTTTTCTTTGTAAATTACCCAGTCTCAGGTGTTTCTTTATAGCAATGTGAGAATGGACTAAGGCATGGAATGGGATGGGGCCTGGAAGAAATGGGTGCAAAAGCAAATATGACCCTTGTGCAGTTAGAGGCTGGAGAAGAAAATGGAAGGGGAGAGTTGCTGAGTGTTCCTAACAGGCTGCAGCCTCCTTGATCTCTGCAGCAGGTTCAATGGATTCACTCAACATCATCCCCAGCAAGCAAGTGAAATGGTACATGCCTAGAAAACAAGAGACATAAAAGCAAAGGTTCTTTTTGAAAATCACATTGCAGGCTCGGCATGATGGCTCACGCCTGTAATCCCAGCACTTTGGGAGGCCGAGGTTGGCAGATCACTTGAGGTCAGGCGTTCAAGACCAGCCTGGCCAACATGGTGAAACCCTGTCTCTACTAAAAATACAAAAATTAGCCAGGCATGGTGGCACGCGCCTGTAGTCCCAGCTAACTTGGGAGGCTGAAGCATGAGAATTGCTTGAACCCGTCAGGCAGAGGTTGCAGTCAACCGTGATCGTGCCACTGCACTCCAGCCTGGGCAACAGAGCAAAACTCCGTCTCAAAAAAAAAAAAAAAAAAATCAAATTGCAACCTACACCTTTACAAGAGCTCTTTTGCCTACGTATTTAGTGTGTTTTTAAAATCCAAGGAGTTGAGTCTGCATTTGGATATAAAATCAGATGTTATTCATCCAGCAATAACAGAAAACAAAATTCTTTCAAAAAGGAAGAGCTGGCTGGGCACAGTGGCTCACGCCTGTAATCCCAGCACTTTGGGAGGACGAGGAGGGTGGATCACAAGGTCAGGAGTTCGAAACCATCCTGCCTAACACGGTGAAACCCCATCTCTACTAAAAAATTAGACGGGCATGGTGGCGGGCACCTGTAGTCTCAGCTACTCGAGAGGCTGAAGCAGGAGAATGTTGTGAACCCAGGAGGCGGAGCTTGCAGTGAGCCAAGATCGTGCCACTGCACTCCAGCCTGGGCGACAGAACGAGATTCCGTCTCAAAAAAAAAAAAAAGGAAGACCTGTAGGAGACTGTTTCTCAGGAGTGTGCCTTTCAAGCTACCTGTACTATTCTGAGGGCACTGTTGTGGGTGCAAACCACCGGGCTAAAGAGACGCCTGAGATGGGACATGACTGCTCATAACACATGATGGGGAATATAGAAAGTTGGATACTCTCCTTGGAAATCTTCAAATCAGTTAATGCCTATCCTGCTAGGAGATATCCTACATTGGACACATTGGCTTCTCTATCTATTGATTTCCTGTTAGGGTAGGTGAGAATATTAGCCTCTATAGCCACACCCACTTCCCTCCTCCACACCCTCCCAATGTAATTACATCACAATTCAGAGTTAAATCCAACTTGAGAGTGTGCGTTGTTATGAGGATATAAATACAGTTATTTGATGAGCTCAGTGGTGAACTGTAATTACATCTATATAGGTTTTTGTTTTTCTCAGAGTTAATAATTCTTTTGCTTTTTTTTTCTTTCCATTTTTGCCTAGCTATCTTTGATCCTCTTCCTACAGCCCTCAAGAGCTATGTAACATGCTCTCAATACAATTTTCTACATGATCTGCCTCATTAAATAATTTTCCTTTTTTCCCTAGAGACATCCCCAGTGGCTCCATCCTCCTTCTCCATCCCCGACTGGTTGTTCGGTAAGCATGCCATAGAGCTGGCATTCTGGGATTTCTCTTCACCACCATCCTGAGAATTTCCTTCACTCCACTACTTGGCTGAGATTGATCCTTCCTTTCCTTTCCCCTCCCCTCC
>NW_012116267.1:2160050-2160360 GCF_000951035.1 Colobus angolensis palliatus
CTTCCTTCCTTCCTTCCTTCCTTCCTTCCTTCCGTTTCATGTGTCCGTGTGAAGAGATCACTAAACAGGCTTTGTGTGAGCAACATGGCTGTTTATTTCACCTGGGTGCAGGCGGGCTGAGTCCAAAAAGAGAGTCAGCAAAGGTGATGGGATTATCATGAGTTCTTACGGGTTTTGGGATAGGCGGTGGAGTTAAGAGCAATGTTTTGGGGGCGGGGGGGTGGATCTCACAAAGTACATTCTCAAGGGTGGGGAGAATTACAAAGAAACTTCCTAAGGGTGGGGGAGATTATAAAGAACATTGATCAGT
>NW_012116267.1:2161551-2161951 GCF_000951035.1 Colobus angolensis palliatus
CCCTTCCCTTCCCTTTTTTTTTTTTGAGACAAGATCTTGTTCTGTCTTGCAAGCTGGAGTGCAGTGGCATGATCATGGCCCACTGCAGCCTCGACCTCCCTGGTCTGTGGTGATCCTCCCACCTCAGCCTCCTGAGTAGTTGGGACTATAAGCATGTGTCACCATGCTCAGCTAATTTTTTTGTATTGTTTTATTTTTTGTAGAGGAGGGTTTTTCCGTGTTGCCCAGGCTGGTCTCAAACTCCTGGGCTCAAGTTATCCATCTGCCTCGGCCTCCCAAAGTGCTGGGATTACAGTCGTGAGCCACCGCACCCAGCTCTCTTCCTCTTTCTTGAAGAGCAAGTCACCAAAACATCTCTGTCATGCTGAAGACAGCTGTTGGCCTTTTTAAAAATGCAGTT
>NW_012116267.1:2162816-2165702 GCF_000951035.1 Colobus angolensis palliatus
ACTCTGTCTAAAAAAAAAAAACAACCAGAAATCACCAAATAAGGTGGTAGAAATATATCTGCTGTGGCATAAATGTTTGTCTCCTCCCAAAATTCATATAGTGAAATCCTAACTCCCAATGTGATATTACTAAAAGGTAGGACTTCTGGGAAGTGGTTAGGCCAAGAGGGTGGAGACCCAGTGAATGCGATTAATGCCCTTTTAAAAGAGGCTGCAGGGAAGTTTCCTTCTCCTTCCATCATGTGAGGTCACAGCTAGAAGGCCCCATCTATGAACCGAAGAGGGAGACCTCACCAGACACCGCATCTGCCAGTGCCTTCATCTCGGACTTCCCAGCCTCCAAACTGTGAGCAATACCTTTTCGTTGTTTGTGAGTCATCCAGTTTATAATTTTTACTGTGACTGCCCCAGTGACTAAGATAATATCCCAATATATCTATAATCACAATATCCTTAAATAAAATAAGCACCTATTAAAGGAAGTATTATTAAATTGAATAACAAAATCTAGCTATATGCTTCTTAAAAGATAAACATCTAGGCCTGGGGCGGTGGCTTACTCCTGTAATCCCAGCACTTTGGGAGGCTGTGACTGCCCCAGTGACTAAGATAATATCCCAATATATCTATAATCACAATATCCTTAAATAAAATAAGCACCTATTAAAAGAAGTATTATTAAATTGAATAACAAAATCTAGCTATATGCTTCTTAAAAGATAAACATCTAGGCCTGGGGCGGTGGCTCACTCCTGTAATCCCAGCACTTTGGGAGGCCGAGACAAGAGTTCGAGACCAGCCTGGCCAACATGGTGAAACCTCATCTCTACTAAAAATATAAAAATCAGCCAGGCATGGTGGCCCACGCCTGTAATCCCAGCTACTTGGGAGGCTGAGGCATAAGAATCACTTGAACCTGGGAGGCAGAGGTTGCAGTGAGCCAAGATCACGCTGCTGCACTCCAGCCTGGGTGAAACAGCAAGACTCTGTCTCAAAAAATAAAATACAAAATAAAGCACATCTAAAATAAAAACAAATGAAAACTTGAAAATAAAGTGATGGAAAAACATACCAAGCTAAGGCTAAAATGCAGAAATCTAAGAAAAAGTAAAATTTCAGGTGATCCATAGGATATTAAATGTCACTATAATTTAATAAAAGAAACAACCTGCAAGGAAGATAGTAAAATCATGGGCTTATATGTAGACTCAAAATATCCAAAGCAAAACAGGCAGGTTTACAAGAAATTGAGGCATCCACAATGGTAGGAATTAGGTTTCAGAAACTGATAGATTTTTTTAAAAAGCAAACATATAGAATATTTGAATAAAAGAATTAATTACCTTTATAAAATGGATAGATAAAGACAACCCACACCTAACCAATAAATGATGTGCATTCTTTACAAGTGTCCATAAAACGGTTTTAAAAACTCACCATGTGCTGGGTCCAAAAGAAGTCCAACCAAATTTTTAAATATCAGCTTTATATAGACTAGGTTCTTTTACCACAATGCAGTTAAATTATAATTCCACAAAAATATAGTCTGTACACCTTAATATATCTGAAAACCAAAAAATAAGTGCATCACACTTAACATATGGATAAAGAGGAAAACACACAAATAATACGATATTAAATTACAAAGGAACTGCAATATATATGAAAACTTCTGGGATGTAGACAATGTGAACATTAGAGGCAAATTTATACAGTAAATGAATTCATTAAAAAGAAAAGAGGCTGGGCATGGTGGCTTATACCTGTAATCAGCCAGGTATGATGACCTGCTTGAAACTCTCCATTGGGTTCCTTTCACCTTGAAGATAAAATCCAGACTGCTTAGTGCAGTTGGCCAGGCCGTGGGAAAGCTGGCTGCTGGTCCTTTCTGCGAGCTCACCTTCTTCTCACGTAGTCTCATCCTGCTTCTCTGCTTTTTGTTTTGTTTTTGTCTTTGGATCTGTATTAGCTTCCCATTGCTGTTATAACAAATGACCACAAACTTAAGTGACTTAAACAACACATATTTATAATATTATCTTAAAAGTTCTGGGGTCAGAAGTCCAAAGTGGATTTCACTGGGCTAACATCAAGATGGCAGCAGAGCCAGTTTCTTTTGGATGCTCTGGGGGTTGAGGCCGGGGGGTGGTGTGAATCCATTTCTTTACCTTTTGCAGCTTCCAGAAGCCAGCTACATTCTTTGGCTCTTGGCCCTTTCCGTGGCATCCTGGCATCCCTCCAGCCTCTGCTTTCTTTCTTTCTTTTTCTTCCTTCCTTCCTTCCTTCCTTCCTCCCTCCCTCCCTTCCTTCCTTCCTTCCTTCTTTTTTTTTTTTTTCAGAGTCTCATTCTGTCACCCAGGCTGGAGTGCAGTGGCACAATCTCAACTAACTACAACCTCCACCTCCTGGGTTCAAGCCATCCTCCTGCCTCAGCGCCTCCCTAGTAACTGGAACTACAGGTGCCCGCCACCATGCCAGGCTAATTTTTGTATATTTTTAGTAGAGATGGGGTTTCACTATGTTGGCCAGGCTGGTCTCAAACTCCTGACCTCAAATGATCTGCCTGCCTCAACCTCCCAAAACGCTGGGATTCCAGGCATGAGCCACCGCACCCGGCCCAGCCTCTTCTTTTGCGATCAGATCCTCTCCCACTCTCTGAGCCCCCTGCCTGCTTCTTATAAGGAACCTTGTGATTGCATTTGTCCCACCTGGATAATCCAAGATCATCGTCCCATCTCAAGATCCTTAACTTAGGACTTTGGCAACACTTTTCAAGTTTTAAGAAAGTCTCGAGGAACAGCTCCAGTCTCCAACTCCCAGCACGAAGGACACAGAAGACCGGTGATTTCTGCATTTTCAACTGAGGTACTGGGGTCATCTCACTAG
>NW_012116267.1:2170773-2192241 GCF_000951035.1 Colobus angolensis palliatus
AAACCAAAAAAAAAAAAAAGATCCTTAACTTAATAATAATCACACTTGCAAAGTCCATTTTACTAGGTAAGGTAACATATTCACAGCTTCCAGAGATTCGGACACGGACCTCTTCATGGTGCAATTATACAGACTGCCTCAGCACCTTTGCATACGCTGCTCTCTTTGCCTCTTAATGCTTTCCCCCCGATCTTGGCACAGCTTCTTCCTTCTTCACGTCAAACGATACCTCCTGAGACAGGCTTTCTCCTGCCCGTGCAATATGCAATACTGACCCCCACACTGTCATCGGCTACCCCGTTTTATTTTCCTGATAGCGCTTTTTATTATCTGAATTGTGTGGGGATGCCACGTACTGTTGCCCAGGCAGGGCAGGGCTTAATCCAGGGGGTAGCAGTCACTTAGTCTATAGTTTGAATGGTGCCTGTGCATAGCCTCACAGCTGTGCATGGCGTCTTTGAATTATGAAGTTATCCTGTTTTATTGATTTTTTTTTTCTTTCCTGTCTCTAACAGAACTTGAGCTCCATGACAACAGGGACCTTACCTGGATTGCTCATTCTGTGTCTGGCTGGAAAAAAGCTCTCACTGTATCCGAAAAGAATGGTGATAATTCTAGATTCTGGCTGTAATGAAATCAACAACCCCATCGATTTACAAGGTACCAAGATTATCATTCCAATGAAGAATATTCTGGAAAAGAAACTTTTCACCTTTTCAAAATCCATGAACAATACGTGACGTTTCGAGTGGGGCTCACGGAGTAGGAAGCTTTCCTTCATGCTATTGATGTGAGCACAATGGTTTTGTGAAAAACTGGAAATGGCGGCCTTGAGAATCTCTGGTGATTTCATTTAGCTGTGCACTGGGCTTCTACTTTCTCTATGCCTGGTTGGGAATATTAGAAGAGATGGCAATGATTCTGGAGTGGATTACACCATTTGACTGAGGAACCACTGGAGTTTTCTTCTTCTCTAAGCTACACACAAGCATGACCACTTCCAATGAACAGGCTTCACCAAGAACTCTCCAAACGTGTGGGGTTTCTTTAGTTTGTCAATGAAAGAAGCAGCTTTGTAGGATGCTTCTGAAATGCTGCTGCTGTGATAGGGCTAACCACGCTTTGATAAAGTTTATTCTCTTCTGAGAATAAACCCAAGGGGCTTTCCTAGCCTTGGTGGCTTCATGCTTCCGGCATTGAGAAGCTTGTCACCAAGCATCAACAGGCCTATTTTGCAACGGAAAGCCAGAGAACACCTCAGCTTCCTTGTATTCTATTTGACATTACTCAACTTCAGCAAGACCCAAAGTTAACAAAGACCCCTGGCATGGGCCTAATGGCAGGGTATGTTCTGTGATTTCTGTTAGTGGAAAATGAATGTAACACAGAGATCATGTGGGCTGTGAGGCCCCGTGTAGCCTCCAGCACCCTTTCTTCCTGGAGCATGAATCTGGAGGGAAATGGTGCCATATTAGGTTTGTTTTACAAAGATTATTTTCAAAGAGGAAGACAATCAAAACAAACAGAAAAGAACCCCCAGTGTGCAGGCCACAGGCGTGTGGGGGTTCAAACTGGATGGGAAGGAGAGGGGGACGTCTCAAACTCAAGGGGGCACAACCGTGGGGGCTTCATTTTCCCCAGGAACTATAAAAGGCCAATGGACTCTTTTAGGAAGAAAGTAGATCAGCACAGGTGGGAGCAGAGAAAGGGCTCTCACAGCAAACTTTGCCAGCTCTCCAATTTTTCCGCAGATCAGGCCCCTTTTTGTTCTTTGCTTAGAACCATCAAGCTTCCCGTTAAGGCATCCAGCGCAGCCCTTTCCATATATGTGGTGGTTTTTTGTTTTGTTTTAATAAGAAAAATGTTTATAAGCATTGTACACATTGTACACTGGAAATCTGCCAAGCGAGTAGGTTTTAGGTGCTCTTACCACACATACCCCCCACCACACACACACACAAGAACAAGGACACGTTAATGGTTGATGTACTATGTTAACGGTGTGTTAATTTGCTTGTCTGTGGTAATCACTCCATATATGTGCGTCAAAACATCTTGTTGCATATAATAAATACAGACAATAAAAAAAAGAAAATCTTGGCTGGGTGTGATGGCTCTTGCCTGTAATCCCAGCATTTTGGGAGGCCAAGGAGGGAGGATCACAGGCCAGGAGTTCGAGACCAGACTGGGTAACATAGCAAGACCCCATCTCTACAAGAAAATTTTTAAAAGAAAATCTTTAAAAAGTTAAAAGAGAAATATTGAAGAACAGTGAAAACGTGTGTTATAGAAATTATTTTAGTTCTATTTAAAAACTTTTATTTGTAAATAAAAATATTTGATGTTTACATTCCCTCTTTATTAAATGTTGTATCTTTTTCTGACAGATGTGTATGTATTAGTTCACTTTTACCCTGCTATAAAGACATACCTGTGACTGGGTAATTTATAAAGAAAACAGGCTAAACCTCTTAAACTTCGGTTCATGGTTCTGCAGTCTATACAGGAAGCATGATGCTGGCATCTGCTCAGCTTCTGGGGAGGCCTCAGGAAACTTACAATCGTGGCGGAAGGCAAAGGGGGAGCCAACACTTCTCATGGCCAGAGCAAAAGGAAGGCGGGGGGGGGGTGCCACACTTTTTTTTTTTTTAAATACTAGTTCTAGGGTACATGTGCACAACGTGCAGGTTTGTTACATATGTATACATGTGCCATGTTGGTGTGCTGCACCCATTAACTCGTCATTTACATTGGGTACCTCTCCTAATGCTATCCCTCCCCCTCCCCTGTCCCACAAAAAGAACCAGCTCTCACGAGAGCTCTCACTATCACGAGAACAGCACCAAGGGGATGATGGCGCTAAACTATTCATGAGAAATCCACCCCCATGATCCAATCACCTCTCACCAGGCCCCACCTCCAACATTAGGGATCACAATTCGACTTGTGATTTGTTGGGGACACAGATCCAAACCATAAAGACATATTTTTTGACAACGTCTCCTTATTGTCACAGCCCTTTATTTGGGCAGATGTTGAAGTGGGTTTTCCCTGGAACTTTTGTTTCTAATTCAAAGACAGAAACCCAGGATGGAGAGTGTTCAGGGCAGGAAAAGTGCCCCCAGCTTCTCCCTGGGAACACACCCCCGTCACCATGAATTCCCACCTTCTGCTTTCCCGATGCTCTCAGGTTTGCACTCAACAGGGATGTCCGCCAAAGTCAAGCACCTTCTCCCTTAAGAAATCTTTTCAAAGGATTCCACGTCCTTGAAAATTTAGAACAAACCCATGGTTCCTTGCCTTGTCTTAAAGGAAACTCATCTCCAGGCCTCTCTGGGATTGGCTGAAATCCCAGAAAGCCACCCAAAGTGGGGTGGCTTGCAGAATTTGCTTCCAATTAGCAACCTCACGGAGATAGCACAGCTTGACTGAGTATTCAGAAAGGGCATGGCCCCGGAGAGCCTGCTGTCCACATCTGGAGAACCCCTGACAACCACAGTCTCGTTTACTCTCTTTCAAGCCTCACTAGGCAGCGTGGTTACCATACGGGTCCCTTTTGCTAGGGCCAGAGAAAGAAAAATCTAAATCCCAGGCTGTGGTGTTCAAAATGGCCACACTGTGTCCCCACTGTGCTGCCGAGTGTGCCTGATTCCTAAGCAGCAGTCAAAGTCCAGAGGTGTCACCTCTGCAGTGACAATGAAAACCAGCCTCACGTGCTCTGGGCAGGTGGTGCTCCCTCCGCTGCCTGCAGCGGCTGCCAACAGCCCAGAGAGAGGCTTTGGAATTTGCTTTTCTTTTTTTCCAATTGTTTTCAAATTTTAGAGAATGCAGGATACAACCATTTTGTACATTTCTCTCTTTTTAAGTTATTTTTTCCAAGAATAATAGATTCAGAGGAAATTGCAAAGATGTTGTGTGTATGCTTCACCCAGCTTCTTCCAATAGTAACATGGAACACAGCTATAGTGTAATATCAAAAGCAGGAAACTGATGCTGATACAATCCTTGTAGCTACATAGACCACAGACCATATTCACATTTCACCATTTTTTCCATGCACTCATTTGTGTATGTGTAATTTGATGCAATTTTTTTTTTTTTTTTTTGAGATGGAGTCTCTGTTGCTCAGGCTGGAGTGCAGTGGCGTGATATTGGCTCATGCAACCTCCACCTCCCAAGTTCAAGTGATTCTCCTGCCCCAGCCTCCCAAGTATCTGGGATTACAGGTGCCCGCCACCACTCCAAGATAATTTTGTATTTTTAGTAGAGATGGAGTTTTACCATGTTGGTCAGACTGGTCTTGAACTCCTGACCTCAGGTGCTCTACTTGCCTCAGTCTCCCAAAGTGCTGGGACTACAGGTGTGAGCCACCACACCCTGTGGCGCAATTTTTGTGTGTATGTGTACCAGGGACAAAGTCTTGCTCTGTCACCCGTGCTGGAGTGCAGTGACATGATCACAGCTCACTGTAACCTCAAACTCCAGGGCTCAAGCAATACTCCTGCCTCAGGTCCCCAACTAGGAGGGACTACAGACATATACCACCATACCCAGTTAATTTTCTTGTGATTGTTATTTTTTATAGAGACGGGATCTTGCTAGGTTGCCCAACTCCTGGTCTCAAGTGATCCTCTCTCCTAGGCCTCCCAAAGTGCTGGGATTATAGGTGTGAGCCGCCACACCCAGCCTTGATATAATTTAATCTGATGTATAGATTTGGGAAACTGCCACCACAACCAAGGAACAAAATTGCTGTATCACCCTTGAGAAACTCCCTAGTGCCACCCCCTTAATAATTGAACCCTTTCTCCAATCCCTAGGCCATGGTAACCACTAATCAGGTATCCCTCTCTATATATCTGTTATTTTGAGAACGTTAGAGAAGTAAGAACAGACAGCAGACAACCTTTTGAGATCAGCTTTTCCTCACTTTATATAATGCTCTTGACGTCCATCCGAGTTGTGTATATCAAGAGCTAATTTTGTTTTATTGCTAACTAGTATTCCATCATATAAATATTTAACAACTAAATATCTGTTACTCTGGGTTATTTCCAGATTTTGCTATTGCAAATAGAGATGCTATGAAAGTTCATGTACAGGTTTTGGTGTGAACATACATTTTCATTTCTTTGGGCAATCTCTCGATTACATAGCAGGTGCATGACTAATTTTATAAGAAACTGTCAAATGAGTTTTCAGAGTTGCTAGACCATTTTACATCCCTACCAGCAATGAATGAAAATCCTCATTCATTTGCTGCTCCAAATCCTCACCCACAAAGCTGTGCTGTTTGTATTCCTTGGTCATGAACTCTTATGAATCAAGAATGTTAGAATTAGCCAGGCATGGTGGCTCACCCCTGTAATCCCAGGATTTCAAGAGGCAGAAGTGGGAGGATCGCTTGAGTTCAGGTTTGAGACCAGCCTGGGCAACACAGTGAGACTCCCATCTCTACAAATAAAAATAAAAATTAACCAGGTGTGGTGGCGCATGCCTGTGGTCCCAGCTACTCAGGAGGCTGAGCGGGGAGGATCACTTGAGCCCAGGAGGTCAAGGCTGCAGTGAGCTGTGCTTGCACCACTGCACTTCAGCCTGGGCAACAGAGTGAGACGATGTCTCAAAAAAGTACAAAACAGCTATATGTGGCCTTAAAGATGATCTAGTCCAGCCTGTTGATTCCACAGAAAAAGGAACCAAAATTCTATAAGCATCAATTCCTTCTTTGAAAATTCTTAGCATTTAGGCTGGGTGTGCTGGCTGACACCTGTAATCCCAGCACTTTGGGAGGCTGAAGTGGGCGGATTGCCTGAGCTCAGAAGTTCGAGACCAGCCTGGCCAATATGGTGAAACCCTGTCTCTACTAAAAATACAAAACGTAGCCTGGTGTGGTGGTGCATACTGCAGTCCCAGCTACTGGGGAGGCTGAGGCAAGAGAATTGCTTGAACCCAAAAGGTGGAGGTGGCAATGAGCCACGATCATGCCACTGCACTCCGACCTGGGCAACAGAGCAAGACTCTGTCTCAAAACCAAACCAAAACAAAACGAATTATTAGTATTTTTCACTACCTTCCCTGTTTGCCCAGTCTCAGAAAGAACTGTCTCCTCTTCATAACATCTCTGGAAACTTGTCAAAGATTGGGCAGGAACTTAGGTCCTTGTTCGAGCCTCTGGGAAAGGTCTTGCCCAGGAAACTTGACCTTGTGCTCTGCTTCCGTTAGAGAGCTCAGGCTCCAGCAGCACTTTCAGATTCTCATGTGTCTCGACTCTTCAAGCAACCCTGCATTATCTACTCTCAGGAAATTACTGACGGCAGCAAAGTTCAAAAGCAATCTGAACCTACAGCCCACAGCCAGCACTTTCAGGTTCACCCTACCCATCAGTAACGTCAGCAGCCATTGCTACCAGCTCAGCTACTCCCATTTACTGAGCAACTCCTGAGTGCCAGGCAATGTGCAAGAAATCTTATTTATTTATTTATTTATTTTAAGTAATAGCTTCTTTAAAAAAAAAAAAGTATATTTTAGGTTCAGGGGTACATGTGCAGGGGTTGTTATATAGATAAACTTGTGTCATGGGGGTTTGTTGTAAAGATTATTTTGTCACCCAGGTACTAAGCCTAGTATCCAATAGTTATCTTTCCTGCTCCTCTCCCTCCTCCCACCCTCCACCCTCAAGTAGTCTCCCGTGTCTGTTGCTCCCGTCTTTGTGTCCATTAGTTTTCATCATTTAGCTCCCACTTATAAGTGAGAACACACAGTATTGGGTTTTTGGTTCCTGTGTTAGTTTGCTGAGGATAATAGCCTCCAGCTCCATCCATGTTCCTGCAAAGGACATGATCTTGTTCTTTTCTATGGCTGCGTAGTATTTCATATCATAAGAAACTTTATATACCATGGCTCTGATTTTATGCCAACCCTGCAAGGTAGTTAGAAAGAACCTCATCTGACAGCTGAGAGGAAAAAAAATAAAGGCTGCGAAAACTCATGCTCTGAATGAAAAGTTTTGGACAAGAGGACCCAGGTTCTTTTGCACAACTCCTCACAATTCAAAATGCAGAAAATATTGCTTTTGGTGATATAAATAGCCTTTGCTGCCTTTTTTTTTCCTTTTTTTTTTTTTTTTTTTGAGACAGGGTCTCATTCTGTCATCCAGGCTGATGCAGTCACGGCTCGACGCAGCCTTGACCTCCTGGGCTCAACAGATCCTCCCACCTCAGGCCGGCACGCGCCACCACGCCTAATTTTTGTATTTTTTGTAGAGATGGGGTGTCGCCATGTCGTCCAGGCTGGTCTCCAACCTCCAACTCCTGGGCTCAAGTGATCCTCCTGCCTCAGCCTCCCAAAGTGCTGAGATTACAGGCATGCACCACCGCGCCTGGCCTTCTGCCGCTTGCTAAACTTAAAAGCGCGGTGGGATTCTCTCTTCCTGGGTTCTGTACCTGAAATTTGGGTAGCTGCCGCCAGGTGGCGCCAAAGCAGAGCTTTATTAATCCAGGGGACCGGCTACACTTTCCCACAGCCCTCAACTGATTTGACATCACGGTGCTTGCGGAACTAACCATGACATTTCTAGCACAGTAAGCTCTTTATTAAAATAGCAGACATCCTTGCTTCCTTGGAAATCATTAACTATTAACATCTGCACATCTTTCTGAAAAGGATACACTTTACAGCAACCAGTAAAGAAATACAACATGTAGTTATAACATAAAACCTTTCTTATGAAACGTTTTAAACTGGTGCTTATGCTAACTTCACCTTTTCTGAATACAGATGTTCTTGGGAAATGGATGTGTTCAGACCTTTACAGCATTTGGAGTGATTAAAAGTCATGCATTTCTTTGCAGTTCTCTGTGCAGATGAAGTTAAAATGTATCAGTAGCTTTGTTTAATGCCAGGTTTGTTCGAGAATGTTTTGAGAACCTAAGCCCTTTTGCTTTGATTGCCAATGCCCGATTTCTCATAACCCATTAATTTCCCTCTATTTCTTTCTACATGGATAGATTATTTTCTTTTTCTTCATTCTCCCATAAAAGGAGAAAAATAACTGCTCATATATGCTTCATGTCCCAGTGACCTCTTGTGGGTGATTTTCCCTAGTTTGGATAGTTCCTATACAGGAGCTTTTCTCCCTCGTTCTCTTTTCTTTGAATTTTAAGTAGGGTGACCAAGTTGCAGTAGTTTGCCTGAGAACTTTTCCATCCTGTGTCCTGAGAATCCCCTTAGTCCCAGGCAAAGCAGGATGGCTCGTGGCCCTAGCTTTCAGTTAGAGCAAAAGTTAGCCTACGCTGAATTTAAGATTCAGATTCAACTTCAACCACTGTAACAGCCTTCATTGTCAGTCACAGACCTATTTTTTCATTCATTCCTTCAGCAAATCCACTCTGCCATCCCAAATCCATCTCAGTGACTCTTTACAAGTCCACCTTTCACTGCAGGTTTTTGTTTGTTTGTTTGTCTGTCTGTTTGTTTTTGAATACGGAGTCTCACCCTGTCTCCCAGGTGAGAGTGCAGTGGCGCGATCTCGGCTCACTGCAACCTCCACCTCCTGGGTTCAAGCGACTCTCTGTCTCAACCTCCCGAGTAGCTGGGATTACAAGAGTGCACCACAACGCCCAGCTAACTTTTGGATTTTTAGTAAAGGCAGGCTTTCACCATGCTGGCCAGGCTGGTCGCGAACTCCTGGCCTCAAGTGATCTGCCTGTCTTGGCCTCCCAAAGTGCTGGGATTACACGTGTGAGCCACCTTTTCCTTGGGGCTACCACTGCCCTCACTCTGGAGCCTTAAAAGCCTCTGCTGCAAGCTCAAAACAGCTCCTGGGGGAAGTAGAAGAGGGGACCAGTGGAATGTCATGATGTCACATGGGGTCTCAGCTCAGATAGGGACAGCAGTGTCCAAGAGTTTTTAAAATCTACCTCAAACTTCAAAATTGCTTGTTACCCTTCTGGGAATAAAATCTCCCCAAATTTGTTTTCCATGAGGTTTATATTTATATTTATAGAAGCTAGCATTTAGGAGGGATTCATAATTCAGAAGCGGTCTTAATTTTGCATCAGACCTCAAAATTGAAGCCGAGGAGGTAGCGGTGACTAGGGTTGGGGGAGAGGAATTCGCCTGAGAGATTGTCCTCTATTCCCAAATAAGTTCTGTCTCTCTTTCCCAGCCAGACTCTCTATAAAAGGGAAAACTGGACAACAGGCAGTGGGAAAGAGAGCACGGCCTGGCAACTTTCTGTGAAACACGTACACCATGCTGTTTACAAATTCCTGTAGCCAGCCCCGGAATCCAAATGTAGACAACTCTGTTTACGTAACGAAAATAGACACTCCTGCCATGTGATTAAGGTGGCTACTGGGAGTTGGGCCCCTGTGAGGAGACATTTGCTGCAGCTGGGGCCAGAGGGGAGCACGGGACACAGGATCCCCTGGGACCTGGGGCAGGTATGAAGTTTTTTAAAGATGAGTTTTCTGGTCCGGAAATCTCCCAGGATAGGCACATTTAAGATGCAAGGGGGAGCTGACAGAAGTCACAGGCTGGACCTTTCTTTGCTGCCCATCCCAGAGGATGGAATCCTTCATCAAAGGGGAACTAGTCCAGCAAGCCGCAGCATCACCCCTCCCAGCAGGGGACAATAAGGGGTCCGGGACGGCCAGCTCCTTTCTCAGCATGGGGTTTGGAATGAGGCCCCTTCCTGCCCTACCAGAAGACTTCCAGCATATGGTTCTCATCAGCCACCCACTGTCTGGGTCAGTAAAGAGGCTCGAATGTTCCAGGGCCAGGAGATGCACAGCCCAATAAAACATTCCCTCCGAACCCTGATCCTGAACCCACCATTGCCTTCACACCTCTGCACTCCCGGTCTTGTGACTCAGATGGCCTTCAGCCAAGAGCCTCATCTTTGAGATGCAGCTCAAATGCCATTTCCTCTCCAAATGTTCTCCAACCCCTTCCCTTCCGGAAGAAGCCATTCTTCCCTCCCCTGGGCATTGTGGTCACCCGTCTCTAGGTCAGTCCACTCCACTCATAGTCACCTCCAACCCTGCAGTCAGGGCTTAGGTTTTGTGATCTTTCCACCAGCCTTGGCCCTGGTAGAGTATTCACCACAGGCAACCCCACTGTTACACGGCTTATCTTTCTGAGTCATTGGAAGACGATGTCCAGGGGCCAAGTATCTGGTCCAAAAGACAAGAGCAGGAGCTGTGGTGCAGTGCTCAAAATTTGGGATGCTTAAGTCATCCCATCGATTCCCTGCATCCTGAAGAAGGAGGCCAACATTCTTATCTAGGCTTCTGAGGCCAGGCATGGCTGCCTGGCACCCGCCCTAGCTCATGCTATGCTGGGCTTCTCCTAGCTGTCTGCACTCAAGGCCTCTTGGATTTCTCAGTTATTAGAAGGATCCCTGTGCCTTGGGGGACTTGTACCCTGTTTCCTCCCCTGAGCCTGTTTTCCTGCCCCTTCATTTCCACTCCCTGCTACATCTACTCACTGTTCAGGTCTCCACTTAAACCCCCCTCCTTAGGGACAACTTGCTGGGTAGCATCTCCCTCCGTTAGATGAAGCCCCTCCTTATACGTTTGCACTACATGGCAGGGGCTGCTGCTCTATGTGACTTGTATGCAGGGGGCAGGGACAGGGTCGAATCCGAGGAGCCCAGCCTCGGCTCCCTGTGCCTCACTATCAGCACCCAACCATTTGCTACTTTCCTGCTTGACTTCTAGAGGACAAGAACTCCATCTTTTCCTCCACGGTCTTCCCAGTCCTAGGAATGAATGAACTAATAAATAAACCAATGACTGGACCGAAGGGGCCCTAGAAGAACCCAGCAGGGAGAGCCTTGAGCAACCAACCAGCATTGATGTCACCTTGAGGCAAGACCGAGCTGGGACTCAAAGGTGGGCCACTACAAAAGGGGCTTCCAGGGAACAAAGGGTGACTGTTCTCTCCCCAGACCAGCAGGATCTTTCAAGGCAATTGGGTCAGAGGGGAAAAGGCCACAGAAAAACCCCACGGTTTTAAGCTGAGTACTGTTTTCTCTTGTTCCTTGGAAAAAATAAAAGTGTTTGTCATTGAGTTCCTCAGGGGTATATAGGGGGCTGCACATGTAGCAGAAGGAAGGAAAGTTCCTGACGGAATCTTCGATCTTAGGCAGACTCAAGGAGAAAGAGGCCCCACTGAAGTCACACTTGGATGCCAAGCTCACGGTGCAAGGGAGGGCACTGTGGCTGCCAGGCCTAGCCCGGCACACACAGAGGTTATTCACAGCGCCGTGGCCACAGCCGGCTCCCACCCGCCCGCCCTGTGCACCCCCGGTAGCAAACAGAACGCTCTGTCTCGGTTCCTGAGTCAAGCCTGCACAGAATTAACTGCAATAATTGGCAGGTGGGCCTCTGGCTTCTGGGTTTTAATTCACCAGGGGCCCATGAAAAAAAACTGGATGTTCTGCAGCAGCGGTATTTAGCTTGGGATCTGAGAAGTTTCAGCTTTCCGTGTCAAGAAATGAGCTGTGTGGCTACAGCAAGAGCTCCCGAGCAGCCTTGGAGAAAGAGGCCCCCTCCTGCCAATCATTGGTTCCTTCCTGGGGAAAGAAGAGGAGATAGCCCTTTTCTTTGACCTGCTGCCCCTCTTGGGAGCACAAGATAATGGAGAAGAAAGGAAGTAGTCTTTCTGGGAGGATTTATTTTTCTGGATGGAAGGGGATGATCGTCACCTCCAGAGACTGTCCAGGTCATGAATTCCCTTGTAATCATTCCCATGAACACGTGTGATAACAGGGATGCTCATCCCAACCCTTAGCTGAGCCACCATTTTAACAGGAGCTGCTGCCCATGCTGCAGGAGTTAGCCATGGCCGCTGCTGCTCCTGCTGTGTGCCCGCTGTAGGCATCACTAATCAACAATGGTCATGTTTTCCACTGAGCCTTAGACTCAGACTCCTTCTCAACCCTGTGGTCCAGGAAGGCATAACAAATCGATAGAAGCTGGCGTGGGAGCTGAACAGGATTGGCCACTTCAATTTAGTAACTCACAAGAGGCCCAAGTTATAATATCGTCAGAAAGCTTCTGGCTGGACACAGGGACTCATGCTTGTAATCCCAGCACTTTGAGAGGCCAAGGCGGGAGGATCACTTGAGGCCAGGAGTTTGAGGCTTCAGTAAGCCATGTGCATCACTGTGCTCCAGCTTGGGTGAGAAAGTAAGACCCTGTCTCTTTAAAAAAAACAAACAAAAAAAAGTTCCTTGAAGATAAGAGTGAAGTGATGCTGCCCTACTTCAGGACTGTGGCTTTGATGCCAATTCCTGCCCAAAGCCGAATCTTCAGGATAGAGTTCAAATGGTGTTTCCACCCCCTCCCCATCCAGAAGCCGCCTCTGGTCATTGTGGTCACCCCTCTGGGTCCGTCCACTCCAGTCACAGTCACCTCTGATCCTGGAGTCAGGGCTTAGGTTTCGGATGATGACTGCTGGACGGGATTTCACTGGAGACCCAGGCACGGTGGCCCAGGGCTGGGACAGCCACTGTCAGGAACTCTTCCTTTCTACTCACCCCATCCCACCCTTGAAACCTGTCCTTCAATTGGAGTTTTTGCCCGCATTTGGCTACAGCAGGGACAGAGTCAGCCACCACCCCAAAGTCAGTTCTGAGAGACAGCTGCCCCCTCCGCAGTGGCTTCCAGCCAATGCCTCCTCATCTCTCTGGCTCAGCAGGCTGAGTCTGGGCTCTTTATTGTTGGAAGCTAATGGGAAGTGATGGCATGAGAGGACTGCAGCCTCCAGGGCTGGGAAATGGTGAAGAAGTGGCTTCCCTGGGGTCAGGCCCACATTCTCCAGAGAGAAGGCCCTACATTCAGGTGCCAGGTAACACCAGCTATTCCTTCATGGACGATGGTCCTTGCAACCGCGGGCATCCTTCCAACGGGCTTTAGGGGGATGTCTCCTTCTAGATTCCCTTACCCATGCTGTTTTTCCATATGTTAGAGACAAAAGCTGGAAGCAATTATAATAGTGCCACCCTCTTTTCAGCCCAAGGCCTGGAAGGAGCACTCTGTGCCATCCAAGTTGGGTGCTGTGCCCTGAACTCTAACCTATGGTCATAAGAAGGAAGGAAGCCTTGGCAGCTCCTTCCTTCCGTCCCACCTCGCTGCATGCTGGGATGGCTAAGTGCTTGAGTTTCTGAGTCAGACTCTCTGGGATTTGGGCTGTCCCTTGAGCTAAGTCTGTTTCCTCACCGGCGAAACGGGAATAATGATATTATCTCCTGGGATCGCTGGGAGAACCAAAACAAATAGTCCACACAAAATGCCCAGCACAAACCCACAACAACCCCTGACAACTAAAATGAACGAAAATTTATTTACCCCATTCACAACTCCAACAGTCCTAGGTTCACATGCTGAACACTTACTGAATGCAGGCTATTCTTAATACGAGGTCAATATTTCAGCGATAGCATCCTCTGTATGATTTTTTTTTAAATTGTAGTGAAGTACACACAACTTAACATTTACTTATTATTATTATTTTTTTGAAGATATAGAGTCTCCCTCTGTTGTTCAGGCTGCAGTGCAGTGACACAATCATAGCTCACTGCAGGCTTCTACTCCTGGGCTCAAGCCATCCTCCCAGCTCAGCCTCCTGAGTAGTTGGAGCTACAAGTGTGCGCCAATACACGCCATATTTACTATCTTGAAGTTTGCAATTCAGTAGCTTGAGTACCTTCACAATGCTGTGCAACCATCTGCTATCCAGTCCCAGAACTTTTTCACCACACTTTAAGTCACTCCCTATTTCTCCCCTGCCCCTTTCTCCTGGCTACCACTAACCTGCTTTCTGTGTCCACGGATTTGCCTATTTGGGACATTTCATATAAATAGAATCATGTCGTATGTGGGCTTTTGCATCTGGTTTCTTTCACTTAGCATAGTATTTTCAAGATTCCTCCATGTGTAACATACATTGATACTTCACTCCCTTTTGTGGTTAAATAATAGGTTATTGGATAGATAGGATATACCACATTTTGTTTATCTATTCATCTGTTGATGGACATTTGGGTTCCTTCCAACTTTTGGAAATTTTTCACAATAGTGAACGGAGATACTATAAACATTTGTGCACATGTTTTTACTTGAACACCCATTTTCATTGTAGGGGTTTACACCTGAGCTGGAATTGTTGGGGCATATGGGAATTCTGTGTTTAAATTACTGGGACACCACCAAACTCTTTTCCATAGTGACCATTTTACTTTCCCACCAGCTATGTTATAAGGGTTCTAATTTTCCCATATTCCTGCCAACACTTGTTATTTTCTCTTTTTCTTTTTTTGAGACAAAGTCTCACTCTGTCACCCAGGCTGGAGTGTAGTGGCATGATCTCAGCTCACTGCAACTTCTGCCTTCTGGGTTTAAGCAATTCTTCTGCCTCAGCCTTCCGAGTAGCTTGGATTACAGGCACCAGCCACCATGCCCACCTAATTTTTGTATTTTTAGTAGAGATGGGGTTTCACCATATTGGCCAGGCTGGTCTTGAACTCCTGACCTCAAGTGATCCACCCGCCTCGGCCTCCCAAAGTGTTGGGATTACAGGCGTGAGCCACCGCACCCGGACATTTTCTTTTCTAAAAAAAAATTGTGGCCATCATCGTGGGTGTGAAGTGTTATCATACTGTTGTAGTTTGGATTTGTGTTTCCCTAGTGACTAATTACACAGTGCATCTTTTTCATGTGCTTGTCGGCCATTTGTTTATCTTCTCCAATAGACATTGGAGAAATGTCTATTCAAGTCTTATGCTCATTTTCTAATGAGCATTTTCTCTTTTTGTTGTTTCTCCAATGTGTTTTAGGTCATTTGCTAGCCAAGGGGTCTGGAAAAAGTGAAAAAAAAAAAAAAAGTGATTCTGGCATGAAAGTGTGGGGTAGGGGAGGGTTGCAAATTCCAACTCACAGTGCAACCCGAATGTGCAGGAAATAAAGTAAAGTCCCTTTATTTTGTCTAAAACTTATTTGTCTTCTTTCTGGGTCTTGCTGGTTAGTGGGAAAAAGAATTTTTAGTCCTATCTGCTTTATAACTTAGATCCTAAATTTAAACAGCTCTCACAGTTATGTTCAGACTTTCTAGGAAAAATAAAACAAACACAAGTTATAAGTCACTGAGGTTTTTCTTCCCTGGCCTGAAGGTGGTCACAGCCTCTGAAAGTGTGGGGTGGTGGTGGGTTTGCAACCAAGGCAGAGAGGACACCCGAGCCTCTGTGGTGCGGGGACTTCTGCCACTGCCTCCTCCTCCTTCTCCTGGGCCATGTCCTGTCTTCTGATTGCATCTTGCCACACTGCAGATGGTGTTCCAGAGGCTGTGGCTGTGTACTCAGTCCTTACTTGGCTCTATCAGAGGCCTCCTGTTCCCCAGGACTCTGCCTCCCCTTAGAGGGACTCTGGCTGTGACTTCCCCTGGGCTCTCCTTACCAAGCTCCCACCCCAACCCCAGCCAGATCCTCAATTCCCCTGGCTCCTATGTTCACCACACGTAAACCAAGGGCAGCTCAGGAAGGTGAAAGCCTGGGGGTCTTCCTGCAAGCCACCCTGTACCACCTCCGTGTTTGTGTGGAGGAGCTAACCCCAGGGCCGCTGTAGCATCCTCCCAGAGCCCCAGAGAGGGAGCAAACAGAGGGACAGATGACCGAAGCCTCTGACAGCTCAGACGAAGGAGAATTCAGGAGGTGGTAATTAAACCACCTTGAAGGGTGAGGGAAGCAGGTGAGGGGGTGAGATCTCTGCCTCTGAGTCTCCTCAGCATCCCACAGCAGTCAATTGTTTGGGCTGCCTGGGATAGGTGAAAGCCCTGGGAGGTTGAAGGCAATACCTCAGGGGCAATTTCTCTCTGAATTAGAGGAAACATTCAAATGGCTGCCTTGAGCCCATCTCTGTCATTGACCATGAAATCCCCCAACTTACTGCCGAAATGTACAGGGTCCACATTTGCAACCCCTCCTGCCAGTCCTGCAGGCTCACAAGAAGGTATATTCCCCTCCCTAGCTCTTTGAAGCTAATTCTCCCACCTTTGCTCATAATTCCCTATCCCTCCATGTTCAAGAACTGGACTTTAATCCCAGGAAGAGCGCAAAGCAGAGAAGAAGCCCTGCTCTGATCTGCAGAGAAGTGGCTGGTCACTTGGTTTGTTGCTGCTGGCTCTGAAAAGCAGAAATGTCTGTGACATCCACTGCTTGATGAATGTTCATGCCCTGATCTGCCTGTCCATGGCCTGCAAAATCGTGGGCACATAAGGATCTCTGTGATGAGGGGGAGAGGGTCCAAATCTCCATACCAGGGACCACCCCCGTGGAGGTAAAAGAGGCTTGAAAAACAAGTAAAAAGAGAATGCTCAAGAAGATACCATTTAAGTCTGAGAAGAAGACTTCTTGGAGCTAAAAGAAAATCTTTTTTTTTTTTATTTTAAAAAACTCAGAAAATGGACTCAAGAGAGGAGGATCACTGTTGGGTAGTGAATTTGAGATTTAGAAGATCAAGTTCACAACATTAAATAGCATTTCTCTTCCACAAAGAGGTGGAACCCAGGAGGGAATAGTAAGAGACTTAAAGGACAAAACGAGAGACATGACATTCAAATAGTAAACGTTCCAGAAGGAAAGAGAGAAAGAAAGAGAGAACAGATGGAAGAGAAATGCTACTTAAAAAATAACAGGAAAATTTCCCTGACCTGCCAGAAGACTTTAGATTGCATATTGAAAGGCCCGAGTCTCAGACAGGGTTATTTTTTAAATCACACACACCTAGACATAACTTGCTGAAATCTCAGAATTCTAAGAAGAAAGAAAATTGTTTACCTGGGTGAGGGAGAGCAGAGGGTTGAAAGGGAAGTACAACTTGTTCTGATTACATCTTTGTGTTGTTCTGATGAGTACTGTGAAAATGAGTGCTCATTATTTTAAAAATTTTTAAGAAGAAATGTCATCAAAATGCCTTTCCATGATTTTCTTCTGCCGATGGCCCTCTCAGCACAGCATCTGCAGAAACTCACCACCCTGCGCCCAGTGCCTCCCATCCTGGTCCTCTGGCTCTGCTTCCTACACCAGGGCCCAACACCTTCAGACCGACCACCTTCAGGGCAGCCAGTGCTTCCTGGAGCCTGGAACTGTGCTTGGTGTTGAAATGCAAACATGAACAAGGCTTGACTCCTGCCTTCAAGGAGTGCAAGGGTCCTCAACCAGGTCAAGTGTCTGGGCTTTGCTCTTTTTGCTCTTTACTGATTCTCAGAGGCATTGATGGAACCAGAAAAATTCATGCACTTTTCCCCCATCAGCCTATCTGCCCCTCCTCAGCTGTGAGGAAGGTGGCCTGACATTTTAAACTGTGGCTTCCATGGTGACTCCCAGATGCCATTTCCTGTGACGCAGCTGAGGTTCTTCTGCAACATGGTGGGGTCACTTGGCCTCCCCTAACCCAACCCATGTCCCTTCCCCTCTCCGTGTGCCCGCCCTCCACACATCTGTGCCCCACACCATCACCAGCCACAATGGAAGCGAGGATTTCTTTATTCCGAGGAACATGTTCTATATTTGAATGCTGACTCACCTCTGGGGCTTGCTTTCCAAAGACAAGGGAAAACAGGCCCCAAAGGCGAGCTACCTTGAAGCAGGGTCACCCAGGTGGGACAAGGGAGTGCTTGAGGTTAAGAACCAAAGAAAAAGGAGTGAAAAGAGGGAATTCCCTGGACGGGAGGGTTTCCTCCCTTCTTCTCTGGTGTCTTTCTGGAAAGGGAAGAGAGTTGGAGATAGAGAAAGTCGTAAGAGAAGCCAGTGGGAGACGTAGCAGGCAGGAGGAGGGAGGCAACCCTGTGGAAAGAACTGCCGCCCCAGAAACTGACCTGCAGCACCCGGACCTGCCAGGGAACAGCCCGGGAGGGTTGCAGGTGATACTCAGTAGACACTGCCACCACATGGGACAAAGTAGAGTTTTCCATCACCATATGTGGCTGAGAGCCAATGAATCTAGGTGTCTGCAGGTGCTTGGCTGGACATGACGGTAACCTTCCTGGGTGCTCAGTGACTGAGTGACATCGGATACACCTTTAGCACAGGGTAATAAACACACACTCCCTGCTTGCTTGCCATCTGCCCCCAGGCCCCCTCACCACTCCAAAGCCCACCTCCCTGATGGCCCCTCTACCTCTCTGGTCAGAAACTGGCCAAGGCCTGTGGCTTGGGACTCTTCCTAACTCCAAAGCTTCTTCCCAATTCCAGAGGCTGAGAAACAAGACCACAGGCTACCGCTCCTTCCTGCCCCCTGAGATACACAGCTAAGTTGGAGCAAAGACCCCAGAGGCCCAAGGGAGGAAATGTCAAGGAACCCCAGGGCAGCTCGAGGCCACGTTGCCAGCACTGGCCAAGGTCTCAGCCAGAGAGTGTAAAGAAGCAGGCTTTCCACAGAGAGTATCTTCAAGGATTTGCACTCCTGCCCAACTAGCAAAAGCCCCAAAGTGCCGGACCAGGGAGGGGAGGGGCAGCTTTCTGTTTAGTCTGGCAGTGACCAAACGGGCCTGCAAGAATCAGGAAGCTGCCTGGTATGGATTTCAAGGCCCCTGAGTCCTCGTGTTTATCTTTAGGCTCAGTTCCAGGAGCTCAGCAATGTGTCCATTTCAAAATAATAATTACAATCGCCTGTCTTCTGTACGATGCAGCCTTTGGAATCCATGTCAAAGTACAGTAGAACAAACCACCCTAAGCGAAAGCAATTTCACCTGATGACTCTAGTGCACAAAGGAGGAATTTATCATCATTATTAGCATGCATGTGAGTCCCAAACACCTCAGTTAGAACAGGATGTGAACACGTTGTAGTTGAAGGAGATAATTATGGAAATGCCAGAGCAGAATATTTTACAAAATTGGGTGTTTCAGCTGGATCTGGTCGTCAGACAATGGAAGGACCAGCATTCAGATATTTGATTACCTCCTGACGCTGAGGACTAGCTGAATATATTTGGTTCCGGAAATGTCCCAATGAAGCAAGAGAAAAATGGGAGAACTGTGGCTGAGGCCAAGCCATTCTCACAGCTGCAGAAACGAAAGACAAGTCCCAGATCACCCTCCACCCCATCCCCAGGCCCCACGTGCCTTTGGGAGACTGCATGAAGCAGAATTTAACAACAGCCTGAGCCAGGCATGGTGGCTCATGCCTGTAACCCTGGGAGCCCGAGGTGGGTGGATCACTTGAGGTCAGGAGTTAGAGACCAGCCTGGCCAACATGGTGAAACCCCATCTGTACTAAAAATACAAAAATTAGCTGGGCATGGTGGCACGTTCCTGTAGTCCCAGCTACTTGGGAGGCCAAGGCCGGAGAATCACTCGAACCCAGAAGGCAGAGGTTGCAGTGAACCAAGATTGCACCATTGCACTCCAGCCTGGGCGACAAAGTGAGATTCTGTCTCAAAAACAAACAAACAAAAACACAACAGCCTGGCCAGTGAGCATAAGGCATTTGCAAAACCCCCAGGAAGACCCCTTTTGTTGGCCCATGCTACCCCTAAGGCACACTATCTCTGTCTCACTAACGATGAAAAACATCAAAGCAACCTTTCTGACCATTGGCACTGGGCACCCAGGCCCCGGGGCACCCGGGCACCTAACTATCTGCTTTCCTGCCTCCTTATGAACAAACACCAACCTCCCAGCCTCACACTGACATTTCTGGCAGAATCAGCCTTATTATTCCACCTGAACCAACAAGAAACAAAGCCAGTCAAGACATTTGCCTATTGGCAATGCAAAGCTTTGAATGCCATCGGTCATGTGGAAAATGTTGAGCCGAGCCTGGCAGAGTCACCCAAGGCCTTCATGTAGACAACAAAAGGCTGCTGGGCGCTTTGGAGCCCACGTGGAGGAGGAACCGCTCATCACAAAGCCAGGCACCGGCCTCCCCTGATGGCCCTAATGAGGACCAGGTGACCACGATGAATGCGATGAATGCAACCATGCTGTGTTTGTCAAGTCTGAGATTACTGCAAAGCCTGGAATGAATGAGTCTACAAACAAGCACATCTATCTGCCCAGAAGCTGGAAAGAATAGGATGTGGAGACGGTGGGGCTGGGGTGGGAGGTGTCATCAATTACTTGTGGTTCTCGGAGAGCCAAGGAATATGCTTGGAAGGACAACTTCTGAGAGTCTGGAGAAATCTTTGGTCAGCACCCCCAGTCTTCTGGATAATATCAGAGTCTTTCAGATCATCCAAGCCAGGCCAAATGGAGGCAATATTGTGCAGTGGGCAAAATTGTCTCTGCCTTTTCTCTGTCCTTCCCCTAACTCTTGCCCGTCTTCCTTCTAGTCTGCCTCATATACACACACACCCAGCACAAACACACATACACACATGCACCAATGAGAACAGTTTAGGGTCTTCCCTTCTCTCCTGCCAAAACCTGTTCTTAGGAAATGATCTGATCACAGGTCAAATGTTAATATATTTATATTATAATGGGAGTAAATGCCATCAGATAAAGGGTTGGAATTCTCACTGGGAAAACTGAAGAATGAGCTGGGAGCAGGAGGCAAGAGTCACGCTGATGTATCCAACAGCGCTTTGGAGGAGGGTGCTGGAAGAGTCGTTTAACTTGTTGGGAGTGCCTTGGGCATTGGGCTCCTTGTCTTGGCCTCAGTTTCCTCACTGGCATAAGGAGGGGCATGAGTTAGGTGACTGCAGTGTTCCTCCATTGGTACATAAAGAGTGAAATTTATCTAAAAATTCTCAGAATGCATTTGAGTCTCAAACACCTCAGTAAGAATAGGATGCGGACCAGGTGTGGTGCCTCATACCTGTAATCCTACCACTTTGGGAGGCTGAGGAGGGAGGATTGCTTGAGGCCAGGAGTTTGAGACCAGCCTGGACAATATAGCGAGACCCCACCTCTACAAAAAATTTAAAAATTAGCTGGGCATTGTGGTGTGTGCCTGTAGTCTCAGCTACTTGGGAGGCTGAGGCCAGAGGATCGCGTGAACCTAGGAGTTTGAGGCTATAGTGAGCTATGTATGATTGCACCACTGCACTCCAGCCTGGGTGACAGAGCAAGACCTTGTCTCAAACAAAACAAAACAAAACAAAACAAAAAAAGGATGTGAAGACATTATAGCTGAAAGAGATAATTAGGGAAATGACTAGACCACCATGTTTGCAAAATTGGGTGTTCAAAGAATGCACCTTCCCGCTTCTTGACCAGTCCGTGGGCATCAGGCCAGCAGGAGCTTCCCATGAGCTCCTGAGAAGTAACTGGGCACGTTCTTGGAGATACGGAGATTCCATCGCCAGCCTGCTTCTCAGGCCCCAAGCGATATTGCTCTCCAGAGAGTCCAACCTTGGAGATAGGATGGGCCCTAGGGGAAAGGCCATTGTTTACAAACAGTTGCTCTCATGGTGCCCTTGGGAGCATTTTAGGGTCATATACCGGGTGGTTTAGTAGCATAGA
>NW_012116267.1:2192386-2201781 GCF_000951035.1 Colobus angolensis palliatus
CAGGAGACACACCCAGTCTGCTTAGCTCAGGTGCCCCCTGCTTTCTTCTTCTAGAGCTTTTTGCTGTGCCTGGCTCAGGTTTACCCGGGTATACTCCCTGCAGAGGCAACATTCACACTGCAGTTGAGATAACTGACCTGGATGAAGGATGCCCCCTGCAACAGTGGGAGCCAGTGGCCCTGCCTTCTTTAAATTGTCCCCAAGCAATAGTGCACATATCACAGGGCTCGGCACTGCAGACATTTTTGGTTTGCTCATGGTCTTACTCCTGTCGCCAACAGCTCCTCAGGCCCGTTACAGCCGGAGGCTCAGCTCCCTCGCCTGCAACTTCTCTCTTTGAGCCTCACACACCCCATTGACTTGACCATACTAGAAGTCTGGGCCATAGATGACCATTCCTTGTTATTCATAAGCTTTGTGGGGTTTTTTTTTTTTTTCATCTGAGAGGTATTTGGGTGTCTGGGAAAGAGTTTTTAAAACAACTTTTTATAGCTAATGAAGAATTTTTAAATATCACTTAGAACAAAGACCTCTTTGAAGCCCAGTCCCCAGAACATTGTCACAATGGACTCCCTGTTTACTGGCTACAAATTGTTTACTTTCCTACAAATTGAATGCAGAGAGAGGGCTTTGGAGCCATAGGGCTGCATAGAACTCAGCCTCGAAAAGAATTCAAGGAACCTCAGGCCCATTCCACATGCTCCACCTCAACTATGCGCTGAGGAATGTTGTTGTGTTTGGCATGGCTCCCTGTCAGCTCCGATCTGGCCCTGGTGCACGGTGGGCGCGAACGGGTCTCTCACTGTAACCGGAGTTTAGGTTCTAGGCTGAAGGAGATTAACTGAACCATTCAATACTTTTGATCTATGGGGAAGACTGATGAGTTAGTATGGGATGGAAGGAGGGAGTGCAGGAAGGAAAGACATGCTGTGTCCTCCTAGCCTCATGTGGGTGTTCTTACCCTTAAACATCCCCGGCCTCAGGCCGGGCTTCTGAGAGGGGACCTAATGAGACCTGATGGCCACCTTAGTCCCATTTTTCTCCTTAATTCATCCTACTTGCTGTCTGAAAGGGGCTGAGTTGTATCTCTGAACCCCACCCCTCCCAATTTATATGTTGAAGCTCTAACCTGAAGTAACTCAGCATGTGACTATATTTAGAGATAAGGCCTTTCTTATTAAAGAGGTGATTAGGTTCAAATGAGGTCTTTAGGGTGTGCCCTAATCCAGTCTGACTGGTGTCCTTATAAGAGGAAAATTGGACACACAGAGAGACACCTGGGATGCACACAGACGGCCACCTGCCAGCCAAGGAGAGAGGCCACAGGGGAAACCAGTCCTTCCAACAGTTGATCCTGGACTTCTAGCCTCCAAGACTATTAGGCAATCAGTGCCTGTTGTTGAAGCCACTCCATCTGTGATACTTTGTTACGGCGGTCGGAGCAGACTAAGACACTGCATAAGAGCAGATGTTCTGACACTCTCTCCAAGCTTCAGTTTCCTGGTCTATAAAGTACGAGTATTATCTCTAATTCCCAGGCTCTTGTAAGGGTTAAGAGTGACAGGGCACATGGCACAGGATCTGTGCACAGAGCAGGCACAGGCTAAATAATTTTGATGGCTAAAATTGCCATTATTCCTATTAGAGACCAATGGATGTTCATACATTACTTACAGATCTGTACCAAATGCCATCCCCAAGGCTCTCCGTTGATTCAATGAATAAGTACCAAAGAATTTAGTGTTTTGGATAGTCCTGGAGATTCCACACTCTCTCTGGGCCACTATGTCACACAACTCTGGAGGGCACACTCACAGGTGTGTTGCCCCTAAACCAATTCCCTCTTCATGACTTTACATCCTCACCAGTTTTAAAGCAAGTCAGTGGCTGTGCGCGGTGGCTCACGCCTGAAATCCCAACACTTTGGGAGGTCGAGGTGGGCGGATCACGAGGTCAAGAGATCGAGACCATCCTGGCCAACATGGTGAAACCCCATCTCTACTAAAAATACAAAAATTAGCTGGTCATGGTGGCGTGCACCTGTAGTCCCAGCTACTCAGAAGACTGAGGCAGGAGAATTGCTTGAACCCAGGAGGCAGAGGTTGCAGTGAGCCAAAATCGTGCCACTGTACTCCAGCCTGGAGACTGAGCGAGACTCCATCTCAAAAATAAATAAATAAATAAAGCAAGTCAGTACGTCATGTCCAGCCATGGACAAGACAAAGCTTTGCTGAAAGTCTATATAAGTTATAGCCACCAGGCTACTTACCTTCATGTCAAGCTCTAATAAATTGGTCAGGTGTGATTTCGTCTTTATATAATCTGTTTTCTTTCCCCAAAGAAATTATTTGTATTTAAGAATTGGTTACTCTGTCCTCCCTCATACCTGTACCATGTAACATACTAGAGGACTAGAGCAGGGAGGCTTGCACATTGAGCCTTCTCCTATGCAGGAGGGTTTCCAGGGACACTGTGACCACACGTTGATGACAGGTTACGCCCCTCACCCATGGTCCTGGCCCTTAAGCTACATTTAGTCTGCTTGGCTTAGAAAATACTGGACATCGGTCATCTCTGAACTTAAACCTCCAATCTGGGAGAACCTAAAAGCTCTCCCAACCACAGTGGCTTGGATCCTGGCCAAATACCATTACTGTACCTTACTAACAATAAGTGAAAGGCACCCTCTTCACCCTTCATTTTTGACAGCCACAGATTCCTTGCTGAGTTTCTCCTTTTGGACGAAACTTTCTGTAAATGCTCAGGTCCTGCAAAGTTGTCTCACCACAGTAGCGATTTCAGATTTCTTGTCTCTGTTTAAGTGAGACGAGGCACAAACAAACACGCAGTCAATGGTAACACCATAGATAAGTGTTCGGTATTACGCTTGATGATTGATATGGTTTGAGTTTGTGTCCCTGCCCAAATCGACTGTCAAATTGTAATCCTCAGCATTGGAAAGGAGGCCTGGTGGGAGGTGATTGGATCCTGGGGGTAAATTTCTCCGTTTCTGTTCTCATGATAGTGAGTGAGACTTAATAAGATCTGGTTGTTTAAAAGTGTGTGGCATCTCCCACTTCACCCTCTTCCTCTTGCTCCAGCCCTGTAGGACATTCCTGCTTCCCCTTTGCCTTCTGCCATGATTGTAAATTTCCTAAGGCCTCCACAGCCATGCTTCCTGTACAGCCTGCAGAATTGTGAGCCAATTAAGTCTCCTTTCTTTATAAATTACCCAGTCTCAGGTAGTTCTTTTTAGCAATGCAAGAACAGATCAATACAGACTCTTTCTCAATTTTTAATATATTCTCTCATTCCTGGTCACTCACTTCACCCACAGAATTGTAAAGAAGGCTGTTGTCATGAAAAATGGACTGTCTTCATTTTCTCCAGGTATCATCATCTGTCTTTGTTGATGACTCCCCTTCATGTCTGGCATCTTCTCCTTCCACTTAGCCTCAGGAAAGCAACATCCCTGCCTCCACAGGGCCCACTCTGTACCTGAACTCTGGTCTGGCATCTGCCTTCATGTCAAGGGAACTTCCTCTCCCTTCCCACACATAGACTCTCACATTACAAAACCATCTTCGTGAGCCTGCTGTGCCTCCTCAGTGGGTTCCTACAGCCAAGATTCCTGATCACAGGGTCTCTACCCAGCACCACATCTCATAGCCACTCTTCACTCCTGAATGTCTGTAGTCTGGCTCCTGTCCCATCACCCCATCAAATAAAATTCTTCATTCCAAGGCCAAAGACTGAGTCCCTAGGCAAATCCTCACTCCAGGGAGGGAGGCAGGAGAAACACAAGAAACACAATGAACAGGGAGATTAGAAGCTGTGCCTGGCTGAGATGCTGTGCTTTGGGGGCAAATCACAGAATCACACACAGTGAATTTCCAGACAGTCAAAATGGCACCTGGAAGTCAACAGCCTGTTGCTAGAGGTGTCACCTCCTTCCCCTCTCTGTGCACCATGACTTCTGCCAGCCCATATCACCCCACACTGTCCTGCACAACTCATTTCCCATCTCCTCCAAGTTTTCCTTACCCTTCCCCAAGTCTAAGTGAGCCCCAACTTTCTCAGTCCATCAGAGATCCCCACAGCCCACTCTGCACTGCCCCTTAAGCTCTGCACCGCTGATAAGCATGTAAACCAAAAGCATCTGAGACAGATGCTTAATCCATTTAGAAAGTTTATTTTGCCAAGGTTAAGGACGTGCCTGTGACCAGCCGTAGGAGGTCCTGATGACAATGTGTCTAAGGTGGTTGGGATACAACTTGGTTTTAAACATTTTAGGGAGACATGAGACATAAATCAATACATGTCAGGTGTACATTGGTTTGGTCTAGAAAGGTGGGACAACTCAAAATAGTGGCTTCCAGGCCAAAGGTAGATTCAAAGATTTTCTGATTGGCAATCAGTTGAAAGAGTTATTATCAATAGAAAGAAATGTCTGGGTTGTGATAAGGGGTTGGAGACCAAGGTTTTATCATGCAGATGAAGCCTCTAAGTAGCAAGCTTTAGAGAGAATAGATTCTAAATGTTTCTTATCAGACTTAAAGAGTCTGTTCTATCAGTAATTCCAAAAAGGAGGAGGGGATACTGAGGCATGTCCAGCTCCCCCTTCCCATCATGGCCTGAACTAGTTTCTCAGGTTAACTTTGGAATGCCCTTGCTGAGAGGAGGGGTCCATTCAGATAGATGGGAGCTTAGAATTTTATTTTTGGTTTACAAGCACCACTGCATACTTATGGCTGGCTGTCACTGCTGTCCTTTCAGCAACCCTACAGGATGGGTACAGTTCTCTTGCCATCCTTGTTCCCATTTCACAGGCAAGAAAACAGAATCTCAGCAATGACAAACTATACTTGCCCAGGGTCTCCCTTTTAAAAAGTAACAGAGCCAAAACCCAATTGCAAGGAGTCCAGCTCCACCAGGCATGTTCTGTCTCATGTCTGTATGTCTGACTACATGCCCTTGGGTGAGAGGAGGCTCCTCCTGCCCAGAGTAACCCTGGACCAGTGGAGCATGTCCTCTCTCATGGAGGCCCAGGCAGCTCTGAAGAAGACCAGGACCTTTATGGCTGAGACCCCTTGACCTCTTCCTCCCTGTCCCGAGTTCTATTCCCTCCCAGCTTCCCCCACCAGCCCCCGCCACCCCTGCCCAAAGCCAGCTAGGGTGCATTCTACTTCTCCTGCTGATGTCACCATTGGAGAGGGACTTGACTTACTAGGTTGGTGCAAAAGTAATTGCAGTTTTGGATCATGCATTTTAAATCACTATAACCAGGCTCAAATACATCCTTATTAATCAAAATAGAAACCATTACAATAAACACATTTTTGCCAATGAGAAATAAGTTTATTTATTCCTGTAGTGTAAAAATCCATGCTTCAGGATTTAAGGAACTCTTGGAAAGCATTTCCTGCATTCTGCTCATTGTGGAACTGTTTTCCCTGCAAAAAGTTGTCAAGATGCCTGAAGAAGTAGTAGTCGGTTAGTGAGAGGTCAGGTCAATACAGCAGATGAAGCAAAAGTTTGTAGCCCAGTTCGTTCAACTTTTGAACCACTGGTTGTGTGATGTGTGGAGAAGAATTGGGCCCTTTCTGTTGACCAATGCCAGCTGAAGGGTTGTAGTTTTTAGTATGTCTCACCAATTTGCTGAGCCTACTTCTCAATATAATGGTTTTGCCAGGATCCAGGAGCTGTAGAGGATCAAACCAGCAGCAGACCACCAACCAAACAATGACCATGACCTTTTTTTGGTGTAAGTTTGGCTTTGGGAAGTGCTTTGGAGCTACTTCTTAGTTCAACCACTGAGCTGGTCATCGCTGGTTGTCATACAAAATCCACTTTTCATCGCACATCACAATCTGATTGAGAAATGGTTTATTGTTGTTGCGTAGAATAAGAGAAGAGGACACTTCAAAAGGACGATATTTTTAATTTTCACTCAGCTCATGAAGCATCCCCTTATCAAGCTTTTTCACCTTTCCAATTTGCTTCAAATGTCTGACAACTACAGAATGGTCGATGTTGAGTTCTTCGGCAGCTTCTCATGTGGTTGTAAGAGGATCAGCTTCCATGATTGCTCTCAATTGGTCATTGTCAGCTTCCGATGGCCAGCCACTCCACTCCTCATCTTCAAGGCCCTCATGTCTTTGGCAAAACTTCTTGAAGCACCACCGCTCTGTACATTCCTTAGCAGTTCCTGGGCCAGGTGCATTGCTGATGTTGCCAGTTTTCTCCACCGCTTTATGACCCATTTTGAGCTCGAATAAGAAAATCACTCAAATTTGCTTTTTGTCTAACATCATTCCCATAGTCTAACATAAACATAAACAGCAAGTAATGCCATTAGCAAAAAAAAAAAAAAATAGAAATGCCCATTAAAATGATGTATAACATAACTACATTTATTTAAGAATATATTCCAATATTAAACAGCAAGTTCCAACAATGCAAAAACCGCAATTCCTTTTGCACTCACCAAACAGCTTCCAAGAAGCAGAAGAAAGGAGCAGTGATCCAAGTTGATTGCCCAGGTCCAGTCCTGGCCCCCACACTTATTCTCTATGTGGTTTTGGGCAACTTACTGAACCTTTCTGTGCCTCGGATGCCACGTCTATAAAATGGAGATGATAACGGTACCTTCCTCTTACGGAGCTCTGAGGATGAAGTGGGATTTTGTAAGCATAGAACAAGCATTGCCATCATTATTTGCATTCGTGTAGTCCTAAGGAAATATCCCTTCTCTTAGAGGTAACATTTTAGTATGAGGCTCTTAAAAGTGGAAAACACTAGTTTAAGAGCCAAAGAAGTATATCTCTAACAGTAGAATCGCAGGCACTGTGGAAGGTCAAGGGTCCTTCCTTGCATTCTCCACATCATATCCCCCAAGCAGCTGCCCACACGTGCTGGCCACGCTGAGGAGCCCAGGAATAGCCTCATGAGCTGGTTTTCACAAAGTGTCCAATCACCTCTCACCAACACTGAACTGAAGGTTTTAATTCATTAGATAGGCAATGGGGGTTCATATGCTGTTTAAATTAGCTCAGTGAAAGATTTACCTCTGCAATGGGGACCATCATCTCAGAAATGCAACAAAAGAGAGGCTGGGCCCCTGGCCTCAGGCCTACAGAACGAGAGGGGAATTGCATGGTGGGAGAACGAACAGTTCTGGGGGTTTTGCTGTGCACAGTTGGAGCTGTTACCAGCCCAGATCACGGCGCCTTGTTTATTGATTTCACAGGCTCACAGACCATAATATGATGAATATCACTTTTCCACTGGGGCGAAAGTCACACAGCCAAAGAAGCGAGGCACTCATCCAGAAAACAGAATTGTTTTTGTCTGAATGTGCCATTGGAGACACTGAAAAACAAGCTCTTCAGGTAATTACCGAACTTCAGCAAAGTGAGGCTCTTGCGTGAATTATCTGCATAATTGCCTTTGCTGTTCAGTTAGTCCATGAAGACGTGACCTTGGCAAATCACCCACTCACCTAAGCCAGCACATTTTGAAGTTGGGCAACAATAGTAATGATAATGCCGATTTAAGAAAGGAAGAACCAGGCTCTGCTGAGCAGCAGGCTGCCGCAACTCCTTGGTGTTTAAGGACTTGTATTTAAGGACAATTCCTCTGGCAGTGGGTTTGATGAATGCTTTTTATGCTAGTTGTCTACAGTAATGCTGGAAGTTGTAATTCCCACCTTGAGGATCGTCTTGGTCCCCCAGCCAAGCCTGTCATCTTGGATGCCTTTCCGTGGTCTCCTGTACGCTCACTCCTGGGGGTATCTGCAGCAGGCCTGTTCCTGAGGGAAGCTTTCTGGGCTGTTTTGACCAAACTGGACGCCATCTTGTAAAATCAGCACACTTGCATGGAGACACCCTTCCCGTCCCTGCCCTCTGCTAGCCAGGCAGAGTTAACCTCCTTGGGCGTCCAGACCAGTCAAGCACATCTCTGCCTCTCCTAAACCCCTCACCATGGTCAGGATCCCAATAAGAAACACGTGGCATGGCAAAACAAGATCACTCAGTAATGAAATAATTACAAAAATAGGAGGGAGTGTAGCAAAACACCTGGGGTGGTGCAGGATACCAGGGTTAGCAGTGTTGGTGCTGTTATGGACCCATACTGAAGAGACAAGGAATGTAAAGTACCCAAACATGGTATGGGAGGGTCACACAGAGCAGGCCACCTTGAGAGGAGTAGTGAGGGACACAGCCAACCTAAACCACTTTTCAGGAAGGAACCAGCCCTTGACACCTCCTGCCTGCCTCTGATCTCATGTTGGGCACCCCACTAGCTGAACCCAACCAGAAGGCAGAGTCTCCATGATCCCATATGTGCATCCATACAGGGCAGGCTCCCAGGGCAGAGAACAGGCCACCAAGCAGATGTAGGAGGGTAGAGAGAAGATATGCAGCAAGCACAGAAATAAAAATTCAACTATAAAAAGGATCCCAGCTGAGAAATTCAGAATTAAATTTCCTTGGATATTGTAGCCAGTACACCCTACATCCTAAGAACTAATTGATATAAAACCTAGAGCTTGCTTCCTTGACTAGGCCGAGATCATGCTTTTACTTTGAGTCTGATAAATTTTCATTACCCTAGTGATACAGTTTGGATTTGTGTTCCTGCCCAAATTTCATACCAAATTGTAATCCCCTATATTGGAGGAGGGTCCTGGTAGGAGGTGATGGGATCATGGGGGTGGATTTCCCCCTTGCTGTTCTTCTGATAATGAGTGAGTTCTCACAAGCTCTGGTTATTTAAAAGTGTGTGGCACCACCCCCTTTGCCCTCTTCCTCCTGCTCCAGCTATGTAAGACATGCCTGCTTCCCCTTCACCTTCCACCGTGATTGTAAGTTTCCTGAGGCCTCCCAGTCATGCTTCCTGTACAACCTGCAGAACTGTGAGCCAATTAAATGTCTTTTCTTTATAAATTACCCAGTTTCAGGTAGTTCTTTATGGCAATGCAAGAACAGACTAATACACCTAGGAAGGTACAGGAATTTCTGTCTTATATAGTCACTGCAAGTTCAGGATCAGAAAAGCATAAAAATTAGTAAAAATATAATGAAAAAATCAGGTCCATAATACTAGTACTTTTATAATTGTTTTAAATGTAACTGTAATGAAGTTTCATTATCATTGTGATAATATCCAAATGGTTTGAAGCATCTAAATGAATCCAATGTATTAGACTTGTGAGTTTAATTGAGTGATTAGAAAAATTTTATTAAAGAAGTTTGCACTGTTTTATAAGTACTGCGCGCTAACCGATTGCGCCACTGGCATCTGATCTTTGACAAACCTGAGAGAAACAAGAAATGGGGAAAGGATTCCCTATTTAATAAATGGTGCTGGGAAAATTGGCTAGCCATAAGTAG
>NW_012116267.1:2203025-2255738 GCF_000951035.1 Colobus angolensis palliatus
AATTAATGTTTAAATACTGAGGAATTTTTAAATTTGTAAATTCATAAGTTTTATTAGTTGGGTGTATTTAAAATTTTTTTGTACTTTAAGTTCTAGGGTACATGTGCACAATGTGCAGGTTTGTTATATATGTATGCATGTGCCATGTTGGTGTGCTGCACCCATTAACTCATCATTTACATTAGGTATATCTCCTAACGCTATCCCTCCTCCCTCCCCTGGCCCCCAACAGACCCCGGTGTGTGATGTTCCCCACCCTGTCTAAGTGTTCTCATTGTTCAATTCCCACCTATGAATGAGAACATGTGGTGTTTGGTTTTCTGCCCTTGTGATAGTTTGCTCAGAATGATAGTTTCCAGCTTCATCCATGTCCCTACAAAGGACATGAACTTATCCTTTTTTCTGGCTGCATAGTATTCCATGGTGTATATGGCCACATTTTCTTAATCTAGTCTATCATTGATGGACATTTGGGTTGGTCTTTGCTATTGTGAATAGTGCCACAATAAACATATGTGTGTGTGTCTTTATGGCAGTATGATTTATAATCCTTTCGGTATATGCCCAGTAATGGGATGGCTGGGTCAAATGACATTTCTAGTTCTAGATCCTTGAGGAATTGCCACACTGTCTTCCACAATGGTTGAACTAGTTTACAGTCCCACCAACAGTATAAAAGCATTCCTATTTCGGTGCATTTAAATTTTTAGAACAATATTTAATAGGCTTATGGGATTAATAAGTTATGTATTAAATTAAGTACACATAGTATTGAGTATTGGTCAAAGCCCCTGGATGTCCACAGGGCATGTTTATGTTACTATGGACCTAATGACATAAGGTCCAACCTAAGCATCATCATGTCTGTGAAGATTTCATTGTTCCCCGTGGAGATTTCTCATCTCTCAATTCTTTAGCTGCTTAGGCCCTTTTTGGGGGTCTCTGCTGCAAAAGCAAGTTTTTGCTCTTTGTTATTTAGGGTGTTTATGCCTTGACTTCCAAGGCTGTTAAGTCTTTGGGAGATAAGCACTTCCCCTGAAACAGTCTTCACTTCTTTTCCATTTTCCATTTCTCCAGGCTCAATATTAGACACATATTAAGGACTCCTGTATGACATGAGCCCATCTTTTGAGGAGCCTTCAACCCTGTTAACAGAATTCATCAATGTTTTAAAAAACTCGTTTTTAAAAGTTTGATGCATTCCTACTGTGTGTCCAATGCTACAACAGGCCCTGGGACACAGCAGTGAAGGAAGCAAGGCCTTTGCCCCTTAGCAGGTCACAGCCTCTGCAATATCTTGCAGAACTACCATTCTGAGCAGCTTGTCCTTAGTGAGACGTGCACACATGACAGTAAGTGCTACGGGACTTAAGAAGGAAGCCACTACCGAATGACAGTGGCAGAGTGGCACGGTAGACTTTAGGGAATCAAGAGGGTGGCGGTGGAGGATGTATTCTTATTCCACATAATAAGAGAGGCAGACATTGATTTCTGTTCTGGCTATGTCACGTGTGAGCCACCATCCATTAGGGGTAACTGCTGAGAATAGAACCCTACAGAGGTGATGTGGGGAGATCAGAGCAGAGTGAAGACACTCTTAGAATTTCAGAGTGTCCCTGGTTGAGGATGGATTCATGAGTCACATCAAAATAACATTGAGTATTTAAAGTAGTATTTTAAATTCTAGACATTAGTTCTACACATTCCTTTCTGCTTACCAACTTCTCCTATTCTATAAATTAGGGCATTGCAAAGTTAGGACTTTTCAATCTGATACAGCCAAGGTGGGGGTGATATGGAGATACAGCCAAGGTGGGGGTGATACGAAGGGGAGGATGGAGAGCAGGAATAGGAAGGACAGAAGTGCCGGAAGAGTGTGGGGAATCTTTCTTAGGAAAAACGACTTCTGAGGATTCCTGAAAGGCAGCAAGCCTCGGAGGGTGTCTCTATGCTCTTTGCCAGTCATGAGTATTAGAGAAGCAAAAGATGGGGAACACATGTCTAGATGGACAATTTGATAATGTTTCAACTTCCCTGCACCCACATCAGCGCTGAGAGTAGCCTGATATCTCCCAGGTGCCCAAAGTTGCACCAAAGCAATAGAGAGCATGCCAGCTCTGAGAGGTGCTCAGGGCCCAGGGAGGATGCTGCATTGACCTACATTGCTGAGAACAGAGACCTGACAAGAATGACAGAAGCCTCAGGGTGCATGGAAGACAATGAATGGTAACCTGGTGCCAGCCTCCTGCTCCCCATCCACCAGAAGTCCTCAGTATTCCAGGGGAAGGGAGAACAGGGCAGGGAGGAAGAATCTGAGATGACTCTGGGTTCACCGACATTTTTGTTTTCACTATCTAGCACAGTAAGAGCTTGTAACAGAATGTAAAATTGGTTATTTTAAAAATTAAAATAATGAACACTTCTGAGTTCATGACCTGAGATTTGTGCCACATATTTAAGACTAAAAGGAAAAAGTAAAGACATCGAAACAGACACAAGAAGGTAAGACAAAAGCCAGGAGAGGGATACAGATGTCACAGAAGTCAGAGGAGGAAAGAAATTTCTGAAGTGTGGGTGGCGGTCTGGGATGCCAAATGCCACAGGGCCAGGGATGAGCCAGTGTCTATGTTGTTAGAAGTGAGGCGGCAGGCTTTCAAGGGACAGAGGCCATAAATACTAACAGTCATTGCTTCTCTAGTCTCTACCAGCTGCCTCTGTCTGCAACTTGTCATGCATCTTGAACTTGAGGAGATATGGGGGCATGCACTTTTTTTCAGGGAACCTGCCACTCTTGCTCACAGATTATTTAGCCCTTTTTTGAGCCTGATACAGGCTCATAATGAGCAAATGTGACCAGACACAGAACATACATTTACAAGCATAGATGAAGAGGATCCAGTCCAGTTTCATGGTCCTAGAGAACTTCTAGTCATCGTGGTCCATCAAGACCAGTATGGGAAGCTGCCTAAATGCAATGCTTTAAAATGGAAGGTGCAAGGGGAGGTCAAGTAAGCCTAGGACAATCATTAACTGAACCCACACTGTGACCAGATTTGGTCATTGTGCTGACCAGACCAACGACTACACCCAGGTCGAATGTCAAACAGACACCCACGGACTATCTGTATAACGTTGGAAAAATCACTTCCCTCGGTCTTCTCCTTTGTAAAGGAGCCATTCTGCATTCTCAGAGACTTCTTCTGCTCTCCCATCTTCAGTGCTTGGGAGCTGTGTGTTGGTGTATTATTGTTGAGTCCAAGGTACTACAACCATTGATTGCCAGACCATAAATGTTTTCCAGTTGGTGTGGGTTTGGTAAAATGAAAATTCCTATGCACTGCGTGGGGAATGTGATTCTGGAGGAAACTTTGGCAATAAGTGCCAAAAGCCTTGATGATATCATACCTCTGACTCAGTAAACCCCTTTCTAGACATTTATCTAGGACAGCGGTGTCCGATCTTTGGGCTTCCCTGGGCCACATTGGAAGAAGAAGAATTGTTCTGGACCATGCATAAAATACACTAACACTAATGATAACTGATGAGCTTAAAAAAAAAAAAAATCAAAAAAAACCCTCAAAATGTTTTAAGAAAGTTTACAAATTTGTGTTGGGCTGCATTCAAAGCCATCCTGGGCTGTATATGGCCTGTGGGCCATGGATTGGACAAGTTTGAGCTAGGAAATAATCATGGACATATGAAAAGATATGACAAGGGTGGATGTTTATTGCTATGCTGTAGACAGTAAGGGAAAACTGGAAACAACCTGAATGTCCAACAATGGGAGATAATTACAAAAATTATGATACATTCATACAACAGAATACTATGCATAAAATTATACTGTAGATGACTATTTAATGACATGGGTAAATGTGTACACTATTATGATGCAGGACAAGGGTTACAATGAGATCTGATCTATGGAATATCATTTGTTCCATTTATATGAATAAATATAAATGAAAGGATTGGCCTAAATGTTAACAATGCTATCCTCTAGATGTTGAGGTTAGAGGTAATTTTAATTTTGTTCTTTAATTTTGTTCTCTATGTTTTCTGCAATGAATGTGAACTATGTCTGTAATCAAGGTTTTAAATATATATTTTTATATAGGGCATTTTGCACACAGCCCCTTTTTATATTCTGATGCCAATTAATCCTTCAAAAATATATCAGTAAATGTTCAAGACCAGCCTGGCCAATGTGGCAAAACACCTTCACTACAAAAAATACAAAAATTAGCCAGGCGTGGTGGTATGCACCTGTAGTCCCAGCTCCTTGGGAAGCTGAGGCAGAGAATCACTTGAACCCAGGAGGCAGAGGTTGCAGTGAGCCGAGATTGCATGCTGCACTCCAGCCCGGGTGACAGAGACCCTGTCTCTCTCTCTCTCTCTCTCTCCCCCTCTCTCTATATATGTATGTGTATATATATATATATATGTATGTATATAAACATATACACACACACATATATACACACATGTATGTATGTTTGAGTAAATGCTTCATCAACAAAGGGTATTTTGTCTCTGTCTGGCTCTGAATCTTTTGGAATGTGGTTTATTTGATGTTGGGGAACTTTAGGTGAGTTCTGTCCAGATAGTTGGGATGTTTTTGGTAGAGAATGGTGAGAGTAGCTGAAGGTCGTTGCATTTGATTGAAGGACAGCGGGAAATGAGTTTAGTGGTAGTTCATACTCTTTTTCTCTTCACCTGTAATGCAAACAGTCTACAATCATGTTTATAATAATAATTATCAGCTATACAAATAGAAGCCAGAGTGGGTCTCTGTCCAGGAAGGTTGTGTAGCTGATGATGTCTTTGTAAATAAAATTAAGAAGTGTTGTTTCTACATGCCAGCCATGGAAATAGTTCTCCTCTCTGGTGGAATGTTGGCTTTTTGCATCCCAAGATGTTAAAATGTAATTGTTATAGAAGGAAAAAAAAACAGAGGTGAACACTCTGTAACTGCCTTCTACTTTCTAAGACCCAATTAATTAAAAAATAATGAGCAACCACTCTGCCAGTGACCTTGTACTAAAAATCCTGGAAAATAAGAAGACATGTGTTGTTCCAGTTATCTCATGCTAGGTAACAAAAAATTTCAAAGTCAGTAGTCTACAACAATGATTTTATTATGTTCTGCATTCTGTGGATCACAAATTTGAATAGGACTCAGCAGTGATCATCTGTCTATGATCTGTGATGGTCTTGATTATCAAGACTTGATCCATGATGGTGTTGAAACTGGACTCACCTGTAGGGTTTTCACCTCTGGACTGGGTTGACTGAAGGCCTGCATTTGGCTGGGACTGGTGGCCAGAGCACCTACACATGGCCTCTCTACATGGCTTGGGCTTCCTCACAACTTGGAGGTTGGATTCCAAGAGGGGACATCTGAGAGGAAGTGTCCAGGAGAAGCAGCAGAAGTTGCATGGCCTTGCCTCTTCTAGCTTCAGAAATCGTGCAGCATCTCTTTGCCTGCATTCTACAGGTAACAAGTAAATCACCAATTCTAGTTCAGATCCAAGGGGAGAAGAATTTGACTGCATCTCTTGATGGCAGGGTAGTATTTCTTGATGGCTCCTCATTGCAGAGGATCACGCAGGATGTGGGATGTGTTGCATGTGTCTTTGGTGCAAGGCCTTCTTGACAGTAACAGTTGCTCCTGAGCTTCTTGTGGCTGTTAAGTTGTGGGTATATTGGCCAGGCATTACCAGAGCTTCTAATTTTTCAGGAGAAGCCTGCAAAAATCTTGATTTTTATCTGAAATCTCTCTTTTTATAATGTTGGCAATTGTATTCATTCATTTTGCGTTGTTCTGAGGGAATACCTGAGGCTGGGTAATTTATAAAGAAAAGAGGTTATTTGGCTCACAGTTTTGCAGGCTGTACAAGCATGGTGCCAGCTTCTGCTTTAGTCAAAGACCTCAGAAAGATTCCATTCATGGCAGAAGCCAAAGGAGAGCATTCCTGTCACATGGTGAGAGAGGGAACAAGAAGAGAGCAGAGAAGGTGCTCTTCTAGCAACCAAATCTCTTGTGATCTCACAAGCAAGAATTCTCTCATTACCTTGGAAAGGGGACTCACCTCATTCCTGAGGGATCTGCCCCTATGACCCTCACACCTCTTACACTGGGGATCACATTTCCAACGTGAGGTCTGACGGGGACAAACATCCAAACCACATCAGCAAGTAACTCCAGACATTCTAAGAATGCTTCCAAGCTATTGTCCAATGTCACTTCTTCCATAAAGTTTCCTCTTAATTCCTTATTAGAGCACCTATCCTTTCTTTAAGTGGTGGCACTTTTCTTTACCCTATCAAAAAAAAAGTTTGCAACTTTTGGTATGGAATGTGAAGGAGAGAAGGCGAGAAATAGAGTGTCACTTAGAGAGGGAGTCAATGCCGGAAGCAAGGTGAGGATGACATTGATGGTTCTGGGAAAGAAGCAAGGGAAGGACCAGGGTTTTAGAAGAAAGAGCATGACAGGGCAGGGGGAGGTCCTTCCTGACGAGGAGGGCAGCTGTGTCTGCTTCTCTGAAGGGAATGGAGGGAGGAGAAAAGGAGTGCGCAGGAGGGTCTGTCCAATAGGAAAAACACTGTTGAACACAGATGATGAGCCATTATCCTGGGTGCTCTTCTAAGCACTGGGGACATCAGCACACGCATCATGATCCCTCACGGTGCTTCTCAGCTTCTAGTGGGTTGCGTTATCTTCTAGTGGGCCCAGGTATCTGCTGAGAATAAGATGGGAGGTGATAACTGCCCAGAGGGCCCAGGGGAGCCCTGGGGGCAGGAGTAACTGCCATGGGCAGTGAACTAGGAGCTCTCTGGAGTTGATGATCAGTTGTGCAGAAATTTCAGCCTTGCAAACAGACACCCATGAGCAAAGTCCTTCTGAGACTTGGAAGGAAGGACCTGTTAACAGTGAAAGTGCTCCTGAACTAAGAATTTGGGCAGAGGAAGGCCAATGGAGTGAGCGGTGGGTGGTCTTTAAGCGGTGGGGCTGCAGGAGAGCTCAGGGTGGGGACAGCCCCTCTGGGGCACCAGTTTCTCACAGGACGTCTAGGGGAACAGCTGTGACACAGCCCAGAGGCTGTGCCCATCTGCAAGCCGTGCCAAGGGCCAGTGTTGTGCCTGCACTCTGGCAGGCTGGAGGACAGGTTGGCCTTGTCATGAGATCGTGTGGACCCATGCCTCTGAGAAAAACGTTAGCTCCACAGGCAGTCAAATCACATGTTAAGAATGTGGTGGAGGCCGGGAATGGTGGTTCACGACTGTAATCCCAGCACCTTGTGAGGCCGAGGTGGGAGGATCACGAGGTTATGAGATCGAGACCATCCTGGCTAAGATGGTGAAATCCCATCTCTAATAAAAATACAAAAAAAAAAAATTAGCCAAGCGTGGTGGCGGGCACCCGTAGTCCCAGCTACTCGGGAGGCTGAGGCGGGAGAATGGTGTGATCCCGGGAGGCGGAGTTGCAGTGAGCCGAGATGACACCACTGCACTCCAGCCTGGGCGGCAGAGCGAGACTCCATCTCAAAAAATAAGAAAAAAAGAATGTGGTAGAAAACTGATAGTGCTAACGAACTCTTCATTTAAAAGGACAAATAAAATATTCATGTGACTTTTATATTTGGTCCAGTTATTAAGGACCAGAAGGAAAAGTAACAGCTACAATTCAACTGTGCAGAATGTATGCTTTCATATTCTGTAGCCGTATAACAAGCAATTATTTTTCTCAAGGAATTTATTTTAAATGTTGGTTGTTTTTAAAAAGGATGAGCACTTACAACCAGACTGTAACAGGACCTGCAAAGATTTACAAGGAAGAATATTAAATGTATCAGCAAATGAACCAAAAAAAGGGGGCTAAACATGCATTAAAATTCAAAACCAAGAGAAACATTTTTCTGAGCCTACAGATACTGGATAATCGAATTAGACCCATTTCTGTGGGATTCCTTATGTAAGAGTATTCAAAAAGTTGTTTAGTTTTTGTGAAATGAGGCATACCTTCCCAAATTTTATTTCCAAACTTAAATTTGAACCTGGAATAAAATTCAATTCCTCACTCCCCATGCTATGCATCTATTGGAAGAAAATTTGAAACAAGTTTTCTATTGTACAGCAAAATCAATGCCAATTCATCCTGATGTTTCTAATCAACATGTCTTATTTTCTTCTCTGTTCCCATAACTTTTAATTATTTGTGGTACTTTCCCAACAAACCCTTCTGTTCTTCTCTTTAGTGTCTCCTTCTGGCTTACAATTTATAGATGTGGAAGTCATTTGAGGCTGGCTATCACTGATCATCAATTACTAAGCAGTTTTTTGGGTCTTCAAGACTCCCTGACATTTTAAAATGCAGAGCCCTGTCTTGTGGGCTTAGTAGTTCAGGTAGAGTCTTTTAAAGAAAAGGTCATGTTCTTAATTAAAAGAGAAACATGGAGCCACACAATTTCTTTATTTGGATTTGGAGAAAACAAATCATCGTGTTGGTGCCACTGTCCCTGCTAAAATAATTTCCACAAATGCTGGAGGCCTCAAATATTTGATTGTTGTCCAATAATTTGACATTGGCACCTTCCCACCTGGGCTTTCAGCTTCAGACTGCCTCTTGTCCAGCCCTGCCATTTCCCATTCTTGATCTCTTTGGGGTTGCTTAAAATATATGGGCATATTTTCAGTTTCAAAAATATTGAAAACACTTCCAATAAGTTTTTATAATTATTGAGGCTTGAGTTTTGGAGAGCAAACTTCTCAAATGGATACCAGACCAGAGACATTCTGGAGAGATCAGCCGGCATTCATGCACCTGAAATGCTGGGGCCAGAACTGGGGCTGATGCTTTAATCCCAAACTGGAAGCTTCCTGCTTGCCTTCTTCTCTCCTTTAATCAGAATGACACAAATTCAAAGGGATAGAAGCCCAAGAACTAAGGAGCCAGGCAATCTTCACTGCTCAATTTGGACAATTATGTGTTTGAATCAAAAGACAGCAGAGAGACACAACAAACACTCAGGGTGAGTTAATCCATTACATATCAGTGACTGGGTTGAAATCTCTTTTGCCCTCTGGCTGTAGTAGATCCAGGTGATGTGAGTTGGTAATATACTTTTCCATGACAATTTTTCACAGTGCTGAGTAGAGAAATGTAATTTTGTGGTCCCTCAAACTATTCCGCATCATTACTTTTTGGCAAATGGGGAAATGCCTCCCCACAGCAGTCATGCCTGTCTCCCACTGGACTGAGTTTGCACAACAAAACAGAAAACCCCCAAACACGTGCGATGCAGCAGGCCCTTAGGTTTCATTCTGGCTTCAATCTTTCTCCATCGGAACTCCAAAAATGTCGAGGAGTGTTGTGAAATCTTCCAAACAAAACTGATTTTAATTCACTCTAGTCAAAAACAAACATACAGCACTGGGTGGGAGGGCAGTGAGGGAAAGGTTGTAAAATAATTGTCTTCCACTGTAGGTGATCAGACACCCCCAAATTTAGGGATGCTGTCTGGAACTATCACCTGAAGATGTGTTTACCCTCCTAGGATAAGTCAGGATTGGGAAATTTATTCATGACTGAAAGGAGAGGCAGATAGAACCTGGCAAGGCGACGAGGAGGGCTGTGCAGTGGATGTCCTATTGGAAATGATTTTAGGATAAGATGGCAACGGGTGGAGATGGGAGATAGAGTTTAAAGAAGGGAACATTCTCCAAAGATAAAACCATGGGGCTGGAGGTTATGGGAAGAGAGAGTGAAAGGATGTTTGCATCTCTCCTCTCTTGATGCAGGACACTGAAGGACTTTAAGAAGGAGCAAGTTTTCTCTGCCACCTCAAAATGTAGAAAAATGAAGCCATCCTTTCCCTGTATCCATTCTCCTTTACTTTCTTTTGCATTCACAGCCAGAGTTGAAATGATTTCCTACAAAAAGTTTTAAGAAGAAATGGCTTCGTGCATAGAATATAATTTCAGAGAGATCTACTGGGAAACAAAGCCATTTTTCTAAATTTTTTGAGACAGGGTCTCACTCTGTTGCCCAGGCTGTAGTGCAGTGGCGCAATCACAGTCACTGCAGCCTCTGCCTCCCAGGCTCAAGCAATCCTCTCATGTTAGCCTCCTAAGTAGCTGGGACTACAGGTGCTCACCACAATGCCCTACTAATTTTCGTATTTCTTGTAGAGATGGGGTTTTGCCATGTTGCCCAGGCTGGTTTTGAACTCCCAAGCTCAAGTGACCCTCCTACCTTGGCCTCTCCCAGAGGGCTGGGATTTCAGGCATGAGCCAGCATGCCTGGGTGGAAACAAAGCCATTTCATCAAAGAAGACAAGGATGATATAATTAGTTATCATTTTCTTGAGCAATGCTCCTTCTGTTTCACCTTTGAAAGCATCTCTTGGACTCTGGTTGGTGATGGTTGTGGGCGGGACATGTATCTCACCAACACATGCCCATAAAGCAGCTGGAGTCCATTTTGACTGACTGGTACCAGTCATTAAATATTTTTTGTATTTGCTATTGATGCCTTTACAGTCTCTGTGAGAGTAGTAAGGTTTAAACAAAACAAAGAACATTTGAGCCCAGGAGACTGAGCTTCGATCCCTGTTTCACTACTACCGGGAGAACATAAGCTTCAGTTTCCTTTCTTCTCCTTTCCTCTTTCCCACAATGATATACAACGTCTCACATAACTCAGACACACCATCAACCAATCACTTCTCTAGAACAGAGTGCCAATAGCCTTTTTCATTCATCAGTTACTTCTCAAGCAGGTGAAAAGGAAACCAGCTGATAAACAGCAACCCAGTGGGGAATGTGTCTCCAGAGCCTACCTCTAAGTCAAACTTTGTAAACCCACCTTAGCATTGAAATTGGCAAGCCATTGCTACTCCCTTATAAAATATGCAGTGTCATTCATAAGGAGATCGTGTAGCTCCCTCTTAGGTCTGTTGAGGTGTCAGTTTCTAACCAGGTATCCATTTCCCCTCTGTATCTTTTCCTCTGGAGTCTGATAAGCATGGCTCATGAATTATGTACTTCTCCCTCCCAGGGAAGACACCTCCACCTCCAAGCCCAGAGAAAAATCCACTACCTGAGATGAGCCTGTCTTTCTGTGTTCTCAGGTGAGTTTCTTCCATATTACCAAAGAGAAGTTTAAAAGTTGAATTTCACAGCTGTTTAGATATTTTAGGGTGATCTCACCATATGAGGTTCATGAGTTTGCATTTGTGTAAGAAACCCTCTACATTTTTAGATCTAAAAACTTATAAATGCAGGATCGAAACTCAGCCTCCTGGGCTGTCTTTACACTGTGAAGGACATTGCTGCTAAAGGAGCACTGAACTTGATCTCTGTTCCTCCAAAATTAGAACTAAGGGGTGGAGTCTACAGGAATAGATTTCTTCTAAAAAATAAGGAAGAATTTTTCTTAATAGGTTCAGCTGCCTAAAAATGGAACTCCCTGCTTCAGGACAGTGGGGCTAGTTACTGGCCCTGAAAAAAAGACACCTGTAACAGTACTTCAAGAAGGTGGAGGCATCCATGGGGGAGGTGAAAAGAGACGTTCAACACAGAACAGCCGATATGGTTCTCTCTAACTCAAAAGCCAGTGAGGACTCTCAACATTGAGGAGTCAGTTTATGATGCCAGGAAGTGGCTGGCTCTCTGGAAGACAGTGGATGCAAAATAATCCTTTCTTTCACTTGTTCAAGTCTTCCTTTGCTTCCTTCAATAGAGTTGTGTTTTTTTTTTTTAACTTTTATTTTAGAATCAGTGGGTACACGTGCAGATTCATTACAGAGATATATTCTGTGATGCTGAGATTTGGAGTATGAATGATGTCCTGCAGTAGAGTTTTATAGTTTATGATTTTATTTTTATAAATACTAGGGTTTTCGTTTGGTTTGGTTTCTCCTTTCTGAAATTTAGAAGTTACCATAAAATTTTAAAAATAACTTACATATTCCTACAATTTAGAATTAACAAGTGCTAACTTTTTGCCATATCTCCTTCTTGTCAATTTCTAGGAAGAAAAAAGGAAGAAAGGAAAGAAGGAATGGGGGAAAGGAGGGAAGGAGGGAGGGGAGGGAAGGGAAGGGAAGAGGAGGAGTGAGGCAAGGAGAGATAATAGCTCATGTCCCCTAACCACCAACACCCACTCTTCTCTGCATCTCCCCAGAAACTAAAATGGTCATGTATCCATTGCATTCCTTAAGAATAACTTTTTTCTAGATACATATGCATTAATTAAAACACACATTGTATGATTTTGTTTTTAAAAATATCCACATCTGTAAATATCCTATCAATTTGCATCTTGCTTTTTATATTCTACCTCGTTTTTAAAATCTATTCAGGCTGGTATAAACTTCATATTTACTGTCAATTGTTATATGGTATTTCATCACAGGAAAACATTACATTTTACTTACTCCTTTCTATATTAAGCGATCATTGTTTTCCCTGCTATTACCAAAAATGCTGCAACAGACACCAGCGTGTATAGGACCCTAATGGAAATATGTAGAAGCTTGTTCAATGTGTATCCCAAAGTATAATTCCCAGGACATAGGGTAGGCACATTTTCCATTTTCCTAGATGCCGTCAAATTTCTCTCCAATATGCCTTTACCAATTTACATTTCCAGCAACAATTTATGAGAGTACCATTTCCCCTAGAACCTTGCCAACAGTTGAGATTGTTTGACAACTTGATTTTACCAATACCATGGGTGGGATATGGCCTCTCTCTGTTCTTCTTCTTTCCCTTCCCTGACCTTGAGCATCTTTTTGTTTTTTATTGGCTATTCACATTTACTCTTCTGGCAGCTAGTTTATTTTTTCCTACTTTGATTTTTCTTATTCTGTGTTTTATGTACAAATTCCTAGTCTATTTAATGTGGTTGCAAGCATCTATTTTAAACTTTTGCCAACGGAAGTTTTTTTGCACTTTCTGTACAGAATTTTAAAGTTTGAAGTGATTGAATTTATCTCTTTTTCTTTATTCTTTGGGCTTTGTGAGCTCTTTTTTTTAAAAAAAAAAAAGTTTTCTCTATTTTAAGATCATGTAGATATGGTCCTTTATTTTCTTTATTCATTTTGAAGTATGGTCTACTGATGCAAGGTGTAGTGTATTTTCCTATGTGTAAGGTATACAGTATGAGGTAGGGACTCAGTTGCATTTATGCTGCCCCTTCTCCCCCAGTCCCCTACCCCCAACCCCATAAGATTTTTATGAGAGAGTTTCTGCCACTCAGAGAGCTGGCCTGTTCTCATCTTAGCTTAGTGGTCTTTGGAATACGCTTCCTCTGGGCCAGAAGGTGACTAAGTGACATAGTTCCAATTGCTGCATATTGCAGTAAACTTGAGTTTAAACATGGATAATAGACAATAGTCCTGACACGCCACTTAAGTAGTACAGTCCTCTCTTCTTGGCTTGTACAGACCTCTCTTAGCTGTAGTCAATGTAGGTGTTACGGGCTGAAATGTGTCATCTAAAATTAATATATTAAAGCCCTAAACCACAGTACCTCAGATTTTAATGAAAGATGGGGCCTTTAAAAAGGTAATTAGGTTAAAACAAGTCCATTAGGGTGGTCACTAATCCATTCTGACTGGTATCTTCATAAGAAGAGGAAATTTGGATATACAAACACCAGGGATTTGTATGTGCAGAGGAAGGACCATGTGAGGACACAGCAAGAAGGCAGCCGTCTGCCAGCCAAGGAGAGAGGCCTCAGGAGAAACCAACCCAGCCAGTACCTTGATCTTGGACTTCCAGTTTCCAGAGCTGTGAGAAAATAAATTCCTGTTGTTGTAGCTGTCTACTCTGCAATATTTTGTTAGGGCAGCCTGAGCAACCTAATACAATAGGATAATCCCCAACAAAGATAGACAAAGATGCTTGGAGTCAGATACAGTTAGATTTAACCCTCCTAACATGAATGTTCCACTTAGCACAGTGAGGAATATGTGTAAAATTCATACTACAAGCTCAGCTGAACAGAGAAAGGCTACCAAAGAACTATATGAGGTCCAGTGAAATGGTTCATTTATTTCTCAGTAAGTTGGTCTTTTTTTCAAATTAGCAGGCAGGATATGACCCATACCCAATAGGCTGTATTGACTTTCTACTGTGATTGTAACAAATTACCACAAATGTGACTTAAAACAACACAAATATATTATCCTACAGTTTTGGAAGTTGAAAATCCTGAAATCAAGGGGTTTTTTGTTTGTTTGTTTTGTTTTTCTTTCTTTTCTTTTTCTTTTTGGAGACAGAGTCTCGCTCTGTCACCTAGGCTGGAGTGCCGTAGTGCAATCTCGGCTCACTGCAACCTCTGCCTCCCAGGTTCAAGTGATTTCCTGCCTCAACCTCCTGTAGCTGGGATTACAGGCAACTGCCACCATACCCAGCTAATTTTTGTATTTTTAGCAGAGACGGGATTTCGCCATATTGCCCAGGTTGGTCTTGAACTCCTGACCTCAAGTGATCTGCCCGCCTCGGCCTCCCAAAGTGCTGGGATTACAGGTATGAGCCACTGAGCCCAGCCTTGAAATCAAGGTATTCACAGGGCTGTCTTCCTTTTAGAGGCTTCAGAAGGGAGTCCATTTCTTTGCCATTTCTAGCCCATCAAGGATGAGTGGAGTCCTTGGCTTATGGCCTCTTCCTCTGCCTTAAGAGTACATCACTCCAACCTCTACTTCAAGGGTCTCATCCCCTTCTCTGACTCTCCTTCTTCCATCTTTTAAGGATGTCTGTGATTACAATGGGCCTCCCTAGTTAATCCTGCATCATCTCCTATGTCAAGATTCTACATCACACCTGCAAAGCCCCTTTGGCCATGTAAGGTAACACACTGTCAGGTTCCAGGGATTCAAATATGGAGTTCTTTGGGGGCCATTATTCTGTATACCACAGTTGCAAAACAGTTCAGTGAAATAATTTTAAAAGAAAATAATCCTATTATGTTCAAAAGCAGAGAATCTGAAAAGAATGGAAGCATTGAAAGCCTTCTTGCTTTTTAACTCAACAAAAGAGCTTTTAAATTGGTTTTTAAAAAGCTGTCTATTGGTACCAGAAGTTTTTCAAACTAGCTTCTAAGTCCTTGTTAAACTTAAAAGGTGTTGTTTTGGTTAATGTTTGGTTTGAGCCCACTGCAGAGGAGCTTTTTCCACATTCAGTTGGATTCCATCTGCCAATGTGCAAATGGGCCTGTTTCCATTTAGTGCTGCCCCAAGGAAGACGTGTCCCAAACTACTGAAAATGCCTCCTACCCCCAATTTCTCTCCCACAGCTTATGCAACAACTGACAGGAAGGCCCCAAGTTGGAAGGACAACGCTATAGGGGACATAAGGAAAGAAAAGCTCCTGTGGCCCAGCAAAATTCAGTTCCTTCACTGCTTCTGTTGTTGACCCTCTCAGGCAGCGTGGGCAGCAAGTTCTCACCACCAAAGACCTCCAGTGTCATGTGGATAAAGTGAATGTCATGAACTGACAGCACTAAATTACAACCTGCCTAGAGCATTGAAGATGCATGGGTGGGAAGCCACCTGCAGGCACACTGAGATGAACATACCTGTGCATTTGCCAGAAACCATACTGGGAGCTTCAGACAGAGACAGAGCTCCACCAAGTGCAGCTGAGTGATGGAGAAGGGAGGGCTAATTGTTCTGGAAGGCTGTTGCATTCTCAGGGGACACATGTTAGAACAATTTGCTCCCTGGGCTATCAAGAGGCCATGTTTATCGGCAGCTACTGCTTATGATGTGCTTCCAGAATGGCAAGCTGCCTTGATCATCTGTGTGTGTTTCTACAACAGATGTGAACTCTGAATACATACACGCATCTGACTGTGCATGTGTGTGCTGGTATGTGTGTGTCACTGTATGCCTGTTCACCTGTTTAAATCTGTGTGTTTTCTCATGTATATGCTAGTGTGTGTCTACAGGTAGGTCCTTATTTTGCAAAGATTCCAGAGATGGGATCTTCCAGCTGCCCTTCCAGCCTCTCCAGGCTCTCTTTGTTGACTCCCAGAGGTGCAGGTTTTGGTCCAACACCAGCCTTCCCAGCAAACCACTCCTGCAGGGCTTGGGGAGGCAGGAAATGCCAAAGGCATGAATTCCTTTCTTCCTCCCCTCTGGCCCCTCTGCAGTGGGCATACCCAGGTTTTCAGGAGTAGGTCCTCCTTCCATTCCACGCCCTCTAAGCCCCAAGAAGCCATTGCTCCTGCTTCCATCCTGGGGCCTAAGGTCTTTTCTCCAGCCAGGCAGTGACACAGAGCGGGCCAGGTGCCTGCCTAGGCCTTGTGTGTGACTTGAACTTGATTGTTTTTCTCAGCAAGTAACAGCTACTCCAGAGAGGTAGCCAAGGTACCATCTCATTCCATTCTGCAAACTCCTTTACTTAAAATTAATAAGCTGTATTTTTTAGAGCAGTTCTAGGTTCACAGCAAAATTGAGTGGCAACTTTAAGAATTCCCATACACCCCCTGCCTCCTCCATACAATATCAATATCTCCACCAAAGTCATCTATTTGCTACAATCAATGGCCGTACAATGACACATCACTATCACCCAAAGTCCATAGTTTACATCAGGGTTCTCTCTTGATGGTGTACATTCTACCGGTTTGGACAAATGCATAATGACATGGATCCACCTTATAACTTCATACAGAACAGTTTCACTGCCCTGCAAATCCTCTGTGCTCCACCTATTCCTCCCTCCCCACTAACCCCTGGCAATCACTGGTCTCTTTACAGGCTCCGTAGTTCTACCTTTTCCAGAATGTCATGTAGTTGGAGTCGTACAGGATGTAGGCTTTTCATATTGGCTTCTTACACTTAGCAATATACATTTAAGGTTCCTCCATGTCTTTTCACGGCTTGAAAGCTCATTTCTTTTTATCCCTGGATAATATTCCATTGTCCGGATGTACCACAGTTTATTTATCCATTCACCTACCAAAGGACATTTTGGTTGCTTCCAAGTTTTGGCAATGATGAATAAAACTGCTATAAACATCTGTGTGCAGATTTCCGTGCAGACATAAGTTTTCAGTCCCTTTTGGTAAATACCAAGGAGCACAATTGCTGGATTGTACGACAAGAGTATGTTTAGTTTTGTAAGAAAATGCCAAACTGTGCAGATTCCTTTTCAATTTGGCATTTCTGCCTCACTTTATTTTTCACAAAGCTACGTATTAATATGCAGTAATAGTAATAGTAGGCGCTTGAAATCCTCATGGGATAGCACTCTTGATTCTTCCAGAATTCCCCAACTCAAGAATGTGGAAAATTTATACAGGCTCCTGGCGCCTTCCCGAATCATATTTCCATCGGGAGTTAAGTGCTTCCTGAGCATCTTGTACACCACAATCTAGCTGCCTAGCTGCCTCTTCAACTCGCACAAAACATCTAGCTCTTGCTTGAGAACTGCTTTTCACACACATGAAAATTCTAAGTTTTATAATTTCAAAAGACTTTTAGTGGTCAAGGAGAGGAGATCCACACCCCACGCTGGGATGAGGATGGAGGATGGTAAATGATTTGCTCCCAATACAAGCTTCATGGTGTAATTAGTTCATATCAGTGCCTCAGCCAAATGAGGGACTCTGAATCACACAGGGAAATTCAAAACTTCAAATTACAGGTCCACAAATTCTATACAGTACCTTTTTAAAAAGAGCTTATGAAGTCAGTTCATATTATTAACCTAATCTAATCTGAGAAACATGTCATTAGCCTATCCTCCACGTTGCATAGTGGCATAGTTACAATAAACAATAAGAATACTGAGAACAGTATTAAAAAAACACTGATTCATTCATTAAAAAAAAAAAGTATTGAAGAAACATTTCTGATTCTGTTGGTTTCTCCATTCAGAGATGAGAAACCAGAAATCAGAAGTGGTTGGTTACCTACTGGTGTCCCTGGGAATACTATGCCACCACTCCCAAAGAGGCCACTCAAAATACTACAGATGATATTGAAATAAAATAATTTTTTTAAGCACAGTTGAACTGGCATCAAAACAAGTCATGCCTAGGAGGTCAGAAACTTTGAGAGAGCATTAATCTAGAGAGAAGAGCTAATGCTGAAGGCATCGGTCACCAAGTGGGGCATGGGCCATATCTTACTGGCCTGGCCCAGGTTTCTGCAGGCACCAGGGATTGAGGAGATGGCTGGGAGACCCCTCACATAAGGCTAAGATCACTAAAGAGCAGTACCTTCAGGAACTGAACCGGAGACCAAGTACTTGCCCCTCCTTGCCTGTCAAGAAAAGAACTTGCCTGTCTCCACCTTAGGAAGTGGCAGGAAAGAAATGTGTCACCTGACAATTTCTAATAGCAAACCAAAATTTACACTACTTGGGGAGCTCTAAAGCCAACAACTTGTATAAAGGAGCATCCCCAGGCATTCAAAAGAAACTAACGCACTGCCTTATTGATACTAAGACTCAAAAAATTATCATAGATAAAGTTCCAAGGAATTAGAGGTCAGGATCAAAATTCACTAAACTCATGAAGAAACAAGCCATCATGAATAAAATGAACTATCATGAATGAAAATCCACAGAAATTATAAACTGCAGAATCAGACCATTGAAGATCACAGATACTGGAAAAATCAACACGGAATATGAAATAAACTCATATGAAAATGTTTCAGGAAATAAATGAGGTGATTGAATAAATGATGAAGATATAAGAGACTATCAAAATATGCAGACTTGATAAGGAGCCAACAAGTACTACTAGAAACAAAAAATACACATGAACGTGGCACAGAGAGACAGAGGTAGAAAATATATACGCGGCTAAGAGGCACGGAGGATAAAGTGAGATGGTCTAACAGACCATCCAGATCTGGGTATCATGAATTGGTAATAGAAACAATGTAGAAAAGGCAATATTTAAGAAGATGATAACCGTGAATTTTACAGAATCGATGAAAGGTATCAACCCTCAGAGTCAGAAAGCCCAAAGAGCACCAAATTAGGTAAGTACAAAGAAATCCTCACTTCGAGACATCACTCGTGAGACTGTAGGACGGGGGTCAGCAGATCCTGCCACCTAGATGAAGTTTTATGGGAACACAGTCATGCTGTTTGTTTAGGCGTTGTTTATGACTGTTTTCATACCACAATGGCAGAGTTAAGAAGTTGCAACAACAACAACAAAAAAAGTTGCAACAGAGACCATATGACCTGCAAAGCTAAAAATATTTATTATATGGCCCTTTACTGAAAATGTTTGCCTATTCCAATTGTAGAATATCAAAGAGGAGCTACTGATTATTCCAATCATATGACAACTTAGCAGCAGAGTTGGAATTTCATCTTAGGTCTCTTGACCAATGATTCTCAAAGTTGGTCCCGGAATAAAGACCAGCAGCATCAGCAGCACCTGGGAACTTGTTAAAGACGTAACTTCTTAATCCCAGCACTTTGGGAGGCCAAGACAGGCAGATCACTTGAGCCCAGGAGTTGGAGACCAGCCTGGGCAACATGACGAGACCCCATCCCTACAAAAAAATGCAAAAATTAACCAGGCATGCTGGCACATGCTTGTAGTTCCCACTACTAGGGAGGCTGAGGTTGGGAGGATTGCTTGAGCCCAGGAGGTCGCGGCTGCAGTGAGCTGTGATTGCGCCACTGCACTCCAGCCTAGATGACGGAGCCAGACTCTGTCTCAAAATAAATAACTTCTTGAGCCCCATATGCCTCTGGAAAGATTCTGATGTGCATGAAAGTTTGGGAATTAATGCTCTTGACTAGTTTGTTAGACCAGAGGTTCTCAACCTTCTAATGAATTTTTTTTTTTTTTTTTTTTAAACAGAGTCTCACTCTGTCACCCAGGCTGGAGTGCAGTGGTGCAATCTCGGCTCACTGCAAGCTCCGCCTCCCGGGTTCACACCATTCTCCTGCCTCAGCCTCCTGTGTAGCTGGGACTACAGGTGCCCGCCACCGCACCCGGCTAATTTTTTGTGTTTTTAGTAGAGAAGGGGTTTCACTGTGTTAGCCAGGATGGTCTCAATCTCCTGACCTCGTGATCTGCCTGTCTCAGCCTCCCAAAGTACTGAGATTACAGGCGTGAGCCACCACGCCCATCCCCTAATGATTTTAAGAGTTCTCCATTAGAATCACCTGGGGAGCTTTGATAACACTACCATTGCCTGGCCTTGCCTCCAAAGACTCCCAGCTAATAGGACTGGAAGGGGGCCTGGGCATTGGTATTTTTAAAAAGCTTCCCAAGTGATTCCTATCTTCATTCAGGTAAGAACCACTGTACTATAATAGGTGCCTGCCTTCCTTATTTTATCACTGGTGAAAATATGTGAATTTTTCAAATATGGAGAAAACCTGACAAATATGGAGAAAACCTGACAAATTCCCAAAACCCTGTATTGTATGCTATTTTTGATTATGCAGACTAAATGAGAACAGTTTGGGGGTGGGGAGGACTATTTTACTGAGTTAGTGGAACCACCTAAATAAGTCAAAGTCAAATAAGTCCAAAAAAATCCCTCCTTTCCTTTCATCTCCCTCCTGGAAGAGGAGCTACTGAGCAGTGAAATAACCAAATGTGAAGCCATCTGAATGGATAGGGAAGCATACTTCATGAACAATCCATCTTATTATAAACAATTGTCAGATAATGTAGGGTTTTGGTAATGCCCACCTACATGAGCAAAGGATAAACGAACTGAGAAAGCTAAGATTTGGCCAAGCACAGTGACTCACACCTATAATCCTAGCACTTTGGGAGGCTAAGGCGGGAGGAACACTTGAGCCCAGGAGTTCGAGACCAGCCTGGGCAACGGAGCAAAATCCCTTCTCTACTAAAAAATACAAAAGAAATTAGCCAGGAGTGGTGGTGAGCGCCTGTAGTCCCAGCTACTCAGAAGACTGAGGTGGAAGGATGGCTTGAGCCCGGGAGGTTGAGGTTGTAGTGAGCTGTGATCATGCCACTGCACATCAGCCTGGGCAACAGAATAAGACCCTGCCTCAAAAAAAGAGCTACGATTTGATGGGTTAGGAAACCTCAGCCCAAAGGGTCTTCTGCTGTGTAGGTGCACAGGATGAGGGCAGTGGGGGGCAAAGTGCTTATGCTAAAGTTCTCATGGATGTGGAGGACTAGCAGGGGAAGGCAGACACCCTCCTGTCTATTCACCCCTGATGACATTGACCTCTGCAGAAGGACACACCTCTTGCAGGCACAATATCTACGAAGGCCTGCCCTGCCCTAACCCACCCTCATTGCAGGGTCACTGCCCTCCTGATAGGCAACCTGAGAACCAGGTGAAACCCAGTCATCATTGTCTTCTTGGCTTTTAGGTAAACGGGGCTATTGGATCAAGTACTTCTTCGAGACAGAATAGTAACCCTCAGGGAAAGAGAAAGAAGGGGCTGAAAACACTGCTGCTTCTTAAACTGGAAATATGGGACCTGAGTCACTTCAGGATCTTGTTAATCTCCTGACTGGTTCGGTAGGACTGCGTGGGGCCTGAGACTGCATATCTAGCAAGCTCCCAGGTGAAGGTGATGCTGCTGGTCCTCGGACCACACTTTGAGTTGAGAGAATCTCAAGTATGCTCCCCAGGCCAGGACCCTCAGGAAATTTGTCTCCACAAACTTTCTGCAGCCTCTAGCTGCTGACCACAAGAACATGCCACAGTGGACGCCAAGGTGTGCCCAAGGCTGGTTCTCTGTAGTTTCCACAAGTGTCCGGATCAATTGCCCTTCCCAAGCTTGGTAAAATTCCACTGGTGTAAACAGGAATGCTGGGAGTTCATCAAGTTTTTCACCTAAAATTTCAAAATTGCATAATGTTGAACCACCATAAAAACGAGTGGTTGCTATAATAGAAAAGCCCACAAAATGGCCACAGTAATTTGCATCTTCATAGTTTATAGGCAAGAAGTCTTCAACCTGAGTTGAGGGAGAAGTAAAATAAACAGCTGGGGTTCTTTTACCACTCACCAGGACACTTATGCACTTACAAGACTGATGCCGGAAACCACATTTTCTTCTGCTCTGAGTTTTCACGCATACCCTGGGAACTAAAGTTGGTAGCCATCATGGCACTGTGAGTGTTTGTTTAAAGCTCACCACACACTTGTGGGGACCAGATCTGGTTCCTTGTGGAAACCTTGGATGTGACAATTGTGAAAAATGTCATGAGCAAAGCTTGGGCAGGAAGGGGAATGAGGGGGCTGGAGAACACCAGAACTGGAAGACAGACAGACCCCGAGGGTCAGGGGAAGCCATGGATCTCTGCTTGGGGGACTCCATACCAGAAGGCCAGGGAGTCTGAGCACAGAGAGTTGATCTGAATCCGAATTTTAGCCTAAGGCAGAGTTCAGGATGGCAGTAAGGGGAGCAGGGGTCACGCAGGATGATCACTCACTGGGTCGGGGTAAGCAAAATGTCTGGCGTGGGGAGCAGGGTGAGGAGAGAGAGCTGGTCAGGCAGCAGCTGGGATGGGATCACTGATTCCAGGAGGCAGAGGGATAGCTACCAGGTGACCTGTGACCTGTCCCTGAGAAACTAGGTTCTCACCTTGGCAGGTCCACCAGAAGTCCATTCTCCCTGGGGCTTAAAGAAGTCCAGAACACCATGGCTGTGGACCTGGAGTTCCCTTAGCCCATCTCTCCAGCACTGCTATGTCCTCTTGGCGTCTGACGAAGCCCTCATGGGGAGGAAGACAGGTGCACAGGTTTACATTGGAGGTCTGTCTCATTGGGTTAGACCAGGCAACAGGACATTATGGAGATGTGGCCACTGGGGACCAGGAATTCACTTCCAGAAGTTCATTCCCTGAGAGGTGGGATACAAACTAACAAGGTTCGTGCTGTCAACCTGGCTGGGCGCTGGAATAGTTCAGGGGAGTGTGTAAATAAATCATGATGCCCTGGCCCTATGCCCAGAGATTCTGACTTAGTCTGGGGAGGGTCTCTGGATGATCCTAAGGCCCAACCGAGACTGGGTGAGAGGAGCACGGGGAGGTGAAACGGGCAGCCATTCCTGCGCCTGTCACCCTCCCTCCCTCTTTTTATGGGAAAGTCATCCTATGACCGTGTAGTGTTTGGCAGTCTTTGCGTTTTTATCCACAGATGAGGAATAATAAGCCTTGGGCTTATTTTTTACTTTTTCCACTAAATACTTTTGGATGCTAATTTTTTAAAGTCTTTTGGCTTATTTGGAAATGATAATCACTTGCGCTATACAAAGTGCTGTTCTCCAAGGGAGAGGTACGGGATGACAGGAGATGACAAGAGTGGGGAGAAGAAACGTTGAATGCCCACTCAGGGATGGGCATTGTCACCCACTCACAGTCGTGCGGACACAGGCTCTGGTCCTGCCCTCTTCCTTGAAAGTGGATGTCTTCCTGGGGACTGAGTCATTTGGTAAAGCCACAGGAAATTTAAATAAAATATGTAAAGTGCTCAGCCTCATACTTAGAACACAATAAATGCTCATAAATCATGGTTGTTTATTTCCAAGGCCCTTCGTACGTCAATCCAGCCTGCCATTCTGTTTTCCTACCAGAGGAAGGTAAGGGAATGCTGTCAGCAGCTTCGAGACGAACGTTGAATAAGTTGTGAGGAAAATGTAAAAAGAGTCAGGAGATACAAATCTTTAGATTTTAAGAAGATTCGGGCTAAAAACAGATGAACAGCTAGAAGAACCTTAATTAGTTACAGGAAAGTGTCATGATTCTGGAATGACAGGCTTCTCTGGTTCCTGTCAGGGACACCAGAAGCACAATGACAGGAATTTGGAGAAGAGGTGGAATTGAGCCACTTTCCAAAAGAAATTTAACAAGCGAAAAAAAAAAAAAGGAGGAGGAGGAGGAAATATTTGTAGTCAGCATTTTGGTGTGACTTTGTCACGTTTAGTCGTCAGTTTAATCTGGGCTATAATTTCTGTGAGGGCAGGAACATTATCTTAGATATCTTTGTACATACGATGTCCACCACATGGGAGACAACCAGTAAGTGTTGAATCAGTGCAGGAGACATTACTGGGTATTTTTCCTTCACCTTACCTATCAATGTAAGCATTATTCAAATTTTAATTCAGCATGGGTAAGTCAGTGGATAGCTTTTTAAAATTAATATTGCTTTCAATTGACAAATCATAACTGTATACGTTTGTGGGGTACAATGTGATGTTTTGATATATGTGTACAATGCAGAATGATTAAATCAAGCTAATTAATACCTGTATCATCTCACTGTTCAGTTTTTGTGGTGAGACATTTGAAATGGACTATCTTGGCTATTTTGAAATATACAATATATTATCATTGACGATAGTTGCCCTGCTGTGCAATAATCCCAGACACTTATTCCTTCTACCTAACAGAAACTTTGTACCCTTTGACTAACATCTCCCCATTCCCCTCAGCCACCATTTCCCCCAGCCTCCGGTAACCACGATTCTACTCTCTACTTCTATGTGTTTGACTCTTTTAGATTCTGCATATGAGTGAGATCATGTGGTATTTGTCTTTCTGTGCCTGGCTTACTTCACTTAGCATAACGTCCTCCAAGTTTATCCATGCTGTTGCAAATAAAAGAATTTTCTTCCACTTGTTGGGCCTCGATCAGAAGGACTTGGGCCCCCCACGAGTGGCACTAGGGAGTGGGAGGCCAAGGCGAGTGCATCACGAGGTCAGGAGTTCAAGACCAGCCTGATCAAGATGGTGAAAACCCATCTCTACTAAAAATACAAAATTTAGCTGGGCGTGGTGGCACGTGCCTGTAATCCCAGCTACTTGGGAGGCTGAGGCAGAGCATTGCTTAAACCCAGGAGGCAGAGGTTGCAGTGAGCCAAGATTGCACCACTGCACTCCAGCCTGAGCCACAGAGCGAGACTCCATCACAAAAAAAAAAAAAGAAAGAATTTTTTTCTTTTTTAAGGCTGAATCATATCTTATTGTGTATGTATGCCACATTTTCTTTATCCATTCATTCACTGATGGACACTTACTTTGATTTCATTTCTTGGTCATTGTGAATAATAAACATAGAAGTGCAGATATCTCTCTGACAAACTGATATATACCCAGAAGTGGGATTGCTGGATCATAGGGTAGCTCTATTTTTAATATTTTGAGGAACCTCCATATTGTTTTCCATCAAGGCTGTGCTAATTTACTTTCCCACTGACAGTGTGCAAGGGTTCCCTCTTCTCCACATCCTTGTCAACACTTATTTTTCATCTTTTTGATAACAGCCATTCTAACAGGTGTAAGGTGATGTCTGATTGTGGCTTAATTTGAATTTCCCCAATAATTAGTGATGCTGAGCATTTTTTTTTTTATGAACCTGTTGGCCATTAGTATGTCTTCTTATGAGAAATGTCTGTCCAGATCTTTTGCTTATTTTAAAAATCAGGCTAACTGTTTTTCTTGCTATTGAGTTGCTTGGGTTTCTTACATATTTTGGATATTCACCCCTTATCAGATGTATGGTTTGCAAATATCTTCTCCCACTCCATGGGTTGTCTCTTCACTGTGTTAATTGTTTCCGGCGATGACTTTTTTAGAATGAAAACTTCTTGTACCTAGTTTGGAGCCCAACTATTAAATTCCTCAAATTGCTAAGAAACTTTGTTATTGTCGATGACTCTGCAGTCACCTGGTGTAGAGATGCCAGGAAGACATGTGGCCATGCGTTTGGAAGAGTTTTATAAACTAAATAAAGCATCATCACTCGTCTCCCATAGAATATGCACTGATAATGAAAGGAGACTTTTAAAAAATCTTTAATGAGAGCAAGATGATTGAATATACTTCATTATTTTTGCAGGTCTTAGTTTTATTATTTGTGAAACAACAAAATGCTGGTTTTAGAGACATGGTTTTACTGGATGTCCTGACTAAAAAAGTTACTGTCCAAATACAAGAGATCCAGGCACATATCTGTACGTACTTACTGGATCAGAACGCTCATTATCCAGTCCTTTATACTAACCACCATGAAGGTTTTCTTGAAATTGGACTAGTTTCTTTTTCCCTGACTCAGTAAAATTTTCTTTCAATCTAGTCAGAGGACAGTGACATTTTAATATTTTTAACAAATACATGAAAAACGCTCTAAAATTCTTTCTCCGGAAGCTTTTTGAGCAGACTAAAAACGGTTTCCCATTTGAAAAGTACGCAGATGATGAATTTTTATAGTAACACGTCATTTTCAACAACAATACAGCAAAGTAGTAGAGATATTTCTAAGCATTTTGGAAACAAAATGCTTTCTCCATAGGGTGATTTACTCTTGAAAATCAGTAATGCTCTTACTCAAAGTTAAAATACCCCCTTTTCCTTTATAGCTCATGTCTATTTATTACTTCAAAAATACCTGCCACCTCACTGCCAGCCACATGTCACAGACAGTGTCTGTGATGTGCAATGCTAGTCATAGTAGAATAAACTAGATACCTCATCTCTAAGTTGGGCAAGTCTTTCAAGTATTTTACAACAGATAATTAGCAAAGTTCTGTGTGATACAAAATGTCTTCACTATTACTTCCCCTTCTGTTACAGAATACTCCAAAATGTCTTGCATATGTTAAAGTTTTTTGTGTTTATTTCATTGGTTCATTTTGTTTTGAAAGTCAGCCTCTTCACTGTTGTCCTCTAAAACCTTGTACCCTTTGGGGACAACTTCTTTGTAATGATAGCTTGCCTGTGAAAGAAATGGGAAATGAAAGTCACTTTGGACCTGCCTCTGTAGGATTATACTGGGATTCCTTTTATACTCTGGTCAAATTGGCTGCCAAATCTATGGTTGCACTAATACTGTTCTCTCATAAACCATTGTTCTTGTTACAAAAGTCACTTTGCATTAAAACTATCTTCTCCAGTCCGTCTTTCTTTTAGAGGTTCACAAGGAAGGTAGTCCTGGATGTGTTCCATTACTGAGTGAAATTAGCAAATTCCATAAGATGTTCCTAACATATTCCACATGTCAGAAACATCTGTACATCAATCCAAGTATGGAGTAAACCTCCCACACTGTCTCATTTCTCCTAGTATTTATTTCTTCAACTCTTTAGTGATGTTTTCAAGACATCTTCCAGCTGCATTTGCCGACACAAGAATACATCTTATTTTACTCATCAGTTTGCATTCTACACATTAGTTTGCAGCTGTTGCCACTACAACAGAAATAACAAGTGTTGGCTGGGTGTGGTGGCTCATGCCTGTAATCTCAACACTTTGGGAGGCCGAGGCGAGCAGATCACCTGAGGTCGGGAGTTGGAGACCAGTCTGGCAACCAACATGGTGAAAACCCATCCCTACTAAAAATACAAAAATTAGTCGGGTGTGGTGGTGTGTGCCTGTAATCCCAGCTACTCAAGAGGCTGAGGTGGGAGATTCGCTTGAACCCAGGAGGCGGAGGCTGTGGTGAGCCAAGATGGTGCCAGTGCACTCCAGCCTAGGCAACAGAGCAAGACTCCTTCTCAAAAAAACACAAAAACAAAACAAACAAAAATAAAAGCATTTCCTTCATAGCATATAGCTTTTCACCTTTTACTATTAAGTAAGAAAGAGTGATCATCAAATTTATTGTGATTGTGGTAAAGTGCTGGATTGAGAATGATTAATGAATGGCTCTAAACATTCAAAGAATTATAAAAGTTTACTTTCACATTCTAGATAACACATTTTTCAATGTTTTGCAAATAATGTTCACTTCACACCAGCTTTAATTGATAGCACAAGTTGCAATATGTATTTAGCTTGAGTTTCATTGTTAATGGTAGAGAATGTAAATTCATATTTCAAGCAGGTTTGGTTTTTTTTTTTGTCATTTTAATTCTTGTGTATGTGTGACTTTTTGCCAGAACAGATTCTGTTCATATGGTTCTGCCTCATTATGTGGCCAAAAAGAGTGTGCATCAGTATTATCTGCAGCACGCAATTTCTCTACAGGTTTATTGAAAGCTATTCATCCACTTCATGGAGGTTGGTTTTGTTAAAAACAAGATGAACCCACTTAGCCAAGCTCGCAGATTTTGCAATTTGTCAAAAGGCTCTGAATGCAAGTGAATGATTACAGGGACTGCTGTCATCCCCTGCACACAGGGGCACATTCTCCCCTGAAGGCAACTCATGTGTTGGATGAGACATGAGACTAGTGACATGAGGACCAAATGTAAGCAGCAGTATCATTCCATATACTGAGTGTCAGCCACACTGAAATTCTTTCTTATTGTTTTAGATTTTTAAAAAAGATCTTTTACTACACCTTTCTTCATAGCAATGGATTATCTTGAGCACATGAGGTGTGTCTACCCTGCTTTGGAGACCACCATTCCTAACTCAGCTCCCTCCCTGATGAATAAATAGCAATATATGAATTATTTATTCCACAAATATGGACTTGCTAGCTATTCCCCAAATCTATTTCTTCTCCTTCCTAACACTCAGGAACTACATTTCCTGGTCTTCCTTATGGCTTATGTGGCCATGAGACTGAATTCCAGCCAATGGAATGTGCCCCTTCTAGACCCAGGCCATGAAACCTCCCATGCCATCTTCCTCCTCATCCTCTGTATTACTACATCTGCTGTCAATGTCTAAAGCAAAGTTGGAAGCCATATTTTGAAGACGACAGAGTCTCCATCTGTTTGGGCCCCTGAATGACTCTGTGGAGCAGACCACTATTCCCACCCCTATCATCAGTTGAACTTTACATGAGTGAAAAATAAATTTGCATTATGTTAAGTCACTAATATGTTGGGAGTCTATCTGTTACAGAAGCCAGAGTTACTTTAATTAATACACTTCTTATGTTTAAGATGTTTTGATAGATGTTATGAGGGCTGCAAAAATAAACAGAAATAATCTTGACCTCAAGAATATAACACACATATGCAAATAATCATATTATGAATCTGTCCAGAGCACAACCACCATGTGAGTGGCCCAAATTAAGCACAATGTCAGTTTAAACAAAGAGAACAATTGTTCTAGTTACTGTGGTAAGAAAATGTTTCATGAAGGCCTTTGTGATGGCCTTTGGAGGAGACAGAAGATTTCAGTAGACAAAGCTAAGAAGGGATTTTCTCAGAGGAGACAGGTATTAATCTCCTCTTTGAACTGGAACCTTGAATACCCAAGCTAAGGTGTTTGCAATTGATCCTGCAGGCAGTGAAGAGCCAAGAAGACATTTTGAGCCAGGGAAGATGTAGTCCCAATGGTATATTAGAGAAAGAAAAGAAGGTAGACTAAAGGAAGCACAGAAGACTTGTGTGTTTATGAGACTGATTTGGAAGCAACCACAGTGGTCAGCCTGGTGTTAATAGTTAAAAGCTCAAGCTGCAGGTCGGCTGACCTGCTTGTGAATCCTAGCTCTTCCATTTGTCAACCATACAGACCTTGGATAAGCTACTTTACTAAGCCTCAGTTTCCCCATGTGCAAAAGGTGGATAATAATAGAAGGTACTTCCTAAGATTAATATGAACAGTAAGATAATGCATCTAAAGTATGCAGCACAGTGCCCGGCCAAGAGTAAACACTGTATAAACAATTGTCATTATCATTGGTATTCCCAATGTGAGATAATGGGGACCTGAGCTAAGTTTGTCAGTGGTCATGGAAAAGAGGGCTGAATGCAGAGACATGCAAGGAAGGCAGATGAATCAAAAATAACTCCAAAGTTTGGTCTCAGTTGCTTAGAACCTTCTCCCATTGGTAAGATGGACTGATTTTGTAAGGCAAAACACAACTGCATTTTTAGACAAGCCAAGTTTGAGGTATGAAGGGAAAGCTAGAGGCATTTGCAGACAAAGTGGAAGAAGGCAGTAGAGAGAGAGAATTTGAAGAAGTGAAATGAATTGTTGGAGAACGATCTCAAATAAGAAAGGAGCAGATGAGACCAATACATAGGTTAGGGTCTTGTCTGAAAGGAGATGAAGACACATACTCCTCTTTCCTTCTTCTGAGATAAAAGAGAAAGAAAATAAAAAGGGAAGGAAATATCTAGGAAAACTATGATACATGAAACAGAAAAGTTGAAGTAGCTAGTGGAACCTGACCTTGGCTTTTTCTGAAGAACTAGTGGTGTGGTCCTCTGCTTACAGTAGACATGGGGGCAGAGATCTTAGCACAGGAAGCAACCACCACTTAACACTCGCCATCTTCACTGTTCACCGAAGACCTGTGCCTGTAAGACCCTGGGCTCAGTGCTCTGCAGAGAGCATTTTTAAAGGACACTGTTTTTAATGGGAGTTGTTGAATGACCAACTGCTTGTGGCTTACAAGGATGGCAAACACTCACTGTCCTCGAAAGACTAGATTTAAGTTAAAGATCCATATTGGCTTTCTTTGCTCTGAGGTTGATGGACAGAATCAACCCCAAGGGCATGGCCCATCCGAGTGTTTGCCAACTGACATCAGGTTGTAATTTGATTTCAATGATCCCAGGGATGCTACTAAGGGACTAAAGGCTGGTTTTCACAACTGGTGCTGAAAAAAATTTAAATTTAAATTTAAATTAAAAAAGATGGTGGGCTGGTGAGCACACCCATAGGGCAAGCCCCTGCCTCCCTGCACCAGCACACCTGAGCCAACACCAATAGGCCCATCATTGACTTCTCATACTCTAGGCTGCTCCGATGCACCCTTTCATTTGATTTCATCTTTGGACAATGTGATTGAGGAGAGAGGAAGGTGCCTGTGGGATAGATACCCTTAGAGACGGTCCTGCCTGGCTGCCAGAGCTAAGTTTCAGCCAAAGTTGAGCTTGAGCAACTCAACTTGGAAGCTCCTAGGTTGAAGACCTCCAGCCGGGAGGAACAGCACTCCACCAGAAGATGCAGGTCACATGAGAACCTTCCTAATGAAGTGAAGCTTTGTTCATTTTTCCCTGGTGGAGGTAATTGCATGTGACATTTCTCTGAATCATTTATTTATATTTTTTTCTTCTTTTTCAGCATAAGAAATTAAACAGATGGGAAAATCATACTTAAAGAGTTTTCTTATTACTCCTGGCAGTCTTTGGCTTTGGGCAACTGGTCAGCATGTTTCCCTGGCTAGAAATAATGCCTGGAAGTGTTTATGCTGCCTTCAGCTTCACAGAGGGCAAGCAGGGACTGCATTTTCCCCATTCGTTCCCTTCATCAAAGTCTTTGTCCAAGTCATAGTACAAAGATGTGTTCTTGAGGCTCTGGACCCCACTCAGAAGCTTTTTTGTTTAATTTGATTCTTCTTGTTGACATTAGGAATGCATTTAAACATGTCTGTGTCCCCATCTTGTAGCTGGAATCCAGAGTTCCTTGTTAGGAGGTTGGACATGGATGTAAACGTCCCTGATGGTGAACACAGCTGGGAACATGTGCAACTGAGAAGAGGACAGATGGGAAGTGGGGGTGGACTAAGGGAGGGCAGTTCCTTCTGCCTTTATGGAGGAGATGCCAGATGGTACAGCACGTTGTACCCGTATCTTTATAGGTGCAAGCCCCAGGAAGATGCATCTAGGGGCTGTCTAGGGAATCAGGAGCCTACTGTGCTCCCAAGAGGATCAGCTTCTCCAAAGCTCAAACCAGACCTGAACCCCCAGGATATGCCACCCTTGAGTATTTGTTCTCTGCTGCTAGGGTAGATTTTACATTCAGAAGACAGAGTTAAGAAAGGTGACAAAACAGGAAGAAGAACGGGATGTGACTTGGGCACAGAGACTTTGGGAGTTCCAGGTATTGATTGAAGTTCAGGTGGCACCAGGATTGAGAATGGGGTCCAAGGGGACACCCCAGCTCCCTACCCCACATCCTGCTTCATATCTGTGAAACTGGGGTTCTCTGTCCACGTCATCATCTTCTGTCCCCACTGAGAAGGAAAGCAACACCACAGCAGTACATTGCTCCCTGGGGCACTCTTTCTGTCACCCGCTAATATTTGACCAGAATTCCCTTATCATCCCAGCCCAGGTACAGTGTCCCTTTTTACACACTCCCACAGTACCCAATACTTAATTCACATTGTATTGTAATATACCTGCTTGAGTCTTTCTTCATCACTAGACTATACACTCTGAAATCAGCAATTGTCTTTTGCTGGGCTTAGCACACCTGACTCATGAGAGAAAAGAGTTGAGACCTCCAAGTCCCACGTAGGCATATGACATGGCAGAGAGGAAAGCTCAGGTTGCTGTGTCCTCTGCCATCCTCCTAACCCTGGAGGTTCCAAGTATCTGATTGGAAGACAGACACAATACTTTCGGCATGGCACACCCCACTGGCTCTCACACCTGTCTTTTCTTTGCAGTTGCTCCCTTGGACAATTTGAAGCCCTCTCTCCTCCAAGGGCTCTCAATGGGTCAGAACCATTTTAGCGATTTGTGTGCTTCATTCATCACAATGACTGGGGGATGTTCTACTGATAATTATTTGGTGGGGGCAAAGAAGGCTCAACATCTTGCAATGCTTAGGACAATCCCCTGCAGAGAAGAGTCATCCACATAATGCCTGATGTTCAAGTGTTTCACCAGGGCTTCATGTAGGTAAAATCTCTGTTCTGTTTTACATACACACACAAAGCATTTCTTGGAAGGTTTTTAAATATGCTGAATTTTCCAGGAATGTGACTATCATGTTGACAGAGGGAGGGTTGTATTTTGTTTGCTAAGAGTCATTCACCATTTGGGACACCATGTTACTGACAGCAGTGTCCCTTTTACAGTGTTTGAGTGGTAACACAGCTCACTTGAGCAGGCTGCATTTCTATCTGTTTCTTTCTCGGGGAGGTGGCATCGTGGCCCAGGTATCAACTTGGGTATTACATTTTCTACTTTATTCCTGCCTGAGCATTTCCCTATGGAGACACATACTGTTTTATTATCAACAACTTTCCATTTATTTTTAAGTCAGAGCATTATGTCCATCTTTTAAAAATAATACGTGTAGAGAGGTTATATGATTAATTATAACCTCTCTATGATTAATTACAACAGAATTATAATTCTGTTCTGGGTTGAACTGTGTCTTCCAAAAAAGATATGCTGAAGTTCTAACCCCCAGGGCCTCAGAACATATTTATTTGGACATTGGGTCTTTACTGAGACAATCAAGTCAAAATGAGGTCATTAGGATAGGCCTTAATGCAAGATAAAGGATGTCCTTATTAAAAAGGGAAATTTGGACATAGAAACACACATAGAAGGAGGATGGTATAAAAGACAAAGGGAGAAAACAACCATCTACAAGCCAAGGAGAAAGGCCTGGAATAGACTCTCACAGCCTCAGAAGGAACCAACCTTGATGACACTTATGACAAGATTTATGGCCTCCAGAACTTTGAGACAATGCATTTCTGTTATTGAAGCCCGCAGTCCCCAACCTTTTTGGCACCAGGGACTAGCTTCGTGGAAGATAATCTTTCCATGGGATGGGGTTGGGCAGGGGATGGTTTGGGGATGAAACAGTTCCACCTCAGATCATCAGGCATTAGTTACAATCTCATAAGGAGCACGCAACCTAGATCCCTCACATGCGCAGTTCACAACAGCATTTGCGCTCCTATGAGAATATAATGCTGCTGCTGATTGGACAGGAAACAGAGCTCAGGTGGTAATGCTCGCTTGCCCACCGCCTACCGCCTGCTGTATGGCCCAGTTCCTAATAGGCCAGGCACCAGTACCAGTCCATGGCCCAGGGGCTGGAGACCCCTGGTTTAAGCCACCCCAGTCTATGATATTTTGTTATGGCTGCCCAAGCAAACTAATACAATTTCATTCCAGAAAAGTAAGGAGGTGTGAAATGTGTTATGCAAAGAGGACATTGGGTATGATGTGGTGGAGAACAATTCCTCTATTCAGACTGTCAAGCAGGGCTGCAGAAAATGGCCCCAAACAGCAATAATAATACAAAAATCAGGCTTGGTTTGGCAAAGGGCAACACCGTAATGTGTAATTTCAGTGTCAGAAGTAATCAAAGTATTAAATATCTAGCAAAAGAAAAGAAAAGTAAGCCTCCAACTATGGAGACTTCCTGAACTTGAGAGGGATTGACCACAAAGCTATTAAAGTTTAAAAAGAAAGAAAGAAAATCTATTTCATACTTGGAGAAAGCTCTTAAAACTCTTCTTGCTGTGGACAAATAGCCCCACTTAATGTGTGTATGGATTTTCACTGTTCCTGAAGCATTTCATGTACTTTGTTCCATTAAACTGTTACAACAGTCCCAAGAGGTAGGCAGAGCAGATGAAACTATTCTCATTTTATATCTGAGAAATCTGTGGCTGTTAGAGTAATTTGCTCAGGGTCAAATAAACATGACATTTTTCTTTATTAACTAAAATTATTTTGGCTGCAAGAAATAGCCACCAATACCAATGTGAGTAACTTATACATAAAATAATTTGATACCTCAGATACCCCCAGCCAAGGAAGCCATGAGCAACTGGCCTTGGGAGGACAGGAGCCACAGTTCTTCCAGGGCTTTCTTCATCCATGCAGCTGCTATGTAGATGACTCCACAGCCCACCTCCAAGATGTAACTCCCTGATTGAATTCCAGATTTCCAGATGAGAATCTGACTGATCATTCAGGCATCTGACCCCGTGCCAACCAATTGTGCCCAGGCCAGGGAGGTCATCTAGTATCAGCAAGGCCTATAGGGTTTTGATCTTATGGTTTAGGGGGAAGTTTCTAGAGAGAAGAAAATCCTTATGTAGCTGAACAAGTCCAGAGAAAATCCATTCTTTTGGGCACTCAGCACACTCTAACCTTCCTATGCATCCAGATATGCCCCCGGGGAACGCAGTGCAGAACAAACAGGTACAAGCACACACCCACTTGCCGGGAGAAACAGCTACAGGTATATCCAGCTAACAGTCCAACGATGGGGGAACAGTGCATCTAACATCACTCCTTCTCTTCCTGGGCTCACAGATTAGCTCTATTTCCTAGTCTCTGGGGGAACTAGATGTGGCCTGTGACCGAGTTCTAGCCAGTGGGATATGAGCAAAAGTGTTGGGCATCACTTCCAAGTCTTACCCGCTTTGCTCTTTCCCCTTCACAGACTTGATGCATATTAATATAGTGACCTTGGCAGATTCTGTATATTATGGGAAAAAAAACAACAACAACATTGAAGGAGCCTGGTCCCTGAGTCACTTCTTGGAGGAGAGGCACCAGCAGATCAGGAACATATTTGGAATTTAGCAGAGCAAGAAATAATTTCTATGGTGTTTGAGCCCTAACACATTCCTGGGTTTGATTTTATGGCAGCTAGTGTTACCTTACGCAATGCAGAGGGTGATGCTCAAGACACACCTTTCAGAATGTTACCAAACTCCAGTATGTGTTTGTTCTTTGCCCCTCATTCCATCACAGTCATTTCTCCCTACGACAACCCCTACAGACTCCATCACCATCATTATAAATCATACAAAGAAATAGGGAGACGGAAAGAAGAAATAATCCTAGATACGAATCAAGAGACCAAGTTGCACACCTGACTTGGTAACTCTACATCTTTTGCTCATGGGAATTCCTTTTTCTCTGGGAACCACAGAAATGGGTTGCTGGCAGCCATGTTTATCCTGCATGAAATTGCCTCCTGAGGGCTGACTGGTCTAGGAACAAATTTCTGACCTAAAAGGGCCAATCAACTTCTCTCTTTCAGGAATCTGAAATTTGAATGAGAGAAAGAGATGACGAGATGAGGACCAATCACATTAATAGCAAAGTTCCAGAGGAAGGGTCTATTAACTCCTGAGGTTGACATCACTGGAACAGCATAGTTACTATCTTTCTCAAGTGGACTCATTCAACTCTTCCCTGAATGAAATGATTTGCCAAGCAACCTTCTAATAAATTTCTGTTAATGCTTCAACTTTTTGAGTTTTTTAAAATTGAAACCAGAAGAACTCTATCTAATGAAGAAAGTACTTCCAGAGGAAGGGATTTGTTGATCTTCACAGTACCTAAAGGAGGTGCTCTTCAACCATTTGCTCATTCATTCATTCATCCATGTATTTAAAAAATACTTATTGGGCTCCTACCGTACGCCAGGCATATTGTGCTAGATGTTGAGGATTCAATGATGAATCTGGTCTCTGCTCTCCTGATGCTTGCAGCCTAGGAGGAAAGGGGACATTGATTGGATAATCTGTCTTGTGAACATGCAGATTTTGAGAGAAAGATTCAGGTCTATGAAAGAGCATAGCAAAGGACGGAATCTAGACTTGTGGACATGAAGAAACAACACTTGCACTAACTATTGAATACCTAGTAGGCATTGACTCCTAGGAGAAATCAATGCTTTACCCAAATCTTTACAAAACTCTGTGACGGGAGCTTAAATAGAAGTACACAGGGAGTACCATGTGGCCCAACAGAAGTATTTTAATTTCTCTGAAAGCAATGGAAAAAGTGTCTCATAGTAGATGAGATTTTAGTTGAGGACAAAAAGGTTTTCAAAGAAGAAAACGGTGGAAGGACATTCCAAGCAGAGGGGAAAAAGTATATGCAGAGGCATGAAGGTATCAAAGTGTCAGAACAAATAGTTCCGTGTGGCCATAGGATTCAGGTGAAGGATATTTGTGAGGGAGAATTTCAGTAAGGAAGCTCGAGGGCCAGATTATGAAGGGCCTCATCGAGGTCATGCTAAAGCAGTACGATTTTATCCTGTGGGCAGTGGGGAGCCCAAGGAAGATGAACACAGGGAAGTGTACAGTAAGATTTGTGCTTTGGAAAGTTCATTCTAGGTTTCCTGAAGAACAGATTAAACCTGGGAGAGAATGGAAGATGACAGGACAATTAGGAGCTACAAACTGCCTGTGCTGTGTTAACAGCTGTTATCTGCTAAATGATCCACTAGAGGCCTGAGGTCTACTATAATCTCAGCATTCATGGGAAAAGAAACAGTTTGAAGTGTCTCCCCAAGCCTTCCTCTCCTACCTCATTCATCGCCGCCATCTTGGTTGGCCCAAACTGCCTCAGGTGTGGTTTGTTGTGTGGCTCTTAACTGGTCTCTCTTGCTGTAACCCGCCCTTTTAATCTCTCTTCACGTTACCAGCTGGTTATGCTCCTGGGACCTCTCAGCTGATCACATTTCTTCAACTCAGGGAGCTATCTGCTGCCTAAGGGTCAAGCCATAGTCTTCTCTTCCCCGCCAGCCTCTCACCCTTTTTCACTAACACTGACTCTCCTTTACCTACATTATCTTTAATTCTCACCTCACCCCCAAAGGAAACATTATCGTCCTTATTTTTTAGTCTCAGATAGGCTAAGTCACAGGTCACAGACAAAAGGCTACAGGCTGGTAAATTGTGGAATCACATTTTGAATTTAGACCTGGCTGACTCTGAGGCCCATGTCCTTTCTATTTGGGAATGCTAGCACTGAACTCATGTTCTCCAGAGAAATAGAACCAGCAGGATACAATAATTGGCTCGTGTGATTATGGAGGCTAAGAAGTACCAGCATCTCCTGTCAGCAGGTTGGAGATCTGGGAAAGCCTATGGTGTGATTCAGTGTGAATCCAAAATCCTGAGAACCAGGAGAGCTAATGGTATAAATCCCAGTACAAGGGTCAAAAAAGATGAGATATGTTATCTACGCTAAAGCAGACAGGCAGGAAGCAAAAGAGACCAAATTCCTGCCTCCTCTTCCTTTTGCTCTATTGAGGCCCTCAGCAGATGAGATATGAGATGGTGCCTATCCACAATGGGGAGTGCCATCTACTTTATGGAGTCCATCAATTCAAATGCTGCTCTTATCTGAAAACACCCTCACAGACACACACAGAAATGATTCTTAATCTGGGTATCCTGAGGCCTGTCAAATTTATCCATAAAGTTATCCACCACAACTCTACCCCTTGTCAACTTGGGCACCCATACATATCTCCTTAAACCATACTTAATCTCCAAATAAAGGTAATAAAGAGGTCATAATTCCACCTAACATGATACAATCATCCTGCATACAATGAAAAATATACTGACCCCTTCCCCGGAAGATGAAGTAAAGTCCTTGAGTGATGTTTACTCTTTCCCTTGATACCTCTAATTTAAACACTGTGGTTTGAAATTCCCAATACTTAAATACTATGACAAAAATCAGTGGATCTTATGTTGCATGGTAAGGGAACAAGAGAGGAAAGAAAACAAAGATACACACACATGCACACACATACATACACACACATTCACAGCAGAATGAGGAGGAAATATTTGTGACAGTTAAGTCCATTTCTGTAACTAGTTACATTATTGTAGCTGGTGTTAATAATCACTTTCTTCCATTACCCATTCTGTTTTCCCTTTGCCTTCAGCAAGCACCTCAGTTGGTTATGGTTCTTTACCCAGTGGGGCAACCCAAACATTCCTTTCCCAAAGGTCTGGGTCATTACTACCCCAGCCTGGATTGACTGTTGTCATTTTCCATTGACCTTAATCACAGGACATAGTAATACTAAGAGATACCAGAAGGTATCTCCTATAATCCAGACTTACTCTTCCTTACCTTCATTGTGGAGATATAGTACAATTTCCCCTTGGTAATCAGGACCAATCAACCCGCCAATAACACAACTCCCTTCCTTGCCTGTGGTTTTTGAGGCATGAGGAGCCCAAAGTGGTTAGATGGCAGTCTTGACTTTCTGTTCAATGGAATCATCGCTGTGTCTCTTGGTAGAAGCATTCCTTCCTCCAGAAATAAGACCTCTAGCCCAGCAGAGCATAAGGCCATAAGAATAAGAAGCAAAATTTTGGTAGTGGGTAATAGTGAGTCACTCCAGTTTCCTTGGACCCAAGAATCCTGGCTATCAGAGAAGTAGCACCATGTACTGGAGGATGATACAAAGCATAGAGAGCCTTCTGGAGAACCTTGCTCTAACTCTGCAAGGTACTACCACCTAGCTGACACTGTCACTGCATCTGCAAAAGGCCATTCCACTGTTCTATCAAGTTAGCTGCTTCAGGATGGTGGAGAACATGGTAGGAAGAGTGAATTCCATAAGCCTGGGCACATTGCCACACATCTTTTGCTGTGAACTAAGTTTCTTAATCAGAAGCAATGCTGTGTAGAACATCATGGTGTGGCCGGGTGCGGTGGCTCAAGCCTGTAATCCCAGCACTTTGGGAGGCCGAGACGGGCGGATCACGAGGTCAGGAGATCGAGACCATCCTGGCTAACATGGTGAGACCCCGTCTCTACTAAAAATACAAAAAAAAAAAAAAAAAAGAACATCATGGTGGTGAATAAGGCAGTCTGTAAGTCCATGGATGATAGTATTGGCAAAAGAGCTACATGTAGGCAAAACACATTTGTATCCAAAATAAGTATCTATTCCAGTAAGAACAAAAAGATTACCCTTCCATCACAGAAGCAATCCAATGTAATCAATCTGCCATCAGGTACTTGGCTGATCACCCCAGGGGTTGATGCCATATCAGGGGCTCAGTGTTGGTCTCTGCTGCCAGCAGACGAGGCACTCAGCAGTGGCCATAGCCAGGTCAGCCTTGACAAATGGGAGTCTATGTTGCTGAACCCATGCACAATCTCCACCCTTGCCAACATGGCCACTTTGTTCAGGAATTCACTGGGAAATGACAGAGGTGGCTGGAAAAAGGATGGCAGGTATTCATAGAACAAGTCATCCTACCTGTTATTAAAGTCCTACTCTGCTAAGGTCACCCTTTGGTGAGCATTCATATGGATACAAATATAATCACTTTTTTCACCTATTTATACAGGTATGTCCAACCTACCTCTTCCAAATATTTGTCACTAATCTTCTAATCTTGTTTCTTCTAAGTTCCTGACCATCCAGTCAGGATGACCCCAGCCTATGAATCAGTATATAATTGCATGTCTGGCCATTTCTCCTTCCAAGTAAAGTGAACCACCAGAAGCGTGGCTCAGATTTCTGCCCACTGGGAGGATTTCCCTTCACCACTGTCCTTCAGGGATAGCCCAGAGAGGGCCTGTAGAGCTGCAGCCATCCACTTTCAGGTGGTGCCTGGATGTTGTGCAGAACCATCTGTAAACCAGGCCTGGGTCCTCTCTTCCCCTCTCAACTGATTCCCTACATGAAGCCATAGGGAAACTCCCATGAAGCTGGGAGATAAGGCATAACAGGGGTGGAACCACAGGCATTTGAGTCGCTTTTTCATGTAACTTACTTGTGTTTCCAGGGCCCACCTGGGACCATATATATACCACTTCATTTGATCATGGAGTGTTGCTTTACATGACTAACTTTATGACTTGATGGGTCAGACAATATCCAAATCAAGATGGGAAGCTCTGGTTTCGTGGTAACTTGGTGGCCCACAGTTACATGTTCAGTCTCTGTTAAGGCCCAGTAGCAGGCCAAGAGCTGTCTCTTAAAAGGAGAGTAGTTACCTTCAGGTAATGGCAGGGCCTTGCTCCAAACTTTTAAAGCCCTGTGCTTCAATTTGCCTACAGGGGCCTGCCAAAAGCTCCAAACAGCATCCCCATCTGATGCTGACACTTCAAACGCCATTGGATCTGCTGGATCATATAGCCTGAGTAGCAGAGCAGCAGTCACAGCATCTGGGATCTAGTGCAGAGTGTTTTCTTTTTCTAGGTCCCACTCAAAACTAGCAACTTCTTAGGTCACTTGGTAAACGGCCACTATCTGGTTAAGTGTATCATAATCCACTGTCATTCTCTATGATCTGTCTTCTGCACAAGCCAAATAGGAAAGCTGAATGCAGATACAGTGGGAATCACTACCCCTGCATCTTTCAAGTCCTTCATGGTGGCACTAATCCCTGCAATCCCTCCAGGAAAGCAGTATTGCCTTTGATTTATTACTTTTCTAGGCAGAGAACATTCTAATGCCTCTCAGCCTTTCCTACCATAATAGTTCTCACTCAACACGTTCAGGGAACCATTGTAAGGATTCTGTCAGCTGTCAGCTGCCAGCTGGCAGAATCCATTCCAGTGGTGAATTCTGGAACTCAGGGAATAACCACAGGATGGGTTAAGAGGTCTACTGAACCCACTGGAAGATGGACCTGAGCTAAAACTCCATTGATCATTCAACCTTGATAATCCATAGAGAAATCTGGGGTCTCTCCATTCAGAGCCAGTGATATGGTTTAGCTGTGTCCTCATCCAAATCTCATATTGAATTGTAGCTCCCATAATTCCCAAGTGTTGTGGGAGGGACCTGGTGTAAGGTAATTGAATCATGGGGCAGGTCTTTCCCATGTTGTTCTTGTGATAGTGAATAAGTCTTAGGAGATCTGATGGTTTTATTCAGGGAAGTTCCCCTGCACATGCTCTCTTGTCTGCCACCATGTAAGATATGACGTTGTTCCTCCTTCCCTTTCTGCCATGATTGTGAGGCCTCCCCAGCATATGGAACTGTGAGTCAGTTAAACCTCTTTCCTTTACAAATTACCCAGCCTTGGGCATGTTTTTATGAGCAGAGAGAGAACAGAATAATGCAGTAAACTGGTACCAGTAGAGTGGGGTGATGCTATAAAGATACCCGAACATGTGGAAGCAACTTTGAAACTGCTAACAGGCAGAGGTTGGAACAGTTTGGAGGGCTCAGAAGAAGACAGGAAAATGTCAGAAAGTTTGGAACTTCCTAGAGACTTGTTGAATGGCTTTGACCAAAATGCTGATAGTGATATGGACAATAAAGTCCAGGTTGAGGTGGTCTCAGATGAAGATGAAGAACTTGTTGGGAACTGGAGTAAAGATCACTCTTGCTATGCAGAGACTGGCAGCATTTTGCCCCTGCCCCAGGGATCTGTGGAACTTTGAACTGGAGAGAGATGATTTAGGGTATCTGACAGAAGAAATTTCCAAGCAGCAAAGCATTCAAGAGGAAGCAGAGCATAAGAGTGTGGAAAAGTTTGCAGCCTGACAGTGCATAGAAAAGAAAAAACCATTTTCTGGGGAGAAATTCAAGCCTGCTGCAGAAATTTGCATAAGCAACAAGGAGCCAAATGTCAATCATGAAGACAATAGGGAAAATATCCCCAGGGCATGTCAAAGACCTTCATGGCAGCTCCTCCCATCACAGATCTAAAGCCTAGGAGGAAAAAATGATTTCCTGGGCCCGGTCCAGGGCCCCCCTGCTGTGTGCAGCCTATGGACTTGGTGCCCTGCATCCCAGCTGCTCCAGCCATGGTTAAAAGGGGCCAAGGTACAGCTCAGGCCATGCCTTCAGAGGGTGCAAGCCCCAAGCCTTGGTAGCTTCCACATGGTATTGAGCCTGTGGGTGCACAGAAGTCAAGAATTGAGGTTTGGGAACCTTTGCTTAGATTTCAGAGGATATATGGAAATGCCTTGATGTCCAGGCAGAAGTTTGCTGCAGGGGTGGAGCCCTGAAGGAGAACCTCTGCTAGGGCAGTGCAGAAGGGAAATGTTGGGTCAGAGCCCCCACACAGAGTCCCCACTGGGGTAGTACCTAGTGGAGCTGTGAGAAGAGGCCCACTGTTCTACAGACCCCAGAATGGTAGATCCACTGACAGCTTGCATTGTGCCCCGGAAAAGCCACAGACACTTAACACCAGTACATGAAAGCTGCCAGGAGGGGAGTTGTACCCTACAAAGCCACAGGGGTGGAGTTGCCCAAGGCCTTGGGAGCTCACATTTTGCATCAGCATGACCTGGATGTGAGACATGAAGTCAAAGGAGATCATTTTGGAACTTCAATGTTTAATGACTGCCCTATTGGATTTCAGACTTGCATGGTGCCTGTAGCCTTTTCGTTTTGGCCAATTTCTCCCATTTGAAATAGGTAAATTTACCCAATGCCTGTACCTCCATTGTATCTGGGAAGTACCTAATTTGCTTTTTATTTTACAGGCTAATAGGTAGAAAGGACTTGCCTTATCTCAGATGAGACATTGGACTGTGGACTTTTGAGTTAATGCTGAAATGAGTTAAGACTCTGCAGACTGTTGGGAAGGCATGATTGGTTTTGAAATGTGAGGACATGAGATTTGGAAGGGGCCAGGGACACAATCGTATAATTTGGCTGTGTCCCCACTCAAATCTCATAGTGAATTGTAGCTCCCATAAATCCCATGTGCCATGGGAGGGACATGGTGGGAGGTAATTGAATCATGGGGGTGGGTCTTTCCCATGTTGTTCTCATGATAGTGAATAAGTCTCACAAGACCTGATGGTTTTATAAAAGGGAGCTCCCCGGCACATGCCCTCTTGTCTGCTGCCATGTAAGACATTACTTTTCTCCTCTTTCCCTTTCTGCCATGATTGTGAGGCCTCCCCAGCATGTGGAAGTGTGAGTCAATTAAACCTCTTTCCTTTATAAATTACCTAGCCTCTGGTATGTCTTTATTAGCAGCATGAGAATAGATTAATACAGTCAGTGTCCAGCAGTCCACAAAAGGTCTGATTATTTCCTTTTCCCTAATATAATTACCCTGTTAAGGCTGTGTGTTCCTCTGGGGAAAGCTGGGAAAAAGATTAACAGTATAAATTTGCTATAGTATAATGAGGGCTCTTCCTTGAGTGGGCCCAGTCTCACTCAAGGGGTTCTGAGTCTGTAAAAGGCTCAAGTCTGGGAATTGATTGAGGGGTCATGAGTCTGTTTTTATGATTCAAATTAGACTTTTGTTCACTTGACCTATAACTTCTCTGCTTATACAGATCAAGTAAGAATTTAGTAGGCTTCCTATCTATTTCACTTCTATGAATACTGATCAATTAGCTAATGCCAGAGCCTGCAGGAGTAGCCTGTTCTGACTGCTGCTTTGACTCTGCTGTCCATTACAGTAACCCTGCCCACCTTACCTTTGACTGTTTAGTGCCACTACCTGGTCCCTGCCACCCAGGAATCTATTTATTCCCATTGTGTTTGGGTTCCCCAGTTCAGTAACTGTGGTTCTCATTGTGAAGTCTGGTCTACAGAAAAGAGCAATCACAGAGGTCTTCAAGAATGCTGTGGCTCCTCTAACAAATGTACTCCTCACAGTATTGGTGAAATGTATGCCTTCTACAGCCTCCCAGTGTGGATGAGTAGATGCTAAATGACAAAACCGCTCTAATATTCCAATCTCCCTAAGCCTTTGATTCCCTCCCTCTATGTTAAACTAAGGCAGGTAGGTCATTTCCAATTTGCTCACAGTGGGACACCTTTGGATCTATGTTTCAACCAATAAACCAACCAAACAAACTGTTAGAGCCATTTCTAACTCCAAGAACTGCAATATTAGATGCAAAATCTCTGCTTAGTGAGCCCATGTCAATAAATTCAGCCTGATCCAACTTTATGTTCCTTCTACGATTATCCCACACTTTTAGTATACAGCCCTACACATGTTCCACAGACTTCTGCCTACAGTAATTTAAAAACTCAAGCAGTTCTTCTGACTATAATTACTCTCCTGGGTCACACATGGTTCACCTTCAGGAGCCTGTTAGATCTTAAGTCAAGTTATAGGTCTGGAAGCAAAGAGGGATGGTGGGAGTGGGTCCTGAAGAGAATCAGCATTGTCTTCCAAGGCAACTATCTCAAGTGAAGTCATCACAATTTCCTCAGGCAATGCAGGGTTAATCCTCCTGAGACCCAAGTGGACAAGCTGATACCACCGGGATGATGGTGCCATTACCTGAGAGTGGGAAGGCCATGGTCACTGGGGTTGAGGAGGCCACTTCTGCTGGGGGTAAGGAGGTCAATTACACTGGAGATAGGGAGATGTCTGCCACTTGCAAAGCAAAATAATCAGAATTTAGGGGCTCAGTGTCCCCAGCTTCATCAGGGTCTTCCCACACCTCCCTATCACAATTTACAGGATCCCATTCTTTCCTAATCAATGCCCTCACTTTTACCCTGTGAGGCTAGGAGCTCAATTTGTGTTGTAATTCAGCCAGCTGAAAGATAAGGTTCTGTGTTTGATTTTCAGCATTTCAGCTCTGTGGCTACACATGATGAGGGTCTTTTTTAGGGCATACCAAGAAGCTCTTGAGTCACTTATGTAGCACTTGTACTGGGAGTCCCTGTTCAGCACTTCAAGTCCCTGAGCTCAGCTCATTAGGAACAACCAACCAATTCACTATATTTGTTCATTTTCCAGAAATATTTGAAAGGATTATATACAGATTCACCTAGATCCTTGCTTCTCATAGGTAGTTAAGTGTATTCTCTGCAGGTATTTTGTGCATTTCTATAAACAGTTTACACTATGGACTGTCATTGTTCTCTTTACTACTGGAAATAGCATAATTGGTGTCTTTAAATTTAATCAGATTAGAGATTCAATTTCAGAAACCCAAGAACTTATTTTAGAAAATTCATCTTTAAAATTCTGGCTCTCTAGAACTACTCTCAGTATCAAAATCTCTATTAGGGTTCTCCAGAGAAACAGAACTCTCATGCAGGTCCTCTGGAAAACTCCAATATGGATTTTGATACTGATGTACATATATAGACTTATTATGAGGAGTTAGCTCACATGATTGTGGACATTGAGAAGTCCCAGCATTCGCTGTCTGCAAACTGAAGACCCAGTAAAGCCTCTAGTGTGATTCCATTTGACTCCACAGGCCAGAGAACAAGGGGAGCTGAAAGTGTAAATCCCAGTCGGAGGGTCAGAGAAGATGAGAGAAGCTGCCCCAGGTCAAGTAGGCAGGCAGGAAGCCAAAAGAAGCAAATTCCTCCCCTCCCTTTTGTTTTCTTAAGGTCCTCAAGGGATTGGATAATGCCCATCCACATTGGGAGGGCAATTCTCTTTATTGAGTGCACTGATTCCAATGCTAATTTCATCCAGAAACATCCTCCGGACTCCGCCAGGAACAATGTTTAATCTGGGCACCCTGTGGCCAGTCAAGTTGACACATAATTAACCATCACAGCCAAGTGGCCATGTTTAGTTAGGCCATGTTTTCCGAGCTATGTACCCCCTCTGCATCTTAATATCTCAAGGGTTGAGCCAAAGTATTGCTTAAAGAATATCAACAAGTGCTAATACTGCTTTTTTCCCCAAAATCAAAGTAAATAATCAAATTTAAAAAATGTTTACGTACGTGCCCTTTACAATTTTTAAAATGTCTTTGGTCCCTGTGACCAGTTGTCTAAACCAGAATTTAGTATAGGACACTGACTCTGCACTATTTATATAGTTATTTTAATTGACTGTCTCCTAAATAAGTTTGAAATTTACTGAAAAGACCACATGGTTAGTGGGAAAAGTGGGAAATTAGGCCGTTGACTATTGACATACACAAAGCTCTGAAAGCCTGACTCAGTACAGTAGTGGTGTGCTAAGCACTGGGGAGACTTGAGTGACTTTTGAGCTGAGAAGAAGCCCAATTATAGCTGTGCCATAGGAAGACTTCTTTGACCACAGGGGCCAGGAAAGATAATAGCAAAACTTCTCAAAATGTGCTCCTCTATCAACTGGATCAGAACCCCCCAGGATCATTTTAAATGGGAACACCCAAGACCTCCAGTCAGAATTTCTGGGTGTAGGACCCAGGAATCTATATTTTAACAGTCTCCCAGATTTTAATGTACATTTTAAAGTACACTGAAATTTATGAATCAGCAGATTAGATAGAGGAGAAGTGGGAGATATGAAAGCCAGTTCGGTGGCTGCAGAGATTCTGCCAAAGAGAGGTGATGAGTGAATAAACTAGAGGGACTTGATCTAGAATGAAACAAGTAATAACACATGAAGGAAAAGCCAGCAATGGACAAGCAGCCAAGGGCTTCTGACCAGGGTGACCGAAGGATGGTGGGGCCATTAGCAGAAACAAGGAGGGTAGGAGAACAAGTTAGGAGGGTAGGAGAAACATGAATTTGGTTAAAGATAATATATATGTTTGGATTTGGCCACTGTAAAAGTGAGGTGCTGGCAGGACGTCCTAGCAGGCACATGGGATGCTCTGTCATTAGCAGATATCTGCATGGTATTGTACATCTATGGTCGACTTACATGCCTAGAAACCGAGAGACATAATGAAGCTCGGGCCATGGGGCAGGTCTTCTCAGAGTCTATTAACTTTCTCTGCTTGTGGCCAGAGATGACACCCATTGCCCGACAGCTATCTGCAGATTAGTCCATTAGTCACACAAAGGTGATGAGAACTGAGGAGAGGAAGATGAACTACTTGAAAACCAGCTTATGGTTCCCACCCTACCGGGTCTACCTGACAACATTTTCCAAAAGGTATCACAGTATTATTACTCTTGAGCTCTGGTTGGGATCTCTGTGCATATCCTCATTGCAATAGTGCACCAGCAGTTCACTTTCAAAGGCAGCTTCAAAATCCTCACAGCTGTGTTTTAAACCCGGCCAATTAGATTTCACTGGAAAGTCAGTCGGGGCCAAAACCTGGGAGTAATTTCAAGGACACCTTTTAAGACCAAAAGGCAGCCTTTCAGAATTGACAGTTTCTGTAGATCCAAGTTACACAGAGCCTTTCATCTGCACATTAGCAGATGCAGGACTGGGAGGATGGACTGGAAGGACTTATCTGAAACTGGAATCATCAGGTTTCCTGAAACACACACATTTTCTTGTTTAGCTTCCCATCCACCAAGGAGGTCATCTGGGGAATATCACTACCGGAAATATACCTAGAGGTTTTCAATTAAAATAAATTGCCTCAATTTTGCAAATTATACAAGAACTGGCAGTGTCATACCAAGGCCACAAACTCACTCTCAGGCAAGCTCCAGGGTGACAAACTTCAGAAACCACAGATGGGGAATGAAATCCCTTCGATGCTCACAGCCTGACCTCTGTGACCTTCTGAATGGAGTCACAGTGCCTGGTCCTCATAAGTCCCAGGAAGCTGTCAGCAGAAGCTGTGGAAAATCCACCCCGGTGATCAGTCCTCAGGCCTGCTTTAGTCTCCGGTTGCCCTAAGGTCTTCCTGTCTGTCTCAGAGGACTCCTGGGGCCAGCTTAGGGATAGGTGGCATCACACATCCTTTCTGTAATCCACCAAGCCTAACTCATCTCAAGGACGGTAAGCAACCCTCAAGCACCTCCCACGTCCAAACCCTCCCTGGCCTCTGATCTTTATTTCCATCAGACTCTCCTGGGCACGCAGAACAAGCAACACACATTTATGTTGCTTCCCACTCTAGATCATAAACTCACTTGTTGTATTTTTCCTTTCTGGAATTCCCCTGCTAGCTCTATAGCCCCAAGAGAGGAATTGTCTAGAGTTTGGATGAGTGACACTTGTATTGCTTACAAACTTTTCAAGATGTGAATATTTAAGATGATTCAGGACTATGCATGGTGACACATGCCTATGTCACTATATTAGTCTGCTAGGGCTGCCATAACGACGTACCACAGACTGGGTGGCTTAAACAACAGGTTTTTTTTGTTTTTTGGGTTTTTCTTTTTTTTTTTTTTTGAGCTGGAGTCTTGCTCTGTCACCCAGGCTGGAGTGCAGTGGCGCAATCCAGGCTCACTGCAACTTCTGCCTCCCCGGTTCAAGTGATTCTCCTGCCTCAGCCTCCCAAGTAGCTGGGATTACAGGCACGCACCACCACACCCAGCTGATTTTTTTATTTTTAGTAGAGATGGAGTTTCACCATGCTGGCCAGGCTGGCCTCGATCTCCTGACCTCATGATCTGCCCACCTCGGCCTCCCAAAGTGCTGGGATTACAGGCATGAGCCACTGTGCCCGGCCAAACAACAGTTTTGTTTTGTTTTGTTTGTTTTAATATAATTCTAGAGGCTGGAAGTCCCAGATCAAGGTGTCAGCAGGGTTGGTTTCCTTCTGAGGCCTCTCTCCTTGGCTTACAGAGGGCCACCTGCTTCTGGTATTAATATTTTCACATGCTCATCCCTCTGTGAGTCTGTACCCTAATTTTTTCTTTTATAAGAACACCAGTTAGACTGGATTAAGACCCATCCTAACAGCCTCATTTAACTTTGGTTACCTCTTTAAAGATCCTGTCTCCAAATTCAGTCCCCTTCTGAGGTCCTAGAGGTTAGGAATTCAAACATATGAATTTGTAAGGACACAGTTCAGCCCACGACAGCCACAGAGCATGCACCCAGTGGAAGTCCAAGCCCTCCTCCGCCTCGCCTCAGAGCCAGACTATCCACTGCTATATTCCTCATGAGTCGGAGTGAGTTGGGGAAGACAGAAAGTTCAGTTAAGTCAGCTGTTTCTGGTTCACAGCTCTGGTAGAAAGTTCACTGGGAAGAAGTGTTGGAAATTAATGACTGGCAGGCTCCGATCCTCACCTGTTTAGACCCCCATCTCCCTTGTCGGTGGGCATCACCTAGTGCCTTTTACTGATCAGCTACCCTGGCTCAAAGCCATGGCCCCCCAGCCTTCAGAGAAGAGTCTCACAAAGCATTCACACACACTCCGGGTGACAGAAATTGCTGTGCCTGCAGTGCTCTAGTTACGTGCGGGACCCAAGCACTCGGTCCAGGGCTGCTTGGAGCACGTGTGATCTCATCGGACACAGGAGGCCGCGTGGAGGGCCCCATGTGGAGACGGGCCAAGGCACCGACCAGAGCCTGCTGGAGGCTGCATGCAGCTGTTTGAAGACAATTAGTTTGACCCTCACAATGGAAGAGGCAGAACAGTTCAGGAAATCTACTCTAAAAGGGCAAAGATACCTACATCTGCGTCAAAGAGAAGCACTGCTATTTGTGAGAAAGCACTGCAAGACGGAACAAGGTGTGGCACCGTTTAGAGGAGGGTCAGACCCGAGGCCCGGGTGAGAAACGCTTGGGGAAAGGTGGCCGTTGACCTGAGTCTAGAAGGCTGCGGGTAAATGGGAGGGGATCCCAGAAGTGGGGGGCACAGCCTGTACAATGACCAGATTCCAGGCCTGTTCTGACCCAAACAAAGGCAAGTTTTCCGATCGTAGCTCTGGGGATGCTGCTTGAAAGTGTCCCCAAAGCTACACACCCCAGAAAGAGCAGGAGCTGAAGGCAGTTGCCTGTGGCCAAAATAGCGCCTGCAGACAGCGGGAGAGGCCAGCCTGTTCTCGGACTCAGCACCCCTTCTGTATCGGAACCAGAAACTGGCTCTCCACTGTCAGCATTATTGCTTTCCAGGAATCTCCTGTTTTGTCAAGTATTTTTGCCAAGAGGTGATGTTTTGCAAGCCCTGCAGCCCATCTCCCTCCTCCTCCCTCAAACTGATGAAACCATTCATCTTCCAGCCCCAGGCAGCCTTACCCCACCCCAGCCTCACTCCCCAACTCACCCCAAAATCTGGCTAAGACCCAGGAGTCTCAGAGGCAGAAGACAAGCCCGTCTGTTTTAACCAGAACTGGCGACATGGAGGGGCTGTGGTATCCTCACTGCCCAGTGAAGTCAACTGCCTGTTGGCAGATGCTCCCAAGGGGCCTAAAAATCTCCAAGACAGTCCCTGCATTTGGCAAGAAACAGGGTCGGATCGTTTCTGAGTGTATTTTGACATGAATTAAGGGCAAGGGGCCGTTTCTGAAATATTTGCTAGAGGGCTGTATTTTAAACTCATTGCACTGCTCAGTGACTCCTGCTCCACATAAACTAATCAATACAGTAAATATTTATTCAAATTCCCATTTATGAGGCCAAAGGGAAAACAGGTTAACTACAGAGGACGTGCTTCATGCATGTTGATACCTGTACCCAGAAATCATTTATCCCAGCCTTGCAAGGAAACAGGAAATTTCACCAGCCCACTACTGTGCATCAATCCAGACAGAAACTTCTTAAGGCTGGATGATATGTTATTCATATTAATCAAGCTATGGGACAAGCATTGTTCTAAAAATTGTACATGTATTAATGTACATAACCCAAAAGAGACTTTCATTTTACCGCAAAAACATCAAAATCTTACATTAAAAATGTAATAGATTTTAAGAACATTTTTAAGTTCAAAACCACACCCCTGGGACTCTTTATGTCAGCATCCTGGGTAGTACCTCGTGGTAGTATTGCCCCACCGTGAATACTGATGTGATAACGAACTGTACCTTTAATATCTTAAGACTTTAGTCCTAAGGACTAAACCCAGATTGTTCTATCTCAGCATTCCTGGGAGCCCTGTGAAAGCTAAAAGCTAATTCGGGATTTAGTCTACATATTGTAGAGAATTCCCAGTCGCTGTTTGAGCCCTTGGGGAGCAGCCATGCCAAGAAATTACCCCAGACCTTTCTGGTAACCTAGCCAGGGCCCAGGAGAGAGAGAGGAGAGAGAGGGAGGCCAGGTCACTTTGTCTCCACTCTAGCTTAGCCAGGGCTAGGATCCTAACCCCCCCAGCAGCAAGCGTAAAGCTTTGGGAGAAATAGGAAAGTAATCCAGTAAGAAAACACTGTAGGAATTTAGAGGGCAAAAGAGCTGCTACAAGACCTAAATGATGTCGGGATGCTTTTCAGAAAGTCTACTCTGTTCCCTACTTCTGGTGCAGTAGGGGAGACATGTAAGATCGCAAAGTCATACCCCTTCGGGGATGAATGCCCTCAGCCCATGCCCTTGACAGGTGAATGCGAACTATTATGTAGTTGGACGTATTTACTTTACATGCATTTGTGTATGAGTATGTGTCATGCCCATGGGGTTTCCTCCTCTGTGGACTAGGGAGGGTTGAAAGTTTCCCCTCTCTTATCCTTGAAGGAATATGTGACTCTAATAGTGAGGCTTTCAGTCACCCTAACCTTTGTCAGCAAAGGGAAAATACAAACCTCCAACAGAGCCCCGTGACCAGACAATTTTTTCACCTCAGCCTAGGACATCACTAACTATGAACAGCAACACAGGTTAGGCAGTTGCCACTTTTCAGAGAAGCTTGCAGGAGGGTGGAAGCCGATCCAAAATGTTGGCTGGGGGGGAGGGGACACAGAATGCAATTATATGGAGACCATGCATTTATTCACATTACAACTCAGAGATTCAAAGAAACTATTCTTCACTGTCTCTATAGCTTCATCTGATATTTCTCGTGAGAGGCTAGCCTGCTGGGCAGTAGGAGCTACTAAGACTGGCCAATTGACAATAGTTCAGGTTTTTTTCCAGTTTAAACTGCCTCCTTTCAATCTAAACGTTGAGTCCGTTTATTCAAAGTTCAATTCCCTTTAGGATAGCTCATATTTTAATAGTGTGTATAGGACTGCTCAGATTTCCTCCTGCAGTTGCTTTGTTACTTTCCAACATGGCAGCCAGTGTCGGAGGAAAGATGGAATTTTCACGATTTTGAAGAGGGAGGGAGAGTCATCTCTAAACCCCTCTTCTGGAAAGCTCCCCTAGCCAGATTTCCTTATCAACTTCTGCCTGACCCTTTGAGGGCACCCAGGCACTTCTGTTGGTCCATTCCCTACTGGTGTTGAAGTCATCTAAAGAGGCTAATCTCTGGTTTTCCCTCTGCCTGACCCAGTGAACTGATATGTATCGCCCAGGCTGGCGCAGGGACAGGCTATGAAACAATCTCCCGCTGGAGTCCTAAATGGTGTTTCTCAGTTTACTCAACAGTCCCCACCACCATCAACTCTCAGAGTGTGAAAAGGAGATGGGGTATTAGGGCTGGGGCTTGGTCTCTTGCCTCCCTTTTTACTGTCAGCCCTCTGCCAATCCTTCTGCACCTATGGAAGTGGCCAAAAACCGGGGTCCTCCAAGGGGTCTGAAGCCCCCACCTTTTATTTTTTATTTTTATTTTGAGACAGAGTCTCGCTCTGTTGTCCAGGCTAGAGTACAATGGCGTGATCTCTGCTCACTGCAACCTCTGCCTTCTGGGTTCAAGTGATTATCCTGC
>NW_012116267.1:2256235-2293686 GCF_000951035.1 Colobus angolensis palliatus
GACTATTGTCTTCCTTCAAAATTCTATTTTGGATGTCATAAACTTCCTTTCTCTGTGCATCCTGACATAACAATTCCGATTATTTCCCAACCTCCGTGAGGGGCAACAGATGGCTCAAACTGCATAAGGAGAACTGGGGGGAAGTTCTGCCCACAAAAATGCCAAGGGGAAAAGCAAATGAGTAGTTTGCAAAAACAAAAAGCAAACAACCAAAAAACAAAAAATCCTATCCCCATTTCATAAATCTATTACTGAGACTCAGTCAAATGTCTGTCCTCAGCCTCATTTGCTCCTGTTCTCAGAACTACACGAACACTTTGGTGGATGAGAATGGGGTCACTAAAGGCCGAAAGCCTGCCCCACCTGGTGTCTCCATGGGATGATTACTCCTCCCTCTCTCTGCTACTTCTCAGACTGTATAGTTAGACCCTACAACAGTCATATGACCCCACCACAACGAGAACCGGGTACTTATGACTATGACAGGAACTTGAGGGACAATATGATGTCTTTTCAATGTCAGAAATGACAGATGGGGCTTGACTTAACAGTTGTACAAAGTTACCAACTTATGGTTGATCTCTTTTGCCACATGATGAAAAGGTGTTCAGACAAACTGCTGTAACCATCTTAAAGACTCTGCAAAGGAGAGAACACAGGCCGAGTGTGGTGGTTCATGCCTGTAATCCCAGCCCTTTGGGAGGCCAAGGTGGGTGGATCCCCTAAGGTCAGGAGTTCGAGACCAGCCTGACCAACATGGTGAAACCTCATCTCTACTAAAAATACAAAAATTAGCTGGGCATGGTGGCGGGCACCTGTAATACCAGCTACTTGGGAGACTGAGGCAGGAAAATTGCTTGAACCCAGGAGGCAGAGGTTGCAGAGAGCTGAGATCAAGTCATTGCACTCCAGCCTAGGTGACAAGAGCGAAACTCTGTCTCAAAAAAAAAAAAAGAAGGGAACACAACTATGTGGATTTCTCAATGCCCTTTGTATGGACGATGGAGTCAGGAAAACTCAGGGAAAACCAAAGAGAACAGAGTACAAGTACAATGCACTTGGATCTTTTTCATTCACCAACTTCTCTAGAAGCCACTTCAAAGAGACAGAGCTATTGTTATTTTTTGTGTTGTCCTGTATTCATGTGGCAACTTAGTTTTCAAAGGACTGTCACACCTACTAGTTCCTTTTATCTTCTCAAAGCCCCATGAGGTGGATACAAGTACAATCATCTCCTTTGACAGATGTGTCAGCCTCTAGGGCACACCATGGTGGTGTGAGATGCTCCAAAGAAATCCGGGTGACTCCCAAAGTGAGTTCTTTACACTGTGTCACAAACAGGCAATTGGATCTAAATCTTCATAGAAAGATGGAAAGTTGAGTGATATTGCTGAATGGTTTAGAGTGAGACAACAGGCATCTATAGATTTGTGCTGGACCTATAGGTTCTCATCCTGGTTTGACCACCCGATGGCCATGCAAGTTTGAGAAAGTCATTGAACCTCTTCAGACTTAGTTTCCTTGACCAAAAAACAGGAATAAAAATAATATCTGCCCTGCTCTCCACGCAGGATGGCCAAATGCATCAAAATTAAGCACCTGTGGGTGCTGTATTTATGGAGGAATTTTTGGACACAATCGACCTTCAGAGGTGGGGCGGTAACTACAACAGGCCCAGGCTTCTGTCTTTTCTAGTCAACATTTTATGTATCAATCCTGGCTTTCTGCTGCCTTATCTCAGGAAAGAAAGAGGAAAAGCATGTGTGTAATCAATATAAATTAGTCCTTTTATTCTTGCTTACAGATGACTGGAGGAAGAACATAGCATAAGTATGGTGAAAGATGCGGCTATTGGGGTCCTTGGTCTGTATATTAGAAGAGCACTTTACAAGCACTTTTATATACTTTCTGGCAACCAAGTCAGTAAGCAGAACAAATAGCATCACCTGGATACAAAGACTGAAGAATGGAGCTGAGGACTAGTGTGAACTGAGTCTCTCCTCCTCCCCCTGTGCGAGGTTTGGGGTTGAAACGTGAGCACTTGAGACAAAAGATTTGAGCAACTCGAATGAATGCATTCTTTCTGAAATTCAGCCATAGTCACCGTCACTAATCCTTGAGCACCTAGTATTTACGGAGCGTCGTGTCGATTTACAAATAGATGCTCATCTCCTGTTAGTGGCTCAGTATTGTGCTAGGGCCCAAAAGCGATGTTGAAATACAGTGATTGGTGGCTTCCCATGGTTTATGAGTGTCTTTGCAGAAACCCCCCAAATATATGAAATAGTAATAAATGGTTTGGGCCAGAACTGAAACCAGCGCAGGGCATGTCACTCACTATAAGGAATGTAATGAAATAATGAGAGATTGGATCAATCATTTAAAACGAATTAATGGGAAACATTCTATGAAGGGCTAGGTTTTATGGTTCATAATATAAAGGATAAAGGGGTTTGGATGGAAAACAGACCAATTAAAGTGACTATCATTAGAGGAAGTGTCATGGAGAAGGAGAGACTTAACTGGATATTAATAGATCAGTAAACATTTTATGTCAAGGTAAAAGGTGAAGCTATGCTTGATAGGAGGAAAAAAAAGAACAAAATCCCAAAGAGGATATATATAAGGCATGCATAGTACAGCGCTGTGCTGGTAAACATCCAGCAACCCTCTGTTGGTGGATGAGGGACTTGATTAGTAACATTTGCCAATTTCCAAGGCATAAACACTCCCAATATGGCTAATCTCAAGTGACCAGCATGACATCACGGAATGGGTAGTTGGAAGGGATGGGCATTTGCAAACCATTATAGAGTATTTCCACCATTAAGATACAACCACCATGAATGATCTCAGGAATACAGATAATGGTGAAACCATTTGGAAGCTATGAGTTTTAAGTATGTATTAACTTTTTAAACCTAATTTATTTAATTGTAAGTTTATGTCATTTACTATATAATGACAACTGTGTTTACCAACTGGCTCACAAGCTTCCTGAACATCTTAGCACAGGCTCTTGGGAGCCTGTATGAGAGAGTTCCTGCACATGATTATGGCCCAGATCCGAAACAGGAAAGCCATCCCACGGGAATGACTCATGCAGGAGGTTTGAGGGAAATAACATTCACTTCACAGAACCAGATCATAAAGACCAAGAAAGACAAGGAACCTGGTGTAGAAGGAATGGAGTAGGACGGAGAGCCCGCAAGCGTGGAGCTGCCATGATGTTTCAGGAAGCTGGAGAGGGGTGTAGGAGACAGACTGGGGAAGGAGTGTGCGTTGAAAGGCGGGGCAGGAAGAGGAGCTTAAAATTAGGGCGACAGATTGGGTGGAGATGGGGAGATTAATATGAGGGATATTTTAAAGTAAACCCAGCACAATATGGCACCCAGATTTGGGGATTCAGAGAAGGGCCCATTAAAGGTGCAGGAGGTAAGTCTGGTTGGCTGAGAGGGGAGTTGCTGCTGAGAGAAGGAGCTGACCTGAACATCCTGGGAAGGAAGATGGGTTCTCGAACCTGCTGCATGGGAGGCAATGGCCCGGGAGATGCAGCAGGGGAAAGGTCTACAGCAGTGACATTGTGGACAACTGTCAGGGGATACCAGGCTGGAGCCTGTGGGAGAGGAATGTCATTGGAAATGTCCATTTTGGGGTTTCAGTCCACAGCTGGCAGAAGAAGCCTTGAGATGAATGAGCTCTTTGGAGAAAGACATACAGAAAAGAAGGCTTAAGCTTGGCACACATTGGCATCTGAAGGTGGGAGGAGGAAGAAGAGCCACAAATGATTCCAGATAAGAAGTCCCCAGGGCTGGGTGCAGTGGCTCACGCCTGTAATCCCAGCACTTTGGGAGGCCGAGGTGGGCGGATCATGAGGTCAGGAGATCGAGACCATCCTGGCTAACAAAGTGAAACCCTGTCTCTACTAACAATACAAAAAATTAGCCGGGCATGGTGACGGGTGCCTGTAGTCCCAGCTACTCAGGAGGCTGAGACAGGAGAATGGCATGAATCCAGGAGGCAGAGCTTGCAGTGAGCTGAGATTGTGCCACTGTACTCCAGCCTGGGCATCAAAGAGTGAGACTCCATCTCAAAGAGATAAACAATAAAAATAAAAATAAAGAAGTCCCCAGAGGGTAGGAGAACCAGAGAAAAAGGTCTCAGAGACCAAGATGGGGCCATTTCCCAAAGGGAAGTGTATGTCCAATGCATTAGGGTTGCTGGCTAAGCTAAAATAGGGAAAAATAAGTTCTCCTTTCTCAGACAGGGATGTTAGCTAGGCTAAAACAGAGAAAAATAAGTCATTTCTCAGAAAGAAAGAGTGATAGTAATGGAATTTAATTCCACCTCATGAAGAGAAACCAAGTCCACTACTTGGGGCAGAAGCTGTTCTCCTGGCCTGGGTTACGTGGAAGGTGCCTCAATGTTGTATCTCACTGTGCTATGGAGGCACAGGCTCTTTGTTGCAAGGAGGGGCACCCAGTCAGTAAAAACGTGTGTTGGGAAATCTCGCCGCGCTAAACATGTTCCAGAAACTTCTCAATAGTCAACAATTTAAAAGCCTGAGATCATAGAAGTTAAAACTCTAATAAGCAACTAAAAGGAGAGTACAACATATGCAGCCGTAGAGACATTTCCTTCTACCCTAGGAATATAAAATTGCAATTTGTGAAATAATCTGGTAGCGACCTTGATTGCAGTTGCTTCCTTTGAGAAGATTCTCCATGTAACCTAAAAACACAAGTCTCATTCCTTTAGAGGAAATCTTTTTTAAATGTCCAAAAATAATAAAGTATAAATACAGCAATCCTCTTGAAGGAATGTGCTGTATATGTCCATTGTCCATTAGAAACGCCAGAGGTACCACATGAGGTCTTTAGGGATTACTATATAAATAATGAACACTCTTAAAAATGCAAAATCCAATTCAATAGTGCTTTCATTGCTCTTATTTTGGATTATGTCTATTGAGAGAGAAAACAGATTTCAAGCCAAATAGAGAGAAAGATAATACCCCATATATTGTGTTTAATTTAACATATTTTATAACAGAAATAACAAAGACAAGGCTTACTCTACAGTTTTACTTTTTAAGATTTAGTAATTCCAGTAATGCTTTTGCTTCGTGAAGTGCTGAAAATAAAGCAAGAATATTTACATTCTTGTTTTATTTTATACAATGCTTCTCATCATTTCCCTGTTTGTGTAGTCTTATGTATGTTCTTTCTTTTGTTCCTAACCCTTTACAAGGACAACTCAAAAAAAAAAACCCTATTTTTTTTCATTTTTGTTCTTGAATGATAGAATGTTTCTTAACTCTTTATGATATATATTAAAACCACCCACATATTGCTGCACCAGGCTTTAATTAGGGGAAGAGTTTTTTCCTGATTGCATCTCCTTAGCTACATGGATTGTGCTACAATCAGGAGAACAACAGGAGAAATGAATAGAAATGACAAAATTGTTTGTTGACAGGGCTTTGGGGAAGAAGACACACTCAGCTTTGCTGGTGGCACCATAAATTGAAAAAAGAAATCATTTCAAGAGTAATTTTGCAATATGTGACAAGTCATAAAAATTATCCTACTCTTTGACCCAGTAGGGCTCTTGGAGAAACATGTCCCAAGGAATAATTCCAAAGAAACAAAAATATTTGTAAGAAGATGTGTTCAGCCCTTCCATATATTAAAATGAATAATTGGAAACAGCCCAGGTACCCAACTGTGAGGAAATGGCTTAGGCAGACTGTGCTCTATTAATATAATGGAATATTAAGTGGTCACTAGGAATGACAATTATAGAGATGATTATGCAATCTGAGAAGTATCATGCAAAATCATTTTAAATGGAAAGAGGAGAAAACATAGCAATGCACAGAGTGAAAGGCAACATTTCCTGCCTCCATAGGAGGGTGTGTGATATAAAGAACTGGGGATGTAGCAGTTCAGTTACTGGATTCCTCAGCTTTTATTTCACCTGCCTTTTAGATGGGCCTGTTTGACCTCCATTGCTTAGCTTATAAATCCTACTATTCTCAATTTGTAGGCAGCACACTCTCCTGAGAAGGGAGAGGCAATACTAGAAGGTGGAGGCAAGCATAGTTTAAAAAAAAATTGTTTTTAAACTATTGCCCAATTGTTTTCGTGTGTGTGTGTGTGCACGCGCGCGCACGTCTGTGTGTGTGTGATTATGTATAGTTGAATTCGAAGCTCACATAATATTTTTAATTTGCATGTTTATTTGTAGCTTTGTATGTTTATCAAAAGCGAGGCTTTAAAAGGTTGAGAAAAAGTTCCCTCTTTTAACTTGTCCTAGGTATTTATGAAACTATTTAATGCCGTGTAAATTGGATCTGCAGATATTCCCTTGAAATTGCCCATATTGAAGCAGCCTAGCCTTCCACAATGATCTTGAGGTGCAAGGAACACACAAAAGAATTGCCTATCCAACAATTTGCTAAGGAAGAGAGTTTATATAAGATAAACAGGCTGCTGGTCTGTCTCGCTGATATGGCAATGTGGTCATACACTCAACGACAAATTTTTAAAGGGAATTTAAAAATGTTATTAAGGGCAGTGGACTAAATGGAGGACCAAATACTCTCTGAGTGTATGACTAAACAGTCTCATTGTTTTGTTACCTACTTAAATGGAACTTCTGCCATATCTGTGCAATGAGCCCTCCTACATCCAGGCACTGGGACTCCAACCCACCACCTCCTCTGAGTCCTGCTTCATCAGGGTTCCATCTGTCGCCAGCTCCTCCACTGCCATCTCCAGTGGCTTCTTACTCCATTGCCCTTAATCTAAATGAAACTTACACTGGATCTTTCCTTTTCCCTTCAGACAGTGGTGTGCCAGTACATGTTTAACAACCAGTTCTCTGGAAAGAAGAGCTCTGACTTACAGCCTTTGCCAATTGCCATGGTGTAAATACTCTTATCATGGTTGATTTCAAACTACCAACATGACATCATTGAATACAGAGGAGAAGAGGTGCGTAATCAATAGCACAAGCATCATGCAGTATTTACACACAGGGACAATAAAGTATAGATAATAGTAACATGAAATAAAATCATTAGAAAATGAAGAGTTTTGAATATTCATTATCATTTTTTAAAAATGTATTTAATTGTAAGCTTATAAAATTTAATTTTAATCTAATCAAAATTTAATTGTAATGAATTACAAAATTTAATTTAATAATAGCTCATGAAATTCCTGAAAAGTTAATAATCAGTTCTTGCAATCCGGCCCTAGCACATAGCTCTAATACACCAGCCCATCTCTCCATCAAAATTTGGATCATAAAACTATTGTGTCAAAGGATTTCATGGTCATTTGACACTACCCTCTTTGAAGCTTTCTCCTTCTATGGTTTAGGGCAGTACGCTGTGGTGATTTTCCTTTGACACTTGCAGTAAGCCTTCTTTATCTCCTGCCTTGGTTCCATCTCTCTCCTTTAACCCCCTTTGCATATTTGTGTGCACCTAATTTTCATTCTTTTTATTTGCTGAGCCAGGGTCTCACTCTGTCACACAGGCTGGAGTGTGGTGCCATCCCAGCTCATTGCCACCTCCAACTCTGGGCTCAAGCAATCCTCCTGCCTCAGCCTCCTGCATATTCTCGTTCTCCACCTGGATGTCTTCCCTGAGTGATCTCATTCACATCCACCAGTGACATATTAATGACTCCAACATTAATATGCATCTGCAGCCAAAATCCTGACTTGTCTCCAGGTGCAAAATAGCCCATGGGTGTCACCACCTGGATCTTTACTTTTGTGCTTTCTTTCATACCTCTTTACCCAAACTTGATATTTCTCCTGCATTCCTTATCTAGGTCAAAGAACATTTCCGTTCATTCATTAATTCAGTCATAAATTCTGATTGCATATTTAATATCAGCCAGGCACAGTTTTAGCCACGTATTCATGAAATACAATAGAGAGTAAAGTCACCAAAGGCCTCAAGAAGACAGTCAACAAAACAAACGAGCAAACAATGACCAGATATATCTTATAATGTCAATGACAATAAACACGGTGAAAGGCAAGGCATTTTAAAGTCATCCTCGGTTCCTTTCTCCTGTACTCCCTACATCTGCATGGATACTAAGACCTGCCCCTTGACTGTCTCAATATCCCTTGAAGGGAAGCTTTCCTGCCTCTCCCAAGTGGCATTGCCTTAAGTTGGGCATTAGCACCTGTGACTTCCCACCTCTGACCTGGCCTTCCTGTTACAGATTCTTGCCTGATCCATCCTCCATATTTTCTCTGGTGCTTTTCAAAATTATCCCCTCCCCTTGTTAAATACCTCATGGGTTCCTTTAAGCACTGTAGGATAAATTCCTTGACATACTATACAAGGAAACTAATTTCACTAGTTATTTGCCATGTGTGAAATGCTCAGTGAACATGTGTTGTACACACACAGGCACATGTGCACACAGTGCACACACAGAGAGTTTATTTACATGTATACACATATATACTATATATGTGACTATTTGGAATATAGATGTAAATATATACTATATGTGACTTTATGGAATATAGACATAAATATATTCGTTATAGAATAGACGTATGCATTCCATATAGTCACAGAACGATGCCATTATCCTTCTGACAACTTGGTGAATCCACATCATTTTTCACTTTGTACAGGAGCTAGAACTTTCCATAATCTGGCCTGATCTTTCTCCCTGAAGTTTCCTCTCCTGCCCCGCCCCTAGTTCACCTAAAATCCCATCTCAGTGTCCTACTTTTCCATCTGACATCATTTTCACACCTTGGAGCCTTTGCTCATGTTGTCTCTTCTTCCAGGGATGCGTTTGCTTCACTTTCTCTGCCCAGTGAGACTCAACCATCCAGGCGCTTCTTCTTAGGGAAGGCTTCTTCCCTCTAGCCCTCACCACCATCCTTTTGCCCCAGGAAATCTCTCCCTCCTTGCCACTGGCACAACCCTTTGCTCATAACACCTTTTTGTTGAGCACCTACAATGTGCTAGGCACTATTCCAGAAACTGGGAATGAGTGATGAATAAAGTTAAGTCCCTGCCCTTGTGGAGTTGGTATTCTACTGGAAAGAAATGGAATATAAACACATAATTTCAAATAGCAACACATATTGAAACAAAAACAAAATAAAGCAATGGGTATTCAGATGGAGGGGGTGAGTCCAGATGTATCAGTCTGCTCAAGCTTCCGTAACAAAATACCACAGACCAGGTGGCCTAAACAGAAATGTATTGTCTCACAGTTCTGGAGGCTGGAAATCAAGATCAAGGTGTTGCCAGGGTTGGTCTCTTCTGAGGTCTCTCTCCTTGGCTTGCAGATGGCCGCCTTCTCACTGTATCCTCACATGGTCTTTTTCCTCTGTGTGTTCACACCCCTGGTGTTTCTTCATGTGTTCAAATTTCCTCTTCTTGTAAGGATACCAGTCAGATGAGATAAGGGCCCACCCCAACCATCTCATTTTAACTTAATTGCCTTACTCAAGGCTCTATCTCCAAATATAGTTATAGTCTCAGGTGCTGTGGATTCAGGCTTCAACATATAAATTTGAGGGAGACCCACAATTCAGCTCCTGACAGCCAGGAAGCCGTCCTTCCTCCCCAGGTGGGGACAATCACAGCACACTATCAAGAGGTAGCATAGCCATTTGTGTCCACACTCATCTCCCACATGAATCACTGTGCAGTGAGTGTAAGGATCATGTCTTACTTCTCTTTGGCCTATATCACCTAGCATATATGCAGTAAGTGTTTATTGAATAAATGGAAAAACCAATTGGCTTTTAGAGACGATTCGTTTTGGGCTCAGAATCCAATCAGTTGTCCATGTTTCAAATTTTTAAAAAAATCTGATAGCTTAGTAGAAAATCCTAGTGACACAATAGTGTGCCTAATTTTAAAGCTATTCATATCCAAGCCACCTGAATGGCTCACACTTTTCCCATTCGTTTTTCCAGTGGGCATTTTACCATATCCAGCCATCTGACAAGGAGAGTAAATTGCATCTGATTTTCCAATTTTGAAAGCTTGAGGATTATTTCTGGCTTGGAAGCAGTTCAGTCCCAGGAATATCAATGCCAGCATCTGTACTAAAGTTAATTTGTTTCTCCATCTGTGCCATTTGTGAATCTACCCATTTGAACTCTCGGGAAAGGGAGGTAGCTGGGTGAACCCTGCAGTTAGAGAAGACAGTAAGCAGGTGGCTTCCTCTCAGGGAATGCACAGAGCAGCACCAGAGGGAGAAACACAACTGTGAGGCATCAAATCGTTCCTGACACTCTCATGGAATACATGCAGCAGATGGAGACAGAAAGGGATTGAGAATTTTCATCCTCCTACCTTGAAAGTAGAGTAGCGACTTAGGCAGATCACAGGCACAATCACATTTCACATTATATGTGGCTCCTTAATTAACATTACTTTTTGTTTCAGTGGGAAAATAGCACATATCACCTTTTATCACTAGTTCAAGAAAAAATATTATTTTAGGTCCTAGTTCTGTGTTCTTAATTCCAGTATCCTTAGCCTTTATAGATTTGCTCCCAGTGAATTCAGATTTGTGTGTGTGTGCGCGCATATGTATTTTATTACTTAAACAGCCTACCATTTTGTCTAAAACATTTTAAGCATCTTATAAAACCACTTAAAATATAATAAGATTGTATGACTTAAAATTGGATAAAATTTTTGCATATGGCCTTTACTTGAAATGAGATAGACTTTTTGTACTACATCTTTCTCACTGAGATTTGCTAAAACATAATTAAATCCTTCTGTATACGTATCTGATGCTCTGAAGAAAATAATGCTGCTAACAGAAGCCCAGCATAGTATCTCTGGGAATAGGGAAGATTATGTTCCATGTTTCAGGCACATTTTTGCACAACAAATGAAAGGGAATCGTCTTGTGTGAGGAGCAGTCATGAAGTTCTAAATGCTTTAGTTTCTCAACCTTGGTGTCAAGACCTCTCCATTCATGCACATGTACAGTCCAGCATGTCTCCAGTTACTGTTATGATGGGCAGGGAGGTGGGGTGGAAGACTGAGAGGTTAGAACATTCTCTAAAAGGAAAGCTACTCCAGTTTTATTTCATATTGGACTGTTAGGGAGTTGTGGGAAGTGGGGAGTAGTTGGAAAAGAAGAGAAACAAGAGGGGATTTCACAACAATGAAACACTGAACCATAACACCAAACACTGAGGACCATGGATGGTAGACTTGGGGCAGGATATGATGTAGGAGTTAAGAAAATAGGTCTGGCTTCAAAGTGGCCGGGTTCTAGCATCGGCTCTGCTGTTTGCTAGCTGTGTGACCTTGCCAAAAGTCACACACTTAACCTCTTTGGATCCAACTATACGAGGTGTTTCTTATTCTTCACTTCCTTTTTGAAGTGAAAGAGTCAGGCTAGAAGAGCTCTTAAGAATATTCCTATCTTCATCTGTTCAGTGTTGCTATAAAGGAATTCCTGAGGTTAGGTAAATTATGAAGAAAGGTTTATTTAGCTCATGGTTCTGCAGGCTGTACAAGAAGCATGGCACCCCCATCTGCTCTACTTCTGGCAAGGGCCTCAGGCTGCTTCCACTCATAGCAGAAGGCAAAGTGGAGCCTGTTGTACAGAGATCACATGGCCAGAGGGCAAGCAACGGGGAAGGTACCAGGCATGTTTCAATAGCCAGCTCTTGAGGGAACTAACAGAGAAATAACTCACTTACCCCCAAGGGAGGGTACTGACCTGTTCACAAGGAATCCACTTCCACGATCCAAACACTTCCCATTGTCCAACACTGGGGGTCAAATTTTAACATCAGGTTTGAAGGGGACAAGTATCCACACCATAGCAATTCCCTTTCAGTTTTCAGCAGCATAACATAACAAAGAGGTGCTCAAGAGAAGGTCTGCCCTCCTGGGAGCTGGTTGGGGAAAAGTTTATTCTGTTTACTTCTGTTTATCCTGTTACCTAGTGTGGGCCCTGGGAGGATTAAGCCGAGGCCTGGGCCTTCAGGGGCCTATCTAGATTCTCCATTAGCTTGTCAAGCTTTGCCCTGAATAGCCCATTACTAAAAGTGTTGATGAAAAAAAGACTGTGTACATCTTTTTGGAATACCTGACTCTCTCCCTTTAGTGTTTTACAAACTGTCTTAGTCCTTTTGGGTTACTATAACAAAGTGTCATGGACTGCGTAGCTTATAAACAACAGACATTTATTTTGCACAGTTCTGGAGGCTGGAAGTCTAAGATCTGTGTCTTGTCCTAGGGAGGGCCGTCTTCCAGGTTGCAAACTGCCAACCCCTCCTTGTGTCCTCACATGGAGGAAGGAGAAAGAGCACCCTCCAGAGTCTCTTCTCATAAGGGCACTAATTCCATTCACGAGGGTGCACCCTCATGACCTAATCACTCCCCCAAAAGCCCCACCTCCAAAGATCACTACACTGAGAGTTAGGGCTTCAACACAAATATTTGGGGAGATACAAACATTCCATCTATAGCACAAACCCACCATCCTAAATTTGTGGCATCGTATTAGCTCTTGGGAGAAGCAGACAGATATGGCCCTAAAGTGTAACGTGTTTGAATCCCTTTAGAATAAGCCAGCAGCCATGAAGCAAAAGGCCCTCATCAATCTTTGTATTTTTCTTTCCAATTTTCTATAAACTATTGTTTTCAACCCATTATTAAAAGTTTCCTTCATCTACAAACTCTCTAGGCCCACAGGAAAACTTGAAAACAAGCCAATTAAACAATTGCAGCTAGGGACAAGTAAGAACATTTTATTTTACCTCCTGGAAAAGGAGCCCAGCCCAAAAGATCTCAGCTCCAGCAGTCAGCTGGAGACAAAGAAGGACTTCCTACCAGTAGCTGATGAGTATCCATGGAATTCCCCCATGACACTCAACCTGGGGGCTGCAGAAATCCAGAGAGGACAGGAAATGAGAGCAGACCTCCATCTCCTTGGAGGGTGTGGTTGGGGATTTCCCTAGGAGGATGCCTGGAACCACGAATGCATAGACCTTAATGGATTAACAAGAGGACTTCCAACAGGACCCAGAAGAGGACCTAGCTAGGTGGTCAACACACACATTTCTGTGGATACCCTCTCCACTCAGCCCTTTGCTCAGCTCTCTGAGATTTGAGGATATGGATGCAAAGATCATTCTGAAAAAGGTACCTCTCTCCCCACCTGCCACCAGTCCATGACCTTAACATGGTTAGACGCACCAGATTGCATCATAAGTCTTTTGGATTTTCCAAGATATGGATTTTCACTTTGTTTCGCAATGCTTTGAGCAGTTTTTGAGTTTTTTCAGATATTTATGTTTCTCCTTAGTGGACATGGGTGAGGCTCAGTGAGTTTTTCCTGGTGGCAGTGATCATCAACTTCTTGAAAGCAGCAACCATTCCATTTTTAAATTTATGGATTCAACCAATATTTATTGAGGATGTATCAGGCACTGATCCAGTTGCTGAATTTCTAGTTCTGAGCAAAACAGATAGGGCTTTGACCCTTAAGGAACTTAGAGTCTGGTGGAAGGGACAGGTGTTAAATTCGCAATTGCAACAATAAATATAAAAGTATACACCGTGGTTGTACAGAAGACTGACAGACCAACAACTGGGCAGGAGTAGAGGGTTAGTTAGTGTGTGGGAAAGAAGAACCGTGCAGGTTGGAAAAGAAGCACAGGGTGCTAGTAAAGAGTATAACGGAGGCCTCAGTTAGGTTAGGAGAGGGTCAGGAAAGGCCTCGCAGAGGAAATAGCCTGAATGATGAAGGAGCCTTAGCCAGGGAATGATTTGGGGACTGATGGGGTCTGACTGAGCCCAGTGAGAAGTGGAGACGAGGGCATGCAAGGAGCTGGAAGGTAAAGAGGGGTAGATCCACAGGGTCTTCAGGAAGCGCGAACACTTCCGTTTTAAGCCAAGTGCAGTGGGAAGCCATTGATGGGTTTGGGGCAGGGTTGTAGGCTGATTTGGTTTCTACTTAGAGGAGATCACTTTAGCTGCAGAAGTGGAGGCCACAAATGGATGTGAAGAGACAGGTAGGAGGCTAATGGTGGGGGACTCTAGGTGAGAACTGTTGGTGCTGGACCTGGCAGGGGCAGTCGAGATGGAGAGAAGTAGACAGATTGCAGACATACTGAGGAGGAGCCAACAGGCTCTGGTTGTGATGCAGGAGATAGCGCTGCAGGAGCAACTAAAACAGGTGGACAGTGACTTTGCTTTTGTAAGGGGAATACACCGGACGGTCAGGTTTGAGAGGAAGGTGAGGAGATCCATCTTGGAAGTGTTAATGTTGAGGAGTTTGGGAGAGCAGCAAACAGAGCTGGCAAGGAAGCAGTTAGATATTAATGTCCTGGAGCCCAGAGGAGAGTCAAGGCTGCCTTCTCCGTGATGCCTGGCAGGGCTCTGCAACCACTAGACAGGCTCAATGCATGGCTGTTGATCTAAAGCGATCACAGGACCCTAAATGCTCACCTTAGTCTGCCACTTACCCTGGGGCTCCCAGGAACCCTCGTCTCAGGAAGACTTAACAGTCACTGTCGCCACATTTTGGAAATGTTAAAGTCCAATCACAAACACTCCAGATAATTGCCCAGAAGGTACCAAAAGAGTTAAAGGCATAGTAAGTATTAAAATTACTCTATTTATCCTCAGCTTCCTCTCATCTTAAAGTTTGTATACTCAAGTCCCAATATAATAAAATCTAGATTAAGCTGTTGTAGAGCTTAATGGAGCCAAGTGACTATGCCAAGTCTCGGTTAATACATTTTAAATGAAAACACATCAGCAAGATTTAGAACAAGGGTCAGGAATCATAAAATAAATACCACAAAAATAATTCTCCATTGTGAAATGACGGGTGTCATGCCCCTGGGAGTCTAAAATCTCTTCTGAATTAAACAATCTTTTCACTTGGAGACAATTAGCAAACTGTTGGCAGGCTCTGCTCTTACCTTGAGAGAGGGAAAGAGAAAGAAATTCAGAAAGTGAAGCCAGAACCTTGTCTACCTCTGTTTCCAAGGTTGGCTCTAAACACTGTCAAAATGTTATTGCTCTGGTTTGAGGAAAGAGACTGACAGACCAACAACTGGGCAGGAGTAGCGGTTAGTGCCTGGGAGAGAAGAGCCAAGTTGTGCAAACATTTAGAGCCTTCTAGAAGCTGAATGAACTTCTATCTCTGGGGATATCTTTGTTTTCTGAGGGCCACAGGTGGTGTAGTAAACTAATACTGTTTGCCATCCATCCCTCTAACACCAGTCTCATCTTCAATCCTGCCAGAGAACCTGGTGCTCCTCTCAGGGAATAACTGAATTGCAGACATTCTTTGCTCTGGTGATAGTGAAAGATGGGTCTCATCACCTTCGGGGGCTTGTTTTGCCAGTGCCCGCAGTCTTTTCCAAACCTCTACAGCTACTTTGTGTTCCTAGCTAATGCTGGAGCAGTGCCCACTCCTGAAAGGCTGAACCATGGGCCTTCTTTTCAGCTGCAGTGAGCTCTGTGCCCCCACAGGCAATGCCCTTCAGTCAGGCAAAGGCAGGGGCCGGACGCCATGTTTAAACTCAGACCTGCCTCAGAGTCTGTCCAAACGCCGAGAGCTCCTCCTTGGGAGGCCTTGAGATCTGCATGTTTATCAAAGGGACACATCCCAGCAGGAGGATTTCCTGTTGGTGCCACTATCCTGGGTCTTGCTGAGTTTTAGCCTCTATGCTCAGCCTGTCATGCCAGTGCCCGCACATGGTGACTAAAATGCCCCTTTCACATTTCCAAACACTCCCCTAAAAGAGGTGATACCTGGTAATAACCACTATCAGGGGAAACCCCAGAACAGAAGGAGTCAGGGACCCAGGGCTGTGTCTTTCTTCTACCTCAGTCACAGCCAGGTCTGGGACAATCAACACGAACCAATGCACCACTGTGTTACCAGCCATGGAACCTGGAAGCTATTCCTAGCCTCTGCCCCCCAAATTTATCCTCAGCATGTCCCCCATGGGTGGTCCAGATGGCGTGGTGAAATCCGGGGCTTTCTCCTGCAAGTCTCTAAGCTGCCTGCCTTCCATGTTGCCCACCCTACCCAGCTCAGTCTCGGGTGGGCTGAGAGGGGTCGGCCATGTTGCCATCTTCCCTACCTCTCATGGCTTCAGTGACAGCATCTGTCGTGGTTTCTTCTCCTCACATGATAATCGGAGACACCTGTTCCTTTACGGTAGAACCCAGAAAGAGCCATTATTAATAAATGCCCCAATGGGCTCTTATATTTCTTGAGTGTGAGGATATGAGGGTGAATGAACAGTTTAATTATGTGAGCAGGGGGCCAGGAGTGGGTGCTGACATGACTGGTAGCTCCGTTATTCTCCACAGACATACTGCTGCCACCCGACCAAGGCTAGAGTAAACACAGCCACATATCTGAACTGAATTTTGACAAGACCCTGTTTCCAGACTCTTCTATGTCAAAAGCAGCTGTATCTACCACAAAATGGAGGGTTTGTCCTTGAAAAACTTAATAATTTCAAAGAGAGAAGGGCTGGCTGAACAGTTTGTGAATGGTATAAACACAGTGGTCTCAAAACCACAGGTGATCCCAGGTGGTCAAGATGAAGGAAGAAAGAGGACACTTTTCTGAGGGGTCACGCAACCAAGCATGTATGAAATTCAGAGTTAACTGACAGGAGCACATGAGTGGCCCAGCATGGGTGATTCCCAACCTCACAGTGGAGCAAATGGACCACAGCAAGAGGTCTCCAGGCCAAAACATGAGTATCATTTACCCTAATTAAATCTACTCTGCAGGGGGCCTGAGGCATGGCTATCATGCCTTGTGAGAACCTTTGGACAGCCAAGCAACTTGTAGCCACTAAGTCTGGCTCAGAGAAAATAAACAGCAATCGACATCTTGGCCTAAATTACAAATTTAAATTTTTAGGGAAGTTATTTTCCAAGGTTGGATCAGTGTTTCGCTTCATTATTATATATATATATATATTTCATCTTCATGCACATTGCTACTACTGGCTTCTGGCCAGGTCTACTCTGCCAAGAGTAGAAAAACTATGAGAAAAGCTTTTTTTTTTTTAACATTTCTAAACTGACTAGAAACAGAAGGTGCAAAGAATCTAGATAGTGGTTGGCAAGAGGAGAAAAAAAGGGAGATGTATGATTTGGAGGCCAGAGTAGAGAGATATTGCAGAGGAAGAATATCTAGCACTCAAAAATGAATCTTACTGGGATGGGATGAAAGATGGAAAAGGAACCAAAAAAGGAAAGCCCACAGTTCAAATCCAGAGTCTGGAAGATTGCTGGAAGCTTCAGTAGATTTGGGGAGTCCATATCAGGTTGGTGCTTTCAGTGATTCCATCCAAGCTCATGTTCAAATTCAAAGGAACACCATGGATGGGGCTTATATCCAGAATTTCACCAGCTCAGAGTTTTCTCGAGGGCCTGCTTCCCACCTTCCAAACTCTTTACTCTTTTTCAATCTCACAGAATTGCATTTTGCTGTTTTTCTACCTAGAATCTCCTATCTGTCTCACCTCTGTGAATGGGCAACACTCTCAGGTAGCCTGGCCATCTCTGATTTGTCATCATCTCAAAACCCATTTTCTATGATCCACTCTGCAACCCATCCCATACATTGCAGACCACTCCATGCTCTGCAGTTTTGACAAGTGAAACTCAAGTTTCATCTGAAAAAAGGTTAGAATGTGCCACACACGAGGCTAACTCAAGGTTCCAGTTGTCTGGGTCAAAAGGGGACAAAAGAAAGAGACAGGAGTCAGGAAGGGAACTTGGGGAGAATACAAGCTTATTTTTGTACGTGGTAAGTGCAAACTGGAAGTTGAATCTGGAGTTCAAGGGCTAAGAGAAGGAATAAATTTTGGGAGTCAGCATAAAGGTAAAAGATAAATCTATGAAGGTGCTTTGTGTGAGCAATTGCCATGGCCACCTACAAATTCATCTACATTTAGACTCATCCTTATATTGTTGCCTCTCATATCTGTATTCAAGATGAATCCCCCACCTATAGTAATAAGTCCATTCCTTCCCACCTCCTTGGGAACATCGTTCCAACAAGTAACTCCTTTGCTGTATCTTCAACTGTCTTTTACCACCAGCTCTTAGTATTCAGCCTACAAACATGTCCAAATCTCTCTTATCTTTAAAATAACAACAAATTAATTAAGAAAAAAGAAAAAAATTCCCTCCTCTGACCCTGACTCTCTCCAGCCACTGCCTTGTTTTCATGTTTTTTGCTTTCCTAAGAAGAAAAGAGATTTGCCTGGAAGAGGAATAGATACTCACTGCCTTTACGTCCTCATTTCCCATCAATTGCTCTCTTGCTAAGGTCACCAGTAATCTCCATGTCTGCAAATCCAGTGGATTTATTTCAGTCCTCATCTTATTGGACATTTCTAGATATAACATTGTTGTTCCTTGAAATTCTCTGTTCCCTTTATCTCCATGGCTCCTCTTTCCTGGTTCTCCTTATTCTTCTTTGATCACTTCTCATTGGCCTTCTTTGAAGAGCTCTTCCTCTACTACCACTACATTGGTATTCCCCAAAGTTTTAATCTTGGACCATATTTCCTGTCCTTCTGCATGGGCCCCATGGGCAATCTCTGTGATAGATTTCTAATTTAGTTCCATTATCACTAGAGAACACATTCCATATTATTTCATGTCTTTTAAATTATTGAGACTTGTTTTATGCTTTAGTGTATGATCTTAATGAATGTCCATATGAAAATTAAAAGAATGAGTGTTCTGTTTTTGTCATGGGGAGCTTCCTATAAATGTCAGTTATATAACATTGTTCACATATTGTTCTAATCTTACATATACCTATTGATTTTCCTGTCCTATCAATTAGAGAAAGGAGTGTTGACATGTTCAACTACAACTGTGAATTTGTCCATTTATCCTTTCAGTTATGCTAGTTTTTGCCTCATGTATTTTGAAGCTCTATTATTGATGAATATACATTGAAAATTGTTTCGTATTCCTTATAAATTGATCACTTTATCTTTAAGAACTCCCCTTTTTCATCCCTGTAATAGTCCTTGTTCTGAGTCTACTTTGTCTAATATTAATATGGACAATTCTACTTTCTTTGGATTAGTGTTAATAGAGTATATATTTTACATCTGTTAACTTTTAATCTATCTGTGCCTTTGTATAGTTTTTTGCAGGCAGCATATAACGGGGTCTTACTATCCAATCTGATGATCTGCCTTTTAATTGGGATATTTAGACCGTTTGTATGTAATTTAATTATCCATATAGTAGTATTCCAGTTTACTATCTTTCTGTTTGTTTCCTATATGTCCTCTCTATTCTTCACTCCACTTTCCCCTATTTTACTTTCTTCTTTTGAATTAATTGAGAATTTTTTATGATTCATGTTATCTCCATTACTGGTGAGCAACTAAAAAGGTAGAAGTAAAATCTGGTGAGTGTGGTGACATGAAAGTCAATATAAAAGAATATTTCAAAAAAATTGAAGTAATCAACACTATATTACATGCCTCTGAGACCTTGAATAAATATAGACATAAAAATGACCGTAGAGTTTTGCAACATAGAGGTCAATCTGGTGACCTCAGTAGAAACAACCTCAGTGAACTGGTGGGGTTATAAACCCAGTATAACTGGGATGGGGACAGAATAAAAGATGAGGATTAGAAACAGGTACCATGGGCAACTCAAGAAGTTTTTCTATGAAAGGGAGGAAAGAGAATGTGATGGTAATTCAAAAAGTATATGACATCAACAGGAATTATTTGTTAAGACAGGAAATATTAGAACATATTTGAGTACTGGTGAAAACGATGCTGTAAAGAGAAGAAGACTGATAGATTGATGTTAGAGGAGCTAGAGGGAGCAAGTACCTTATCAAAAGAAGAAACGGTAGGTTCTAGAATACACGTGCAGGGGGTAAACTTTGGTAGGAAAAGAGTCATATTGTCATTTGTGGGAAAAAAAGCAGCAAATATGTGGGGCAAACATAAGATTGGCTGGTGATTTTTTTTTTTGTGGAAAGAGGAAGGAATTTCTATGTTACCCCATGTTCTCAAAGATGTGAAAGTAGACATTATCAGCAGAGGATGTCCGTATGCAAAAAGTGCTATAACAAAAGGAGTTCTAGATCACAATGTATGGACATAGAGGTTAGTTCCAGATGAAGGAATCAGACAGATCTTTTTAGAAGTGGTATTATTTGAGCCTGGTTTTGAAAAATGGGTAGAATGTAAATAGACCTTCATTTGTTGGCAAATATCCACAGAAATATTATAACCACCCATGAGCTATGCCATGAGCCAGACAGGGTCACTGCCCTCAGAAGCCACTAGACAAAACTGGGAAGGGGTTCCCAGGCAGAGGAAAGAATAGGAGAAGGAAAATAATTGATGAGAAATAAGGGAAACGGGCAAGTGATAACCAAAGTGTGGAAGACCATAGGTGGAAGATTAAGGAATTACTGAAGATTTTTGAGCTGTGAAGCACTACTAATCAGAGTTATCTATTATGGGGAGGCCAGGAAGCCAGGTAGCAGAGGGCAGGGTCCCACATTCATAAACAGTCTTAAATTGAAACTTTTGACATTATTTCCAAATGAGCTCATATATCCAGTCATAGTAATACATTGATAGAATTGAGAGATGTTTATTCAGTAGATTTTAAACTTATGCCCTAATATTGGTCTACATAACCTATAATATCTATGAAATCCTACTTTTTATAAACCCTATCATTTTTGTGGGTGGCACAATTATATTCAACTTGGATTTTCATGTTTAAAACATTGATTTGTTAAATGGAAATATTTAAAATATTCCACCATTTGAGGGACTTGGAAACTGTGTGTGTGTGATATATAGCAGAATTCTTAAAAGAATGGAAGTGATAAAGATGCAACCACTGAGAGGTTCTGCTTGGAATCACAGCATCATTACCTTTCATGAACTGAAAATAGCTTTTTTCTTTCTGTAGTCTTTTATGGTATGCTAAGAAGCATCAGCTGATCAAACAGATGGTAAATTATTACAGTTCTTTTATTAATGTCAACTCTGGTCTCATCATATTAGCAATAGTCGCATATTGCAACTCATTCTGCTTTTGCAGGCACTCTGTACCAATTAATAGAATTTAATTCCAGTCCATTGACATTTTTAAAAGGGTTTCAAAGTAAACAATTTGATACAATTTAATTACAATGCTTTGAAATTCAGCTAAGATTAATGGAGTTAAAGAAGAACATACATAAAATTCTTGACAGACACAAAGTGATTACTAAATGAAACTATCATGAGAATACAAAAGATACTTATTTGAATTTCAATTAGCACTGAGAAATGAACCCTGTATGCAAACAAAATTAGAACACACATTAAGCAATGCTGAGGGTAGAAACTGATGTCTCCAGAACACACGAATCCATATCCTTCACTGTCTGCCTTCTCCACAGACCCAGGCCAAAACATGGATAGAGTCATTAAGTATCTACACAGCATTATATGAAACGAATTACAAAAGTACAAATGTTTACTGATCAAGAAAATTTCTCTTGCTATTCGTCTATTAAAATGTCATATCTTTAGTTAAATATTACCCTGTTTTTTCTTCTTTGTTAGAATCCAAATACTTTTGGGCAGGAATTTGCCTGACCCTGAAGAGCCACATTCAAATCTTAATGAGAACAAAACATATCACTCAGGGCTCCTGGACTTGCAGCTGCTTATAGTAACTATGTGGATTTTAACTTGGCTGCCTTTGGGGAGAGAAAACATATAAATTTCATTAGGAAAGGCTAGGTTTCTAGCTATAAATGTGGGAAGATGGATGTGTGCATGCATGCTGTGGGACTAAGAAGTGGAATACTGTGGGCATCTGTTGTTGTGTCTGTCCCACACCCCATTTCCTTTGTGGGACCTTCTCCTCTTCCATACCAGTCATGTGATTATGGACAGAGAGACAATCCCAGCAACCCAACACCATCTGTCAGCACAGAACAGGGCAACCAGCACAGTCCCTGATGATCAAAGTACCCAATTATTCTAACTACAAGGGCTGGTGCAAGTGTAATTCCTTTTCTGGCATTTTTCAATTGAAGCTGGGATAAAATCATTTTAGAAATCAGAAGATCCCAGGATGAAATGCAGAATGTAGGGGAATAAGGTACAGTAACTTTGGAAGTGAGTGGAGTCTGTGGAACTGCACATAAGCCCAGCACTGTACTCTAGCTGATAAAGTCGTTTCCCATGAGGGTACAGTTAACAACTCTGAAACCATTATATATACACTGAAACTGAACAATTAAGTAAATGGATGGCAGATGGTAAGAGCCAGGTTTCTTACTGTTAGAGTGGGAAGTTACAGACAGGAAAGGGAAAGAGTCTAGAATGATCTGTGTAGTAATAGATTGGAGTTGGAGACATCAGTATGAACTCATGTTTGGCTTAATATAGATACAGGTAGTTACATATAAAAATATTTAAGATACGTGTAAATACACAAGTTAGTATACCATACATACATATATCCTTACTCTGTCAGTTGAGGGGGTCTAGATTCAATGACCACTCAGTTGCAATGAGCACACCTACCACCTAGATCTTGGTTTATAATAGCATTCTCCAATAAAAGGAACCAGGCCTCCTTAGAGAAATGGCTGCTTCTAGGACTGGAGCAGGAAATAAACATACAAAATAATCCCGGGACATCTTGTAGGGCCAAAAAGTACGAAAGTGCTCAAGAAAAAAGCAAGAACAAAACCCCCACATTTCTATGTCAAAGGGACACAGGAACTAACTGAAAGAGCTCTCAATGGCCAAAGGTGGAACAATTTGAGCAACAAAATTTAGAAAGTAGTATTGGATGATAACCCAATATATAAAATAAATATCAGTGAGATCATACTCATATAAATAAGTGCCCAGATAAATACATGGGGGAGAATGAGTAAATCTCTTGTGCAGAAGAATTCCAAATAATCTCTGTAGGGTAGAGTACACCTCAAGAAGGTAAACAGGTCTCCATTCCTTAAGTGTAGGCTGTACATGATGATTTCCTTCCAAAGAGTGCAAAATGGAAAGGGGAGAAAAAGAATAACTTTACAATGTGGAAATATGAAAAAAACACTGCCTCAGCCACGTGGTCAAGGTTAAAATCAGCAGTGATAAATCATGTTGATAGTCTGTACATCTGATATGATGTAATGAGAATGGTATTTCACTTCTGTGGTCTTCCTCCCCAAATCCGATAACCTTAGTCTAATCATGAGAACAACATCAGACAAATCCCAGCTGAGAAACAGGCTACAAGATACCTGACCGGTACTCCTTAAAACTGTCAAAGTCATCACAAACAACGAAAATCTGAGAAACTCTCACAACCAAGGGGAGCCTAAGAAGTCATGATAATTAAATGCAGTGCGGCATCCACGATGGAATCCTGGGACAGAAAAGAGACATTAGGGAAAAACTAAGGAAATCTGAACAAAGGATTGACTTTAATGAAAAATAATGCCTTTATATCTGTTCATTAATTGTGACAAATGTATCATACTCATGTTAATTAGTGAACATGTAAAATATCAATAAGAGGGAACGTGGGGCACATAGGAACTCTAGGCTATCTTCACAACAATTCCACAAATCTCAAACCTCCACTATTCTAAAATTAAAAGTTTATTTTAAAAAATAACCCAATATCAGCAGAGCCAGTTCTCTCTCCAGTTACACTGGCAGCTCCCTGGTGTGGGAAGTGGGGAGGAGAGGTCTGAGCCCTCCCCAGCTGGCCATGACCAACCTGACTACTCCCCCACTCTTCTCGGCCCCTGTTGTTTCTAGACTTCCGGTTCAAGGTCCCCCAGATCTGTTCCTTGGATCCACCTGGGTTACCCTTCTTCCACCACTCTTTGGCACAAGACCCAGCTAGGACTCCCCTTGTCCTTCACATCATTTTCTCCAGGTGTCCCAGGCATGATGTTCACGGTTAACGTGAGCCCTCACTCAATGCCGGAAAATACTTAGAAATATTGTGTTGTAACACACCCACCTCTGCTCCTCTCTGCTTCTGCCCATTTTAGTAGGAGAGCTATTTTTCTACATAAGACATTGAGAGGGATTTGCCAAGAAAGAAGATCTAAAGTTTTCTCAGACTCTGAAGAACTAGAACATTCTCAGGCTCTAAAGTTCCAACATACCCTTGCCCTTCCCCCAAGGCAATGCACAAGGATCCTTTCTTATAAACAGCTGTAAATCATGCATTTGGCCCATAAAATTTGTTCTGGCCCTGCCTCATGCCCTAGAGTTTCCCTCTCTCTATTTCCTAGCTCTACTGCCACCACTTCTCTCTGCAACCTGAAGGATCAACTTAGTACTACGAAGACTCCAGTTAGATAGGCTCTTCAACAGGGCCACAGCCGTGGGTTTGCATCAGCTGCTGCTGTGTGCAAGTTGTTGCACCAGTATGCATCAGTCAAGAGGAGTGTGTAGAAATCAGAAAAAAAAAAAAATGGAAATTTCATTAACTTTATTCTGGAGAAACAGCCAAGACATCTGGAAAATCACTAAGGAAAGGATGCATAAAGGAAAAGGGATTCAATAGGATATGTTTTGTTTCCTGTGGCTGCTGTAATAATTTATGATAAACTTAGTGACTTAAAACAACTGAAGTTTATTTTCTCATGATTCTGGAGGGCAGACTTCTGAAATCAAGGTATCAGCAGGGCTGTGCTCCCTGCAGAGGCTCTAGAAGAGGAGACTTCCTTGCCTCTCTCATCTTCCAGAGGCTGCAGGCATTCCTTGGCTTGTGGCCACATCACTCCAACCTCTACCACCATCTCCACATGGCTATACCCTCTTCTCTGTGTTTCTGTCTTCTCATTTTCTGTCTCTTATAAGAGCATTTGTCATTAGATTTAAGACCCATCTGGGTAATCCAGGATGATCTTATCTCAAGCTGCCTGACTTTACTTAGTTATGTTAATAAAGACTCTTTTTCCAAATAAGGTCACGTTCAAAGAATCCAGGACATTCACATATATTTTGGGGGACCACCATTCAAACCATTTATATTAGTCTGTTCTCACGCTCTTAATAAAGACATACCCAAGACTGGGTAATTTATAAAGAAAAAGAGGTTTAATGGACTCAGTTTCACATGGCTGGGGAGGCCTCACAGTCATGGCAGAAAGTGAACGAGGAGCAAAGTCACATCTGACATAGCAGCAGGTAAGAGAGCATGTACAGGGAAACTGCCCTTTTATAGAACTATCAGATCTCCTGAGACTTATTCACTATCATGAGAACAGCATGGGAAAAATCCACCCCCATGACTCAATTACCTCCCACTGTGTCCCTCCCACAACACGTGAGGATTATGGGAGCTACAATTCAGGATGAGATTTGGGTGGGGACACAGTCAAACCACATCACCACTCCATGGAACTGAAAAGAAAACGGTTAATATAATTGCCCTTCTTAAGCATGAAAAAAACCAAACACCTCCAAGTGTGGTTGTTTGATGGTGAATGGGTATTTTGACACATTGGGCACAAGTAGGGGCATGATACATTTGTGCTTCATTGGATGTCAACCTTGTCCACTTGAAAAACAATGCAGAAGCCCAGGCTTCACTCCAGACCAACTGAATACAAATCTCTAGAGGATGGGGCCTGGGTATCAATAGTTTTCAAAGCTCCCCCGGTGATTCTAATGGTAGCTAGGGCTAAGAACCACTGGGCTAGGTGAGACAGGAAGAGTTATCGACCCCATTGTTTTTGTTGTGAAGCTCCCAACCCACCCTGGGAGCAAGTGGAAGACAGCCCTGTCCCCCTTCAAGTCCGCTGACCCAAGCAGGCATTTCTCAGCATTCAGCCGCTAGAGATGTGTGCTAGGGACCTGCCTCTCCAGACCTGGGTGGAGTTGACCTTCTCAGCTTCTCTTTTGCCAGTGTCTGTGTGGTCTCCCAGACCCATGTGCACACACATGCACACACACACACACATATTGTTCTCTTACCATAAGTGATTCCTCCTTCTTTCTCTATTTGAGATCCTCCTCCCCAAATGGGGATATTCCCACCAATGCTAGGAATCCCTACTAAGAACAGCATTGTTTTCCTGAAGATTCTCCCCCAGATAGAAACCACATCTTTACCTCATCAAACTGTTTCTTTTCTAATTAGTGTACATGAAGTGCTAGATCCAATGAGAAAGACAGGAATCAGCTCATTAGAGTTCTCAGATTTATATTGAAAGGAAAATTAGATCTGCATTGATCTAAAACAAATACATACTCTTGGTCAGATAATGAAAAATGCACCAAATGGCTTTTTAAATGGAGTACAAATATGCTCCGATTGTTCTTTTTGTTTGTGTTTTGTTTTGTTTTGTTTTTGAGATGGAGTCTCGCTCTGTTGCCCAGGCTGGAGTGCAGTGGTGCAATCTTGGCTCCCTGCAAACTCCACCTCCCGAGTTCAAGCAATTCTCCTGCTTCAGACGCCCGAGTAGCTGGGACTACAGGCACTCACCACCACACCTGGCTAATTTTTTTTGTATTTTTAGTAGAGAAGGGATTTCGCCATGTTGGCCAGGATGGTCTCGATATTTTGACCTCGTGATCCGCCTGCCTTGGCCTCCCAAAGTTCTGGGATTACAGGCGTGAGCCACCGTGCCTGGCAGCTTCGATTGTTTTTAATGACACTCTCTTTACTCGAGTGACATCAAAGGAAGCACCAGTTAACCAGAAGTGAAGCCAAACTGGCTTGCCTTTGAAAGGGAACAAGTAACTCACTATCCTGTAATCACCACTTAGTTAGGTCCATTGTCATTTTGGCTCAAAGTGACTCCTCAGGCTTCATGGAAATTAGTCTGAAGACTACAGGAAAACCCAAGAGAGCAATGCCCAGGCATTAAGTATGGGGAAAAGATGACTGGATGCTTCTCAAGGTTTTCATTCTGACTTAGCAAAAAGGAAAAGAGAAGACAAAGTAAGAAATACCCCCAGTTAATGCTGATCTTCGGGTGGTAAAAGAACAGGAAGAAGAGGAAAGGCCATATCAGAGTTGCATTGGGTGATGATGTGAGAACATAACATTCCCAGAGAAAAGCATCAAATAAAGAACATTATACTCATTTCTCTGGATCACTGCATACCAAAAGGCAATAAAAGGATCGATAGTCAATTTATAAGAGAAAATTCACAAATACTAAACCATGATGTGATGGTCATTAGTTCTACTTTCCGGGTTTTTCTGTGTCTTCTCTTGGTCCCATGAGAGCATCAAAGGTCCCTTGCTCTTGAAGTAGGATATGGCCATGTGACTTGCTTTGGCCAATGAAATGGCAGAAGGAGTAACATATGTAACTTCCAGCCAGACTGTTTAATAACCTATACATGATTTGCTACTCTCCCTTGTCTACTGCCTCAGTGACCAGCAGCATTTCAGATGGTGGCTGCCCCACCAGCCTGGTCCCTAGAATGAGGACAGGAACAGGTCAATTCACAGTGGGAATTTAGCACGAGCAAGAAATAAACCTTTGTCATTTTTTTTTTTTTTTTTTTTTTTTTTGAGACGGAGTCTCGCTGTCACCCAGGCTGGAGTACAGTGGCCGGATCTCAGCTCACTGCAAGCTCCACCTCCCGGGTTCACGCCATTCTCCTGCCTCAGCCTCCCGAGTAGCTGGGACTACAGGCGCCGGCCACCACGCCCAGCTAGTTTTTGTATTTTTTAGTAGGGACGGGGTTTCACCGTGTTAGCCAGGATGGTCTCGATCTCCTGACCTCGTGATCCGCCCGTCTCGGCCTCCCAAAGTGCTGGGATTACAGGCTTGAGCCACCGCGCCCAGCCCACCTTTGTCATGTTAAGTCACTACAATTTTTTTTTTTAGACGGAGTCTCACTGTGTCGCCCAGTTTGGAGTACATTGGCATGATCTCCGCTCACTGCAACCTCCACCTCCCAGGTTCAAGCAATTCTCCTGCCTCAGCCTCCTGAGGAGCTGGGACTATAGGCGTGTGCCACCACACCCAGCTAAGTTTTGTATTTTTAGTAGAAATGGGGTTTCGCCATGTTTGCCAGGCCAATCTTGAACTCCTGACCTCAGGTGATCCTCCTGCCTCAGCCTCCCAAACTGCTGGGATTACAGGCGTGAGCCACCATGCCCAGCCATCACTACAACTTTTGAGATGTTATTACCACATCTTAATCCAATGTAATTAGATTTGTTTATATGACATGAAAGAAAATGTTCAACTTCACAAAATTCAAGTACCTATGAAATTAGCAAAAAAGGAATTAAATGATCAAGAAACCAATGCTAAGAATGCTGGGTATAAAAAATTACCTTGTTGATAGTTATTTGATTTGATAATTTCTGGAGCATGATCTGGTATTATCTAAAAAGAGTAAAAAAAATTCACATCCTTTAGCCCAAATCCCCTCCTATGAATTTATTTTATGGAAATAATTCAAAAGAACTGTTGAAAGTTAATTATACAGAATTGTTTACAGAAACTCTGTTCATAATGATCAAAACTAAAAACATTAAAATACCCATCAATTAGGCAAGATTAAGTAAACGGTAGCAATTAAATTATTTAATAATGAAGTGACTAAAACCTATGCAACAGTACATATGACATAAATTCAGTGAAAAAAGTAACCCACCTCTGCCCACTAATTACAACCATAGAGACATTTAGTTCCTGCAGAGTAACTACATCTTTTCTCTTGAATACAAGTCCAAGTGGGGAGGAATTTTCTGGATCTTGTGCTCCACCATTCTGAGTATCTGGAATAATACTTGGGACATGGAAAACATTCTGTTATATATTTGTTGAGTTACTGAATTAATGAACCAAGTAATTACTCTTCATAAAAATTAATCTTCATAAAACCCCTCAAAATCAAACACAATGTTATTATCCTCAATTTATAACTAGAAAAAAATGTGGTTTTCAGAGGGCTTTGTTTTTGTGTGTGTGCATGTTTTTCAACGACATCGTTTCAGAATTTTTAAAGAACCCCTTCTGAGGAGAGCCTAACTCCTCAGCTCTCCTTCTCCAGACAGTCTCTCCTGAGAAGTATTTCTTCCGTGGTACCCAAGAGGCAGGGTGAGGCTCAGAGGTACATAGAGGCTTAGAAGTCAGGCAGGGGCAGGAGGGTGCTATGCTGGGGCTCTCTTTCTTTTGTCTGAGTTTAGGTCCTGGCTCCAGCAGTTCTTTCAACTCCTCTGAGCTCAAACATAAGTATGTCTTGGGAGAGACCTCAAAAGTAAAAGAACCTGTAAACAATGCAGAGAGTTACACCAGCCTTGGAGACTCAGTTTCCTCATCTACCTGCGTCCTAGGGCAATTATAAGAATTCAAAGGAGAATGTACATGGAAGTGCTGTGTATAATTTAGAGTTTTCAGTCAAGATTTATTTTTTTGTGAGGGAATCATGGTATGGGGGTGGCAAGAGCATGAGGTAAAACTTATTGAGTGGCTCTGGCTCCCACAAGCCTGGATGATCTGTCCCCTCATCCAAGTTCAGAATGGAGGAAGGAGACAGGGCCTTCAATGGCCAAGCCAGTTGTCTACACCCTGGTGGTTGGTCCAAACTCACTTTCCTTCCTGCCACCCTCAGACATCAAGCAAAACATACACATTCTGTGCACATCCAGGAACCACCAGAGGGGCTGGTGAAAACCTGCAGATTGGCCAAGGCTTAGTCCATCCCAGCACCTCAGGTGACACCTAAAGGAGGAGATGGGTCCGACCTGCTCCTTGCCTTTGTTATCTATTGCAGTGTAACCAATCATCCCAAAGCTTAGCAGCTGAACACACAAACGTTTACCATGTTAAAATTACTGCCAGTTAGGAATACACACACAGCTTTGCTGGGTGCCTCTGGCTCAAGGTCACTCATGAGGTTGCAGTCAAGCTGTCAGTCAGGGCTGCAGTTTCATCTGAAGGCTGACTGGGGTCAGACAGATTCATCTTCAAGCTCACTCATTCCGTTTTTGGCAGATCTCACTCACTCACTATGTAGGTCTCTCTACAGGGTTACCTTACAACATGGCGGCTGGACTCCCCAAGGACGAGTGATTCAGTAGAAAATGAGTACCCAAGATGGAAGGCACTGTCTTTCCTCAGCCTCCCAAGTAGCTGAGAGTACAGGCACATGCCACCATGCCCAGCTAATTTTTGTATTTTTAGTGGAGACAGGGTTTCACCATGTTGGCCAGGATGGTCTTGATCTCTTGACCTCATAATCCACCCACTTCAGCCTCCCAAAGTACTGGGATTACAGGCATGAGCCACCACACCCAGCTAGCACTGTCTTTTTATAAGTCCATCTTGGCAGTGGCATTCCATCATTTCTGCCCCATTCCATGTGTTAGAAACAAGTCAGTAAGTCCAGCTGACATTGAAGGAGAAGGAATTACACAGGACATAAATACCAAGACCTGGGGATCACTGGGGGCCATTCTGGAGGCTACCTACCACTCTCCTCCCCAACATTCACTTGGTAAATGAAGCAGTGCTGATACCTCAACCAGAGGCCACACCACCTATCGGGGCTTAACAACACACTACAGATCCAGTCCTGTGACCTGAATGGCCCACACTGGCTTAGGAAGTTGGCAAAATCATATCAGATCTACACACAAGAAGAATCACCTAGGAATCTGCATTCCAGCCACATCCCACCTCTAACACTCACTCACTCAAAACAGAATGATGAATTTGTTAAGAAAACACACAGAATAGCGGTTAACAGTGTGTATTCGGGCACCAGACTACCTGTATTTGAATCTGACTTTGCTGTTTCATTATTGTGTGACCTTAGCCAAGTTACTTAACCTCTTTTCTCAGCCTTGGTTTCCTCATCTGTAAATGGGAACTTATTTCATAGGATTGTGCTAAGGATTGAAGAAAACAATAGGTAATGCATTTAGAATAGTGTCTGGCACATAGAAAACTCTCAATACATGTCCATATTCTGATCGTGCTGTTTGTTGTTGGAAATTAAAACAGAAAATCTATCCTGAAAAGTGGATAGGGGCTGATTATTTGCCCAAAATTTCCTCTCGGTAGTCATGAACTTCTGAATATGGTGTTCAAATATTTTTCAAAACAAAAAAGATTTTTTCCAAAGATGGCTAAGTTCCATTCACTGCATGTTAATGCTCAGCCATCACAGCTTTGCTTGGGCCATCACGGGCCATGGAAGTGCAGGGACACAATAGTTTGTTTTGTGTGTGTCTCTCTTAATCTGCAAAACAGATGCAGCTTAGACAGGCTTTCCTCCAAGCCATCTTCAGGAGGAATGATGCTCCACCACTCTGGCACATGGTTCTGCATTCCCAGTGGATGGCATCTCTATAAATAAAGCAACTGATTCCAACCCCAAAACCCACAGCACTGGGGTTCTTGGCAGAAAGCTCCTATTTTGTTAGCTCATGACTTTTTGACTAATTGTTGAGTCCTGTAAGATCCACATTGTATGAAGTAAGATTGGGTATGACTTAAGAAAGGATTATTTTAAATATGACTTTTCATTCACTCTGAGCAAGTGTCTCATCCCTTGGTGAGTTCAAAAGCAAGAAGAGCAGGTTATGGCCAATTCTTCGTGGCGGACTCCAAGTCAAAGTAGGACATCAAAACCCAGAGTGGTTAGGAACTGGAACAGACAAGAAGTATAGACAGTCTTACAGCTCTCTGCCTGCCTGGGCTCCCCTGAAAGCACCAAGAACCTGGGAACCACCTCAGCCTGGCCCCTCACCCCTCAGAGGTAGCAAGCCTGACACCCAGCTCCCCTGCAGCTACAAGTCACAGGGGCAACATGGCACCCAAAGTTTTGCCTCTTCATCTTTCGAGAAGCATGTTCATGCCACTGGTTCTCATTCTCTCTGGTGACCACTCTCTCTCTGTGATCCCTGCTTCCCAGATTTGGGTGTCTGAAAAACAGCTGGACACCTCAAAAAATATCAGCACCGGCTAAGTAAGCTTGGCAAAGTCACAGCACCTCCCTGAACTCCAGTTTTCTTCTCTGTCGAATGAGGAGGAAAGATGAGTAGCAGGTGACCTCTGTGGACTCCTTCAGCTCCATGTTCTCTGATTCTATACATGGATGATGGTAAGTTAAAAGCAAAAGCTCCCTAAATCCCATCGATAATTCAAGAGCAGAATATCCTTGCAGGAAAACTGGGGCCAGGCCTCAAATCCTGTTTGAATTCATCCTCCCTTCCTCCTCCCACCACACAAGATGAGACAGAGCCCTTGAACCTTTTTCTCCAGCACCGGGAAGAATAAGCCCAGAGTGTTTAGAAGACTGCAGCAGCAGGGGAGGTTGCTTGTCACCAAAAAATAAATGAGTAAATAAACTAAAACCATGTGTTTATGGGTGTGTGTGCACGCAGGTGCATGAGTGTGCATGTAGCCAAATCCACCTTTTCAACAATTGTTGACACTAAGGATAAAAGGTCTTTACTTGGGATCAGAAAAGAAAATTACTATAAAGGACATTTTTGGGACATTGGTCAAATATGAACTTGGATTGCACATTACAGATTAGTACTATGTTAGTGTTGAAATTTCTGAATGTAATAATTGTGTTGTGATCATGAAAATGAGTGTTCTTCATCTTCGTGTTTAGAGAATGAGGGATCATGGTGTCTGCAACTTCTTCTCAAATGGTTCAGTAAATGATAGTAACAAGTTTCCATATGGAAAGAGCTGGAAACTCATGTGGCAGTGTTCACCATTGGTAAGTGTAGGTCAGGAGCAGGCAGATGTCCATTGCACTATTCTTGCAACTTTCCAGCAGGCTTGAAAATTTTCAAATTAAAAAGTTTAAAATAATATGAAATTGGAAATGCAAAAGCAAAATGTCTAGGGATTTTTAAAACATCTTCATTTAGGATTAAAGGCAGCAGATGCAGACAGGTAAGAGCCTCTGGCTCTAATTAAGTTCACCAACTCTCTTGGGTTTCAGTGCATCATAACAAGGGCCAAAAAGCTGAGCCTGTCAGCCTGGCACAGCTGAGTTTCACTAGAGAGGACCCAGTGAAGGGGACCTGATCTGCCCTCCTGGAGCCCATGACCAGCAGGGAGAGAAAGACAGGACATGGGCCATTACCTGCAGTGATTAAAGGTCACCCAAATGCAGTAGATCACCAAGATGAGTGGCTCCTCATCCCCGGAGTTGGGGAGGCTTGCTTCCCAGGGGCATCCAATCTGACTTCTTCAAGTTCCAAACAGAGCTGCCACTAGGGCAAACCTCCTTCCTCTCTTTCCTGTAAGCATCAGCATTTTTTCCTTTCTTAACCTCTGGATTCAGTCACTAGTAAGGATGAGGTCAACCTTGGGATCCCCCCAAGCTGAGATGGACTGGGATTCCCCAGGAGGCAGGAGCACTGGCCCCTTGGCCACCTGTGCCACATGGCCCAAGTCAACACCTCTGCTGACCACACCAGATCTCCAAGGATGTCAAGGAAATCCAAGACTTTGGTCCTGTTATGAGGAATTAGACAACCACAGGTACTTAGACTGCCATTGCTTGCTCTCAAATCACTGTAATTGTCCTCATAAGGAAACATCATTACAGTCTGCAGAAGAGTGGGACTCTGCTGCCACACTGCATAGGAAGAGGGTATCCTTGGTCATCTCGGATGGGGTCAGGGGAGCTGCTCACAAAAGGAGGACGTGGAGGATAAAGCACTCCCTGCCTGGCTCTTTCCAAACATTTTGTTCCTTGTACCAAAGTGGCAGCACTAGTTAGCCCCTGAGGCTCTAGAATCTTCTGCCCCATCTGCAGTTCATTTTCTTCTTCACTTCCCCCAATTTTCAGGTTTCCCGTGAATTCCCTTTGGTCTAAAATATCCAAGGAAGAGCCAAGCCCAGGCTCTACTTCCCAATCTTCGTGTGTTTCTTGTCCAGAAGTGGCCTCACACCTGGAAGCACCAAGGTGGCCTCCGAAGGCTCCCAAAATCCCAGCCCCTCTCTCCTTGGCAAGAGAGGACCAAGTGGCTTCCCCAGGAGACCACAAGAAGGAGACAGCTTTCTCCACCAAGCTTGGAGCAGGAAGGCCTGGGTACCCAACCATGTGCCCAGCACAAATGCTTGGTAAAGAGATATAACTTCAGAAGGCATAAAGGAGGAAAGCCAGCAGTCATGGCACCTAGTCATGGCACCAAGCAAAATCGCTCCCACCGTGTCCTCTCCCGTTTTCTGACTACATATAAATTCCCAACATAAATCAGCACTTTGGGTTTATTACTGGATCCATCCCAGATTTCAGACTTGTACCCCTTCCATTTTGAGATCCAAAATGTCCTTTACTGGACCCCATTCCTGGCCTTCTTTCTGCCTTCCTCCTCTCCCCTCCTTGTCAGGACAGTGGTGTCCCACTGACATGCTAAGCTGTGGCAGCCAGTGACCCAGCTGGTACGTAGCACTTCCCTAACCTGGTCCTACCCTCATGCTTGGACTACACACCTTTTTTTCCTTGCCTCTATCTAGCTTGTCTGGGCTGGAGCCTCGACACCCACCCCCAGCTCATTCCACTGGTGAACCCCAATCCCCACCCTCGCCTTATCCCTATCCTTGAAGGAAAAGTGTGTCCTTGACCACATGGGTTCCTCCTGCTGTCTATGAGAGTGAGAGGATGCGAGGCACACTTCTTCCCTAGGCCTTTGCTGCATGTACTCTGCACACAGCACTCACCATCATTTAACATGCTCCACTTTCCACCCTCCCCAGAGGATGGTCATGAGGCTTACAGGAGAAAACGTTCTTAAAAGCACCTTGACCTGTGGAAAAATATTAATAGAGGTTTGCTAATATTATTTTTATAATTGATCTTAGCCAAAAGGCTGAGAAGCAATTAATATTATTTTCAAACGGACTTTCTTTTTTAGGGCAGTGTTGGGTTCACAGCAAACTTGAGTGGAAGGTGCCAGAAATTCCTATATATCCCCTGCCCCGACACAGGCACAGACTCCCCAACTGTAGACATCCCACACCAGAGTAGGACATTTGCTACAATCAATGAAGCTACGCTGACACATCACTATCACCCAATGTCCAGGTTTACATCAGGGTTCCCTCTTGGTGTCGTACATTCTGAGAGTTTGAACAAATGCATGACATGGATCCACCATTGTACTATCATACAAAGTAGCTCCACTGCCCTAAAAAGCCTCTGTGCTCCACCTACTCACCCTTCCTTTCCCAGCCAATCTCTGGCAACCACTCATCTTTTCACTGTTCCCATAGTTTTGCCTCTTCCAGAATGTCATATAGTTGGAATCATACGGTAGAGTCATGCATTTATCAATGACAGACCAACATTGTGAGAAATCAACCATTAGGTGATGTAGTTGTGTGAACATCATACAGTGTACTTACACAAACCTAGAGGCATAACCTACAACACACCTAGGCTATATGGTACACAGCCTATCGCTCCTAGGCTCCAAACCTGTACGACGTATTACAGCAGGGAATACTGCCCGCAATTGTAATACCATGGGATTTGTGTATCTAAACACAGAAAGGGTACAGTAAATATATAGTATTATAGTCTTATGGGATCACCATTATGTACGCAGTCGGTCATCAACCGAAACGCTGCTATACGGCGCACGACTGTAGACAGCCTTTTCGGATTGGCTTCCTCCACGTAGCACCATGCATTTCAGGTTCCTCCATGTCATTTCATGGTTTGGTAGCTGATTTCTTTTTAGCACTGAGTCATAGTTCATGGCTAGGATGTATAGTTTGTTTATCCATTCCCCTGCTAAAGGGCATCTTGGTTGCTTCCAAGTCTCAGCTATTATGAATAGAACTGCTATAAACTGTGTGCAGGTTTTTGCATGGACATACGTTTTCAGTTTATTCACATAAATACCACAGAGCATGATAGCTAGATCACGTGGTAAGAGGTAGTGTTCTCATTAATTCCATTTTCAACCGAAGGCTCCATTTTCCTCAGCTCCTAGCACCACAAGGGACTTAAAAAGCCCAGTGCTGGGGTCGCTGCCCTCAGTACCTACAATTGCTTGACTTTTTTTTTTTTTTTTGAGACGGAGTCTTGCTTTCTTACCAAGGCTAAAGTGTAGTGGCACCATCTCGGCTCACTGCAACCTCCACCTCCCAGGTTCAAGTGATTCTCCTGCCTCAGCCTCCAGAGTAGCTGGGATGACAGGCGTCCACCACCACAACCGGCTAATTTATGTATTTTTAGTAGAGACGGGGTTTCACCATGTTGGCCAGGCTGGTCTCAAACTCCTGACCTTGTGATCCGTCCGCCTTGGCCTCCCAGAGTGCTGGGATTACAGGTGTGAGCCACTGTGCCTGGCCTACAATTGCTTGACTTTTTAAAAGCTTTTTATTTGAGATAACTATAGATTCATATGCGGTTGTAAGAAATAGTTCAGGAAGACCCCTTCCCCCAGCTTCTCTCAACAACTGCACCCTCTTGCACAATTATAGTGCAATGTCACCCCGGAGAAATTGACACTAGTATGGATGGACCACAGTCTGTTTAACCATTCACTCACCCCAGGACATCCAGGTTGTTTCCAGGTTCTGGTTCTTACAAGTAGAGCTGCTTGGAATATTTTTGTAAAGGTGTTTTTGTGTTTTTGTGTTGAACGTAGGGTTTCATTTCTCTGGGATAAATGTTCATGAGTGCAAATGCTGGGTCATATGGCAAGCACATGTTTAGTTCTGTAAGAAACTGCCGAACTATTCCAGAGGGACTGTACCATTTACATCCCTGTCAGCAAGGTGTGAGCGATCCAGTTTCTCCAGATCATTGCCTGCACCAGGTGTTACCACTAACCATTCAGATAGGTGTGCAGTGATATCTCATTGTGGTTTAAATTTGCATTTCCCTAATGGCTAACGGTGTTGGGTACCTTTTCATGTGCTTCCACATATTCTCTTCAACAAAAAGTTTTGTTCATGTCTTTCCCCAATTTTCTAATTGGATTTTGGGGGTTTTTCACTGCTGAGTCTTGAGAATTCTTTATACAGTCTACACAAGTCTTTTGTCTAATATGTGGTGATATGGTTTGGATGTTTGTCCCCTCCAAATCTTATGTCGAAATGTGATCAATGGGGCATGGTGGCTCACGCCTGTACGCTTTTTCAAAGCTTCTCCAGTGATTCTAATGTGTAGCCAGGGCTAAGAACCACTGGGCCAGGTGAGACAGGAAGAGTTGTAGACCCCATTGTTTCTGGGCTCTCTTCCACTTGCTCCCAGGGGGGATTGGGAGCTTCACAACAAAAACTTTGGGAAGCCAAGGTAGGCGGATCACATGAGGTTAGGAGTTCGAGACCAGCCTGGTCAACATGGTGAAACCCCCATCTTTACTTAAAAAAATACAAAAAAATTAGCTGGATGTGGTGGCATACACCTGTAATTCCAGCTACTCGGGA
>NW_012116267.1:2294266-2325811 GCF_000951035.1 Colobus angolensis palliatus
CTGGGTGGCAGAGCGAGACTCCGTCTCAAAAAAAACAAACAAAAAAAAGAGTCTAGTACCTCCTCCTCCTCTCTCTCTCTTGCCCCGTCTCTTCCATGTGACACGCCTATTCCCCATTTGCCTTCTGCCATGATTGGAAGCTTCCTGAGGCCTCTCAGAAGCAAATGCCAGCACCGTGCTTCTTGTACAGTCTGCAGAACCATGAGCCAAAGTAAATCTCTTTTCTTTGCAAATTACCCAGCCTCAAGTATTCCCTTATAGCTATACAAAACAGACTAACATATGTGGTTTGCAAATATTTTCTCTCAGGAGATAGCTTGTCTTTTTATTCTCTTCATGGGGTCTTTCTCAGAGCAAATTTTTTTAAAGTTTTTAAAATTTTAAGGAGGTAAAATTTATCAATTTTTTTCTCTTATGGATCATACTTTGGTATCAAGTCTAGGAACATGCCATCGATCACTACATCCCCATAATTTCCTCTTATAGTTCCCTAAAATTTTGTATTTTAAACTTAAGTTCATGATATATTTGGAGTTAATTTTTGTCTAACGTGTGAGGTTTAGGTCGAGATTCGTTTTTTTACAGAGGAGTATAAATTGCTCCAGCATGATTGTTGAAAAGGCCATCTTTCCTCCTCTGAGTAGCTTTTTTATCTTTGTCAAAAGCCGAGTGCAGTGGCTCACACCTGTAGTCCCAGCTACTCAGGAGGCTAAGACACAAGAATCACTTGAACCCGGTGGGGCAAAGGTTGCAATGAGCTGAGATCATGCCACTGCACTGCAGCTTGGGCGACAGAATCAGACTCTGAAATAATTTTTTTTTTTTTTTTCCTGAGATGGAGTCTCGCCCTGTCGCCCAGGCTGGAATGCAGTGATGCGATCTCGGCTCACTGCAACCTCCACCTCCAGGGTTCAAATGATTCTCCTGCCTCAGCCTCCCCAGTAGCTGGGATTACAGGTGCACACCACCACACCTGGCTAATTTTTGTATCTTTAGTAGAGACGGGGTTTCACCATGTTGGTAAGGTTGGTCTTGAACTCCTGACCTTGTGATCTGCCCACCTTGGCGTCCCAAAGTGCTGGGATTACAGGCGTGAGCTACTGATCGATTAAAAAGAGTCAACTTGACATATTTGTGTGGGTCTTCACTTAACTTTTTCTCATCGGTTTTCCCTTACAGAAACTCCTCTGCCTGACAGAATGCCAATGGTTGTGCCTGTCTGAAGTCTCAGAGACTCAGGATAGATACGTAGTCACTGATGCAAGTAGCCTGGGCCAAAATTCTCACCCAGTTGCAAAGCAACAGGTTTGTGGAAAATGGCATTCTAACTTAAGCAAAGCAAGAGCTGAAGATAGTGTGGGGAAGGGAAAGTGTCATTCAGCCCTTAATTAGATTTTCTAAAAGTGGAAACCAGCAGTATAGGTCACTTTCCAAGAAGGTGGCAAAATGTGAATAAGTTTCCCTGCCCCCAAACACTGAGCGATTCTGAAGTCCTGAGAGTCAAGAGGACAGTGTCACCAGGGTGTAACCAGATGGGTGTGAGACAATCCATTCCCAACCAGCAGCGCGGGCGAGGGTTGGGGATCATCCTTTTACTAAGCGTCTTGCAGTTCAATGTGGTATTTCTTTTCAGACAGGCTTATTCTTTATTTTTAGTTTAATCATAACTTTTATTTTTGATTCAGGAGTACATGTGCAGTTTTGTTACACAGGCAAACTGTGTGTCACAGGGGTTGGTGGAGAGATTATTTCATCACTCAGGTAATAAGCATGGTACCCAATGGATATTTTTTCTGATCCTCTCCCTCCTCCCACCCTCCACCCTCAAGTAGGCCCCAGTGTCTATTGTTCCCCTCTTTGTGTCCACGTGTTCTCACTGTTTACCTCTCACATATAGGTGAGAACATGCAGACTGGGTTTTCTGTTCCTGCATTAGTTTGCTTAGGATAACGGCCTCCAGCTCCATCCATGTTGCTGCAAAGGACATGATCTCATTCCTTTTATGGCTGTGTAACATTCCATGGTGTATATGTACCACATTTTCTTTATCCAGTCTACCATTGATGGGCATTTAGGTTGATTCCATGTCTTTGCTATTGTGAATAGTGCTGCAATGAACATACACATGCATGTGTCTTTATGATAGAATGATTTATGTTCCTTTGGGTCTATACCCAGTAATGGGATGGTCAGTCAAATGGTAATTCTGGTTTCAGGTTCTTTGAAGAACCACCATACCACTTTCCACAGTGGTTGAACTAATTTACACTCCCAACAGCACTGTATAAGCATTTCCTTTTCTCCACAACCTCGCCAGCATCTGTTATTTTCTGACTTTTTAATAGTAGCCGTTCTACTGGTGCGAGATGGTAGCTCATTATGGTTTTGATTTGCATTTCTCTAATGATCAGTGATATTGAGCTTTCTCTCATGTGCTTGTGGAACGCATGTATCTCTTCTTTTGAAAAGTGTTTGTTCATGTTATTTGCCCACTGTTTAATGGGGCTGTTTGTTTTTTGCTTGTAAATTTGTCTAAGTTCCTTATAGATGCTGGCTATTAGACTTTTGTCAGATGCATAGTTTGCAAATATTTTCTCCCATTCTGTAGGTTGTCTGTTTATTCTGTTGATAGCTTCTTTTGCTGTGCAGAAGCTCTTTAGTTTAATTGGGTCCTGTTTGTCAATTTTTGTTTTTGTTGCAATTGCTTTTGGTGTCTTTGTCATGAAATCTTTGCCAGTTCCTATGTCCAGAATGATATTTCCTAGATTATCTTCTTAGGGCTTTTATAGTTTTAGGTTTTACAGTTAAGTCTTTAATCCATCTTGAGTCGATTTTTGTATGTGGTGTAAGGAAGGGATCCAGTTTCAAACTTCTGCATATGATCAACCAGTTCTCCCAGTACCATTTATTGAATAGGGAGTCCTATTTTCATTGCTTGTTTTTGTCAGCTTTGTCAAAGATTAGATGGCTGTAGATGTGTGGGCTTATTTCTGGGCTCTCTGTTCTGTTCCATTGGTCTATGTGCCTGTTTTTGTACCAGTACCATGCTGTTTAGGTTACTATAGCCTCATAATATAATTTGAAGTTGGGTAACATGATGCATCCAGCTTTGTTCTTTTTGCTTAGATTCCCTTGGCTAGTCTCGTTTTTGCTTTCATATGAATTTTTAAATTGTTTTTTCATATTCTGTGAAGAATGTCATTAGTAGTTTGATAGGAGCACAAATAGGATTTTTTTTTTTTTTTTGAGACAGAGTCTTGCTCTGTTGTCCAGGCTGGAGTGCAGTGGCACAATCTTGGCTCACTGCAACCTCCACCTCCCAAGTTCAAACGATTCTCCCGCCTCAGCCTCCCGAGTAGCTGGGACTACAGGCACCCGCCACCACACCCAGCTAATTTTTTGTATTTTTCGTAGAGATGGGGTTTCACCATGTTTGACAGGATGGTCTCAATCTCCTGACCTCATGATCCGCCTGCCTCAGCCTCCCAAAGTGCTGGGATTACAGGTGTGAGCCACCGTGCCTGGCCCAGATAGGCTTTTAAAAACTTTTTCTGGTTCTTCTGGAAGTGTTAGGATGGAGTGCCCTCTTAAGAACCTCATCTGAAGCTGGAGGAACCCCGTAGATTTGGTTCTGAGCTGAACCCAAAGCTCTTCTCCTCTGTTTCCCCAGCCTCTCCCTCATCCTACCAAGCCTGCCACTCATAACCCATTTCACTGTAAAGCTCCACAGGGTGGGGAAGGTGGAGGGAGGGCAAACATTATAACCAGAAGCCTTGGAATGTGAGTTCATTTCATTCCAGGTCTGCATTAGAGAGGACGCACCCATCAGCACAGAGCCTTATCCCTGCACTGCAGGCAAAAGCTAAAAATCACAGTTTAACATCTTTGTTTTTAATGCCAGAATGTCAAAAATTAAGACGAATTTCTCCAAAAGCAGAATATTGGCTCTCCACAATCCCCTACTCAGGCCAAATCTCCAAACCACTTTAAAGAAATCCAGGGCTTTTCTCTGAGTGCCTCCGCATCTCCTAGAAACAAAGGCTGTTCAAGACCATGCACCTGAAGCAGCTTCAGAAGCTCCTTCCTGCCTCTTCCTGGACCCAGAGCAGCAGAATACCTGGCAACCAGTGTTCTTGGCGCAAAAGCTTCTAGAACATCACAGAGCAAAAAGAATACATGACAAAGCCATCAGTGCTTTCGATCCCCATCCTCCCCAAGTTGTGTTCAACAGAACATCCCAGGGTGACCTCTTGTCACAAAGCAATCTCTTCTTGCTATTCACAAGCTAGGAGGGCAATCATAACTAGATTGCCACAAACACACCACAGTTAATAAGTGACATAAATAACCATATAAATGTCAAGCTGTGAATCTGAAACTTGACAGGACATTTCAAATCCAACACAGCTTGGCACCAAAGAGCATTCTCTGAATTCACACATAATCTGCTTTGTGAAGCTCTTTTGAGAAAGAGCTATTGACCCAGTAAGCATGTTATTCTCTACCGGAGATTATAGTCATTCCAAGTCAATTAACTGCATTCCAGAGAAAACAGGAGGAACTTAAAATACAAGATTTGAAGGTTTGGAAGTGAGACAGAAAAGACAGGAAGGGGTCTTGTAAATTGCGGTTATTAATATGTTGACATTGTCCTGGAGCTCTGAACAGCAGACAACATCAAGGCATCTGTTTTTGTTTTTGTTTTAAAACCCATGTCTTTGCTAGAATTTTCACATGACCAGGTTGGTGGAGCCTGCCCAGGCTGATTGTAGGACCTTTGTTACACTGGATGGCACTAACTTGGAGACTGAGTCCCATCACATGTGAAGCCATTCCTGGTTATAGAGTCCACGTCTCTGATTCTCCAAGACTTCTCCTTCTTGCTTTATATTTTAAATGGAGGTAAAATTTATACAACTTAAAATTGGCCATTTTAAAGTGTCCAGTGGCATTTAGTTCATTCACAGTGTTGCACAACTACCACCTCTATCTAGTTCCAAAACATCTTCAGTACCCCGAAAGCAAACTGTCCCATTAAGCAGTCAATCCCCATTCTCCCCTCCTCCCAGCCCCTGGCAATCACAAATTGGCTTTCTGTCTCTGGATTGAGCTATTTCAAACATTTCATATAATGAAATCACACAACACGTGACCTTTTGTGTCTGGCTTCCCTCACTTAGCGTAATGATTTCAAGGTTCATCCATGTTGTAGCATGTATCCGTGTCTCATGCCTTGTTATGGCTGAATAATAGTCCACTATATGGATTATCCCACATGCTGCTTATCCTTCCACTGGTGGACATTTGGATTGTTTCACGTTTTGGCTATTGTGAATACTGCTGTTATGAATATTCATATACAATTTCTTATTTGAATACATTTTCAATTATGTGGGGTATATACCTAGGAGTGGAATAGCTGAGTCATATGATAATTTCATGGCTAACTTTTTGAAGAATTGCAAAACCTTTTTTCCCCTTCTTGTTTACAGTTATGTGTTCACTTAAAACTATGTCTTGAGCTGGGCATGGTGGTTCATGTCTGTAATCCCATTACTTTGGAAGGACAAGACAGGTGGATCACTTGAGCCCAGGAGTTCAAGACCAGCCTGGGCAACATGAAGAAACCCTTTTTCTACAGAAAATTCAAAAATTAGCCAGGCAGGGTGGTGTGCACCTGTAGTCCCAGCTACTTGAAAGGCTGAGGTGGGAGGCTCACCTGAGCCCTGGAGGTTGAGGCTGCAGTGAGCCATGATCATCACACCACTGCACCAGCCTGGGTGATAGAGTGAGGCCCTGTCTGGAAAAAAAAAGTTGTGTGGTACACACAACTTTAGTATTATTTCTGAGGGTCTCCGAAATAATACGATACTTCTCGGAGCAAGGGAGAAGACAGAGAGGAGGCTAGCCAGTGGCTCACTTGCCTATCTTAACACCAGAAGTTTCCCATGAAATCAATCTTCTGAAGAACTCAGGTGGAGTTCCTACAGGCCTGGTCTACTCCACACCTGTATTAGTCCATTTTCACACTGCTATAAATGAATACCCAAGACTGAGTAATTTATCAAGGAAAGAGGTTTAATTGATTCACAGTTCTGCATGGCTGGGGAGGCCTCAGGAAACTTACAGTCGTGTCGAAGGGGAAGCAGGCACGTCTACCAAGTGGCAGGCAAGAGAGAGCATGTGAAGGAGGAACTGCGAAACACTTAACACCATCAGATCTCGTAAGAACTCATTCACCATCACAAGAATAGCATGGGGGGGACCCACCCCCAGGGTCCAATCACCCCCCACGAGGTCCCTCCCTTGACTCGTGGGGATTATGGGGATTACAATTCGAGATGAGATTTGGGTGGGGACACAGAGCCAAACAGTATCAACACCCCACATCCCCCGCTCCCAGTGAGAACTAGGGGTGAGTGATCATAACCGGAGGAGGAAGGCCAGAACTGATGAGGCAGCGGCCTCCACAGGAAAGTACATACACCCCACGGAAGCAACTAGACCACTCTCTGTGGCGATGCCAAAGGAAGCCATTAGAACCTCTATTTCTGTTTATTTTATCCAGAAAGTAGAAAAGAGTGAGCTTCACAGAGTGTTATAGGTTGAATGTCGTTCCCCTAAAAAGCATATGATGGAATCCCAACCCCCAGTACCTCAGAGTGTGACCTAATTTGGAGGTAAAGTCTTTACAGAGATGATCAAATGAGATCGGTAGGGTGAGGCCTAATTCAACATAACTGATGTCCTTACAAAAAGGAGAAATTTGGACCACACACACGTGCACACACACACAGAGTTAGACTATGGAAGATGAAGGCAGAGGTGGGGGTGCCATGTCCACAAGTACCATAGATTGCCAGCAACTCCCAGAAGCTGGGGAGTGGGACCTGGAACAGATCCTCCCTCCCAGCCTCAGGAGGAACCCACCCAGTGGACACCCATGATCTCAGACTTCTGGTCTCCAGGAGTAGGAGAGACTATGTTTCTGTTGTTTACACCACCCAGTTTGTGGTACTTTGATAGTAAGCTAATCTACTATATTTTATATAAAGGTGCTTGTGGGGCCTCTCACTTAGTCTCTCACATGCAGGACTTGAAGCCTCTTAGGGAGTAGAACAGCCACACCCAGAGGGACAGACAAGCCCCTCCCTGGTCAGAGTGGCCAGGGCAATCTACCTGCAGGCAGGTAAGTGGATTTATAGATTAGACCATCTCATAGTAATGTAGTCAATTCTCATGCAATGAATGGGTAGATTTAGTAGATTACTATTTTAAAAGTTTATTGGGGACTATACTGACCTGGCCACTACAGAAAGCAAAAAGAAAAGGCAGTGCTGACTTCTCTCCTCACACTGAGACAGGGGAAGCTTCTCTGAGGCCATACAAGGCAGTTTGGGAGGCCGGGGTGGGGGGATCGTTTGGGCCCAGAAGTTCGAGACCAGCCTGGGCAACATGGTGAGACCCTGTCTCTACAAAAATAAAAATAAAAATTAGTCAGGCATGGTGGCACACACCTGTAGTCCCAGCTACTCAGGAGGCTGAGGTGGGAGGATCACTTGAGCCCAGGTTGAAGCTGCAATGAGCTGTGATTGTGCCACTGCATTCCAGCCTGGGTGACAGAGCGAAACCCTATCTCAAATAAATAAATAAATAAATAAATAAATAAATAAGCATGGAACTGTTCAGATCTGACAAGAAGCCAAAGGAAGATAGAAATTCACAAGAAGACTACTTCAAATGCGTATCTATAACCCTTATTGTTTTTTGTGTTTTGTTTGCTTGTTTGTTTGTTTTGAGACAGAGTCTCGCTCTGTCGCCCAGGCTGGAGTGCAGTGGCGCAATCTCGGCTCACTGCAAGCTCCGCCTCCTGGGTTCACGCCATTCTCCTGCCTCAGCCTCCCAAGTAGCTGGGACTACAGGCGCCCGCCACCACACCTGGCTCATTTTTTGTATTTTTAGTAGAGACAGGGTTTCACGGTGTTAGCCAGGATGGTCTCGATCCCCTGACCTCGTTATCCGCCCGCCTCGGCCTCCCAAAGTGCTGGGATTACAGGTGTGAGCCAGGCCCTATAACCTTTATCGTTAACAATGAACCTTAAATCTAAATTTATATTATGCCTTCAGGTACTAATGAATGGTAATCCAAAGCTGTCACAATTAATGACACTCGAAATATTGTTTATTTCATCTTGTTCATCCTTTTAGTTTCAATTGTATGTATATCTTATGATTTACATAATATATAGTTGATAAGTAAACCTATGTGCCCCCCCAACATTTTTTTTTTTTGAGACAGAGTCTCACTCTGTTGCCCAGGCTGCAGTGCAGTGACGCAATCTCGGCTCACTGCAAGCTCCGCCTCCCAGGTTCATGCCATTGTCTTGCTTCAGCCTCCCAAGTAGCTGGGACTACAGGTGCCTGCCACCACGCCCAGTTAATGTTTTGTATTTTTAGTAGAGATGGGGTTTCACCATGTTAGCCAGGATGGTCTCCATCTCCTGACCTTGTGATCCGCCCACCTAGGCCTCCCAAAGTGCTAGGATTACAGGCGTGAGCCACTGTGCCCAGCCCTGCCCCCCAACATTTTGCTAAATGTGTCACATAGTGAGATAGGTTTGGAGACCACTGATTTAGGGTGTGGGCTGCAGATAGATAAGTGACACTAGCCAACCAAGAACAAGGGGTGCTGGAGTCCTTATATCTCCTTATATCTGATCTTCAGCCAGAGACAGATACTGTTGAGCATCAGAGACATTCTGGACAAGAAAATGCCTCCAGGGATGAAGTGATGTGATCCTGAGGTCTGAGAAAAAACTTCTGAGGCAGAGGAACCAATGCTGACATTTACAGAAGGCGCTGGGAGAGCTGCTCGATATGCCAGGTGACATGCAGCAGCCCAGAGCTGGAGACAAATGTGCCTCGTGAACAGGTGCGTGATGTAGCTGTATGGACCCATGCACTCAGGGGAGGAGGAAGGAGCTACTTCTCAACTTTGCAAGGGCACGAAGATTTCTACCAGAAAGAGAACGCACCAGAATGGTGTCCCCTACCTGTTCCAGTGAAAGGGAACTCAGATGTTGGAAATGAACAAGTGAAGGTGACTTTTTAATGTGTTTGAAGGTTGGTGAGCAGTGAACACTCTTCTAGCAAGTGCAGCCTCACAGGCTCTGGCAAGTCTCAGCAAGAGAGGAACCTTGAAGTGCAAGACTTTAAGCATCCAGGGTCGGGGTGGAGGAGAGGATGGGGTAGCTGCTCCTAGCTTTGATTTGGCATGGTGTCCTGGAGCAGACACCCTTCGCCACCCTCTCCTGCTGTTCAGCTATGTTTGAGTTTGGGAGAGTGACAATGGTGCTTACTGCTCTCCTGACCAACCTACAAGCTACAAGCTCAGGAGATGAAATTTCCCTCAGGCAGCTTCTCCTCTGCTCTTAGGGAGGCATCCTTCCTGGAGGAGCCTCGGGGGTCTCAGAGGCACCTGGTCCAGCCTTGTCCCTTCATGGTGGGACCCGGATCAGGCAGCTCACAGAGGTGGAGCAACACGACTGTGCACCTGGTTGCTTCTCCAGGCCCAGTCCCATCTGGGCTGATTTTGAAAGAAATATTTACACTAAAGGGCTTAAACAGAGGGAAGATTTCACTGCCTCTTATCTCTCATAGTTTAGAAAAACAACCAACATTTCATGAATGCATGACCCTGTGGCGCCTGTGTTTATGGCTCACTTCTCTGGGGAGTCTCCTCTTCTCAAAGCCCTGCCCTGGCTTCCTTTGTACCACTCACTTCCTCTTGGACTCCCAGGGAAAAATAGGATTCCCATGGACATGCCACATCCCTGATAAGGTTCCCTGAGTATTCCAAGTTACCCACACTTGAGGCTGACATTGCTCTATGCCCCAGCTATGTAATGGCTGCTCCCAGTTCTTGTCCTCCAGCCAAAACATCATGAGTCAGCTGCAAGGAGACCTGGAGACCCTCCCAACCACACAACCCCTATATGCAGAACAACCAGCCCAAAGCCATGTGCCCAGGCTGCTCATACTCATGCCCAGGCTGCTCATACTCATGCCCAGCCCTGCAAAGGCCCTGCTCTCCTATCCATCGCCCCAGCCCACCTTTGTATGCATGCACTCCCCAGAAGACCTCAAGGCAAAGGGTCTCCAGTTCCACACCCCACCACTGGGTCTTCCTTTCAGGCTGTAGCAGACTTCTCTTATGCCCAAGCACTCATCCTTCTCCAAGGAACCAAGTGGAAACCTAGAGTGGGAATTCCACACCCATCATCATCCTCTCCCATCCTACCCTCTGCCATCTTCCTCCTGACTCAATCTGCCATCCCTCTCTCCCGCCTGCCTCCCATGCTGCTCTCCACATCCTTGCTCCATGATCACGAACTCTCCACCTTCGCATCTCAGCCATCTCACCAAATGTTCCCTCCAACTCTTGGCTTAACTTAGTGATTCCCAGCCCTGGTTCACATCAGAATCCCCTGAGGAAATGTTTAAAAAGATACTCCTGCCCAGACAGGCCTGGCTACCTAATTTCTAAAGCCAAGTACAAGATGAATATGCAAAGTTTCTTATTCAACAAACATTAAGGATTTCCAAGATGGCAGCAGCAGAGCATTAAAACAAGCACAGGGCCCATCTGAGTTCCACTGCCCAGGTCCAAGGCCATGGAACAGCCCTGTGCCCAAGTACTTGCCCTAAACCTTCAGATTTAATTAGCCTGGGTAAGGTCCTGGAATGTGCATTTTAAAAGCTCACCAGGAGATGCTGAGGAGACTGAGCTGCCCCAGGCTGACCAACAGATACTGCATCTGTTGCAGCCCTCTCAAATGGAAACTTTTGGAACCAGAAGTTGGGCTCCTGTATTCCTGGCTCCATAGAGTCTCTTCCAGATTTTTTCTCTGTGTGGTCTGGAAATTACAGTCCTGCAAATTATCTGCTCAACCAGGTCTAAGGTCAATCCTGGATTTTCACTGCCCTTGTCTAGGACATTTCTGGACTTCCCTTAGCACCTTTCCTCATCTAACCAATATTTAGCAAATGATTCACAACTTTCTCCAACCCCATTCATGTTGTTGCCTCAGCATCCCTGTGTAAGGTCCAGCCAAGGTCCTGGCCCTTCAGCCCCTTGTACCCCCGTGATCAGTGACTACCTCCCTTCTTCCACCTTAGCACCCACTCCCATGCTCACTGCTGGGATCTGGCCAAGACTCAGAGCTCCTTCACTCCTAAATCTCAAACCCAAGTTCCCCACTCTCTGACCACAGCATCCTGTCCTAACCTCTCTCTCATCCCCACTGAGGCCTTCAGTCCAGTGACCATCCCCCAGATATTCCTTATCTATTACTTTTACTCGCTTTACCTTCCATTTTATCCTGCTTACATTCAATGGTCCAATCTTTTAATTACTCTCCTCCAAATACAGATGCTGTTCGACTTACGGTGGGGTTACATTCTGATAAGCTCCTCCTAAGTTGATGATATCGTAAGTCAAAAATGCATTTAACACAGCTAACCAGCTAAACATCCCAGGTTAGCTGAGCCTACCTTCAATGTACGCAAAACACATCAGCCTATAGTCGGGCAACATCATGTCACACAAAGCCTATTTTATAATAAAGTGATGGGTATCTTGTAATTTATTGAATACTGCACTGAAAGTGAAAAACAGAATAGCTGTATGGGGACTAGAAGTACAGCTTCTACTGAATGTGTATCACTTTTGCACCACTGCAAAGTCAAAACATCATAAGTGGAACCATTGTAAGTCAGGACTGTCTGTACTAGACATTCCCTTCCTCTCTGTCCTTACATCTCACCTATCTAGCAAAATTCCAGCCTTGGGTGAACGTCAGCATCCACCTTCTCTACACCTGCTATCGGCCAGCAGATCACCGCTGGAGGGACATCCCAGAACTGCACAGCCACCCGTCTTGGCTATGCCCTCAGGACTGCCTGGTAATCGGAGCCACAAAGGGCTCCTTCAGTCAATACAGGCTCTTACTTTGCACAATTTATCCTTCAAACCTTCTCCAATCTCACCACGCCTAAAACCACTCCTTCCTTCTTTCGCATTCAGCAAATAACCTTGTCTTCTACTATACTGAGAAAAGAGAACCAACTGTCCCACCAAACCTACAAACGGATGTCCCTGAGTTTGCACCCAACTCTCCCTCCTCCTGCTGAGAGGGTCAGCTCCTTCACAGATGCCCTCTGCACCCTGTGCCTCTTGCCTTCTCGAGGGCCTGGTGCTACCAGTTCCTCTCTAGCTTGTTCCTTCCTTCTCCTCCATCAGCATTTAAACCCCCTAGCTGCAGCCGGGCACAGTGGCTCACGCCTGTAATCCCAGTACTTTAGAAGGCCGAGGCGGGCGGATCACCTGAGGTCAGGAGTTCAAGACCAGCCTGGCCAATATGGCAAAACCCCATCTCTTACTGAAAATACAAAAATTAGCCTCGCATGGTGGTGCATGCCTGTAATCCCAACTACTCGGGAGGCTGAGGCAGGAGAATCACTTGAACCCAGGAGGCGGAGGTTGCAGTGAGCCGAGATCGGGCCATTGCTCTCCGCCTGGGCAACAGAGCAAGACTCCATCTCAAAAAAATAAATAAATAGATAAAAATCCCCATAGCTGCAATCTTTGAAAAAGGAAAGGGAAAAGAAAAAGAGAAGGGGGAGGGGAGAGAAGGGAAGGAGAGACCAGAAGACCCCCCTCTTCCTCCAGCTCCTATCCTCTCTTACTGTCTTTTTTTGGCAGGGTCTTGAACTATTGCCCAGGTGGGAGTACAGTGGTGCGATCACAGCTTACTGCAACTTCAACCTCCTGGGCTCAGATGATCCTCACGCCTCAGGTTCCCAAGTATCTGAGATTACAGGTGCATGCCACCATGCCTGGCTAATTTTTGTTTTTTGAATCTTTGATAGAGACGAGGTCTCACTGTGTTGCTGAGGCTAGTCTCGAATTCCTGGGCTCAAGTGATCCAGCCACCCATTGGGAGAAGGTGTTGGCATTACAGGCATGAGACACTGCACCCAGCCTCTCTTACTCTTGCCTTTGTGGCCACATTCCTCGTGTCTCCCTCACCTCCCACTGACCTCAGGCCCCATTCCCATAGACTTTCACTACACCACTTTAAGGAAACAATTCTTAATAAGGTTTCCAATCATCTCTGTTTAAAACAGAATGGCTACATTTGGGGCCTCATCTTACTGGGCCTCTAAGCATCACAGAAACGGGTTGACCACTCCCTTATTTCTCAAATACTTTCTCCCCTTGGATTCTTCACACCGTTTTCTCTTCCTGTTTCTCTGGCTTCACTCCTCGGTCTCTTTATGGGTTCTTCCTCCAAGCCATAACTATTACACGGTGGAGGTCTTGAGGCTCCATGCTAGGCACTGCTCTTGTCGCCCTCTACTCTCTACTCCTGATTGATCCCAACTGTCTCCATTTCTGCAACTATCATGTAAGTGCAGACTCATTTTCTCTCCAAAGACATGAAATATCAATGGCTATTTCCCTCTCCCATTCCATAAGCATCCCGGGCTGATAGCGGACCCTAGGCTACCCACGTCTTGCTGCTCTGCCACCCCTGGGATATTGCATTCATCTGCACCATCAAGATAACTCACCACCACGTCTGTATTACAGCCTTTGGGAAGACGAAAAGTGGCAAGGAACAGACAGACCCTTGCCCTTTGAGGACACACCCCAGAAGTTGTATACATCACTTCTGCCAACATCTCATTGGCCAGAACTTGGGCAAATGGATACACTGAGCTCCAAGGGACGCCTGGGAACTGTAAGATTTATTTTGGATGGTCACATACCCCTTTAAACTCCTCTTAGAATGAAGAAAGGGGAAAGCCAATATGGAGAGAAAACTACAAGAATCGGCCATAGGGCTCAGCAAAATTTACCAACTTCTTTTGTCAAATAAAAACCTTTTTTCTAAACCTAACACCTGTTGCCATTATTTCATAAAAGGACACTTTCAACGCCACAATGGGGAAGACATACTCTCAGAGTATGTCTTTTCAGTGAAATGAATTTAGACGTATGAAAGAAACCACTGTCTCATCCTTGTTTATCTCATTCCTCTTGAAACTGGCGCAGCCACCAAGCCTTGGTTTCCTGACCTGAACTGGGAGCCATGTTTGAGGAGCGGCTGTTAAGAGTGTTGCCAATGTCATCTTCAGCTCCCTAAGCCAATCTGATTTAGGGGGTGACTATGAGAGCTCCCAGTGTTATTGACTCCCAGGCTCTACCTGGTACTAATATAGAAATCCATGCCTCCATCCTCTCAGGTCCCTTCCCATTTCCAAATGCCCAGGGTTGACCAGGTCCTGTGCAGTTGGGACGCACTGCTGTGGCTGCACTCCCCATCCCACTTTGGGCCTTTACATGACATCAGGCGTCTCCAGAAAGTTCGGCCACAGGGCTGCTGCTGCCTCCGTGGAGTATTCCAGACGAGGTAGTCTCCCCAGCAGAGATGATGATGTCTCTTTGTGGCCAACCTTGAAGGGTCACACCTTTGTCACTAGCATTTCTTCTTCCTGCTTCACATCCTTCCATGGAGGATGCATCCGCAGGAGACCACCCCTGAGACTCCCTGAGAAACACTGGGTAGTGCCCCCTCTTTCAGTGGCTGTGTTCATCAAGGGAGGACTCAGCGTCTTGTCACTTTCAGGTGAGTTTCTCCCGAGACGGACACCTTTGGCCCTCTCTTTGCACTGAGAGTCATCCTCACTCCCACCCTCAGACCTCAGACCTCTCCTCATTTCTCTAGGAGGCCTGAGGAACTTCTGCAAAAAGGACTGTTGGCCTGCCCCACATCCCAGAGTGCCCACAGCAGCCACACAAATCAGGCTGTGGACTAGAAGGAGTTAAAGAGCTAGGAACTCTTCTCCCCCAGCTCCGGGAAGTGGAGGAGGCCTGCTTTGCACGCCCTGTCTGCTTCTTCACTTACAGGGTATATTCTGGGGGTTCACAAGCTCTTTGTTGTTCGAAAGGGAGCTTTGGACAAACTGGTTTTCTGCCCTACTTTTCTTGTGTTCTACCTTTTAAAAATGAAATGTTTCTCTCACCCATGGAGCCCTTCAGTGCATATTCACAAATCCTAAAATTTAAGATTTTTTTTTCAAGTATCTTCTCCACTTTTTTTTTGTTTTTAGTTAGACATTGCTAGATTTGAGTCCTAGAGTTTTGGTACAGGACGGAGCTTAGAGGTCATCAGATCCAATGGTTTCATTTTATGACTGAGGAAACTGAGGTCCAAAGATGTTAAATGGCCACCCAAGGTCACATGGTAGCCAGTCCCGGTGTCCACGTCATGTGACAACTCCACGGGTACCTTGCAGGGGCCTGGCCGCGGGGGATGAGACGTTGGACCCTGGCAAGCCTGCGGCAGCCTCCCCTTTCCTGCCGCCGCTGAATCTCTGCCCTCCATGCCAAATGGAGTTAAGAAACAGAGACAAACTGCACAGGAAATTCTCACGGGAGGACTTTTCAAGATCCGTTAAGAAAATGTTCTCTTGTTTACAGCTGAGTGCATCCTAGATGCAATGCCAACAGCATTCACTCTGTTTTGTTTATTTTAACCAAGAAGGGAAATTAGTGGCAAAAGAATATTTTGATAATGAATGGAAAGTTAGTCATGACATTTTTGAGGGGGGAATACGCAAATAAACTTTAAAAAATGAGAGCTGTCTCAATGGACAACAGAGGGGATTCATGGATCTCTGCCGATTTCAAGAGATATGTGGGGTGTCTAGAGTTTTCTGTTTCTTCCATGCACATAGTATAAGCCTTTGGGGTGGGGGAGGGGGGTGTGTGTGTGTGTTCTCCTAAAGCAATCCTAGTTAATGGAAAGATTTTCAAATATTTGGAAACGGATCTCAGAACTTTACAGAACACAACCGTATCTATTTCAAAACAACCTGGGAGTATTTGGTGTCCACTTTGGCCTGGTAAATTTCCATTGCGGGCAGCGCTGCACAATTTTTTCATTCCAGCTCAACTCACTTCAAGTGGCGTGATTTGATTAAGCATTTCTTCACTTTTAATGGCATGCCAAGCCTCCAGGGCACCATTTTTTGGGTGGCCCCAAGTGGGCTGGGGTGGGGGCGGGAAGACATGTGAATCTATAAAGGTTTGTCCCTGACCTTGTCCTCCAATGTAAGTCCACCTGGTGCCTGGCAAGCCTTCTCATATTAGTAGCAGGCCTGGCTTTGCTGATTGTGATTTTTCTATGGTGAGAGGCAAGGAGCATCCAGTGGGGAACCAGTATCTGAGGAGCTCAATGAAAGGTGCTGGGGACAAGTCTCTGGCTTGTCCCCAGTCTCTGGCACTTGGCTAAAGTCCCTGCACCACCCAGGAAGTTCTATTCCTGGGCTGCCCACTGGCAAACTCTATTACCACAGTATTTTAGAAAAAGTTTCATTTAATAATATCAAAAGATCTTGACCTTTGAGCACAGTCTATTCCTCTGTAAAACCAGATAACAATATGACTTCACTGCTGAGGTTGAGGGGGTGTTAGAAATATTATAGTCCTGGAACATGGTGAAACTCCACAAATGGTATTTATAGATGGCGCCTTTGATTGTCATGGTATCCATTATCACCATCCTCCTTCCTCAAAGAACCCCCATTTTGTTCAGATATCTGCTCCACTCTCATGCAGCTGTGTACCCAGGGCAGGGCCTCAGGGAACAGCCTGAAAGTGCCCTCGATTCCTCTATTCCCGGTAGCCAGTGATTTTCTCGAGATAAGCCTGAGGCACAGTGATGGCCATTACAATGTGAATAGAACCTGCAGTGGGGGTACAGTGAGGACTGGCAATGTCTTCTCTTCTGAGAAGAAGCCACAGGAAGAGTGTCCTTCACTCCTCAGGATATTATTTTTCGAGCTGATGCTGTCATCTTGAAGCCAGCTACAAGGATGGGGCCAATACGAAGCATGACAGAGCAGAGAGAAGGAGAGAGACACCACCATCAAGGTGAAGTGGCTATTAAACGACTCCAAAGCCCATTATTTCTGAGCTTCTCAGTAGCCCCCAAAAGCAGTATCCCAGGCCACTTAAAGTTCCCAGACAGGGAGACATTGCAAGCCAAGCACACTCCACGTGACCAGTCTTCTCCAAATCTTCTCTGGCTGGAAATACTCTTTGCCTCCCAAGTAGTGAGTCAACTGCCTCTTCACTCCCCCACACAGGTGAGCCTTCCCTTTACTCCACAGCAGCAAGTCGTGCTTCCCTACAAACAAGAGGCTGAAGGGGAGATGAGCGCAGGGCGGGAGGTTTTTCTGGTTTTTCTCAAAAGAGTGAGAGCTGAAAGGAAGGGGAAACTTCAGCTGAGGAGAAAGGACTGGCTCACTACAGGAGGGCCACAAGGACATTTCAGCTCGAAGATCTGCAAAAGAGCAATGGATCTGTGCATTTTCGATTCTGCTCTGGGGCGTACAAAGAAGCCATGGGGCCTCATGGGGCTTTGGCAATATTGCTACTCCACCTACTGGGAAGCTTTGGCTACAAATTACAGAAACCCCTGCTCGAACCAGCATCATCAATAATAGAATGCATTCTCTTATATAATACAAATGCTCTGTAGGGGAGTTTTGGAGACAGTTGAATAAGTGGTTTAAGAATGTCAGCAATGATCCAGTTGTTTCCATCTCTGCTTTTGGTGTGGGCTTCATTCTCCATCTGGTATCAAGACCACGGTGTGAAATTCTAAGCATTTCATTAATGATCTCCACCAAGAAAAGAAGTGGCTTTGCATTCTGAGCCACTCAAGTACTACTGACTACAGATGGATGGGCTTTGAGGGAGGACAAAATCCAAGCTCCCAATATCCAAAGTGACATTTAGATCTAAAGAGACACGTTATAGGCTATGAAAAGACAGTCTGCTTGCCCTGAAGTCACCAACAACAAAAAGGAGGCTCCATATCACAGTGGCTTCCTTGAAATTGGAAAACAGTATGCTTCACACTGTTTCAATTCAGCCTCTATCCCAAATCACTAGGCAAGTGGCCACATTTGAGGGGGATCCAATAGCAAGAAGCTTTAGAAACAATCCAGGCAGCAGTAAAGGAAGCTGCACCCAGAGTTCCTATCTCCTTCGGATTCTACGAAATCTCCGTTGTCCATTAACAGACTTTTCTAATGGGTTGGACAAAGAGACTCCCCCAGTATTTCTAAGCCTCTTAGGACTTGAGGGCATCCTCCCCCTAGTAAAAGGCAACTCCGAACTTGTAGCAGACTCACAGGTGAGAAGTAAAAAGATAAAACTTGACTGTATGTCAAATACCTTTTTCAAAAAGAACTATCAAGAAATGGCCAAACACCTGAGGAGAATATTTGCAACATTTATGACAGAGGTTTGATATCCTTATTTTATCATGAACTCTTACAGACCAATCTCTAAAATATGAACACACATATAAAGTGTATACAACTCATAGCACATAAAAAACATTAAAATGCTACCACTCGTGAGTAACAAAAAAAGGAAAGCTTAAAAAATAGGTGCATTTTTTCTTTTTTCTTTTTCTGCTTTGTTCACTTGTTTGCTTCATCATAAAATGGTGACGAATACCACGCAGAGATGGGAGGTGGCACTGGGACTGTTATGTGCTCCTAATGGCACTAGAAATCCATGCAACCTTTCTAGAGGTCAATTTAGCAAAATAGAGCAAAAAGACTTAAAAATGTACATAACCTTTAAAATCGTGGTTCCATAGCCAAAAATGTATCCTGAGGAAAGAAATGGAGAATTACCTGAGGTGGTACTACACACTCAAAATTATTCAACCTAGTGTTTTTTTTATATTAAAAAGTTGGAAATTAGGGCAGGTGTGGTGACTCATGCCTGTAATCCCAGAACTTTGGGAGGCCGAGGCGGGCAGATCCCCTGATGTCAGGAGTTTGAGACCAGCCTGGCCAACATAGTGAAACCCTGTCTCTACTAAAAAGACAAAATTTAACTGGTCCTAGTGGTGGGCGTCTGTAATCCCAGACACTCAGGAGGCTGAGGCAGGAGAATCACTTGAACCCAGGAGGCAGAGGTTGCAGTAAGCCGAGATCGCACCACTGTACTCCAGCCTGGGTGACAGAGTGAGACTCCATCTCAAAATAAATAAACAAATAAAATGCTAGAAATTACTAAAATGTCTAATAGTATTTTTAATTAGCTAAATGAATGATGATACATGCATTCCATAATATAATACGCAACGACACAGAAGAATGTTTTACCATAGGGACAATGCTAAGTTAAAAGAGAGTTACAAATCATTAAGATCAGTATAAATTTTGGTAACTATTTGCATGGTGTATCTTCCTATCTTTACTTCCAAACTTTCTGCATCCTTATCATTAAAGCATATCTCTTGTAAGCAGCAAATAGCTGGTGCAATATATGCTTTTAATTATATTTAAAAATACACAAACTGGAATGCACCCTTAGAGCTGCCTGTATGCACCAGTATGGACACAGAGGGTGCTAAAATATTAAAAACAGGGCTGGGTGCAGTGGCTCACGCCTGTAATCCCAGCGCTTTGGGAGGCTGAGGCGGGCAGATCACCTGAGGTCGGGAGTTTGAGACCGGCCTGACCAACATGGAGAAGCCCCATCTCTACTAAAAATATAAAATTAACCAGGTGTGGTGGTGCACGCCTGTGAACCCAGTGACTTGGGAGGCTGAGGCAGGAAAATTGCTTGAACCCAGGAGGCAGAGGTTGTGGTGAGCTGAGATCGCACCATTGCACTCCAGCCTGGGCAACAAGAGTGAAACTCCGTCTCAAAAATATAAAATAAAATATTAAAAATATTTCATAATAAATGACAGTCACTTCCCAAGCCACTCCCCAGCCCTCCTAACTCCCCCACCACCCAGGACTTCCCAGACCTTCCCATGGTCTAGAACCTAATGGGGCAACACCCAGTACAGCAAAAGCCAGCCTCCCAGACTCCTGTCCACCCGGCTTGGTCAGTGTCCATGCTGAACCAGCTGTTAAAGACTCTGTCATTCCTATGTGTAGGGTGTACACATACGCATATGCACCCAGAATAAAAAAACAAAAGGCCATATTTTGCTGTACTGGGTGTTGACCTATTAGTTTCTGAACCATAAGGAAGTCTGGGAAGTCCTGGAGAGGCGCTGGATAGCTGGGGAATTAGGAGAGCTGGGAAGTGGCTTAGGAAAATGACTAAACATAATGTTTGTCTCAGCACTGGAATTATTTTTATTAACTGGGGTATTAGTTACCCTACATACAAAGTAGTTTTATTTAATTAGCATTATTAATTACTCACATATCAGTAGCTTTATTAACGACTTTGTGCGTTTTCATATTTCCCCCCTTTTTAACAGTGAAAATGTCTTATCAAAAAACAACAATATGTGTTCAGAAATAAAGAGTTTGGTGAATCCATGAATAGATTGTTTTTTCATCCACTGTCCCCTATGCCCCCCAGCCAGCCTCTGGCCCATGCCTGGTCTCCATTTGGAATACCAAAGCCAGTCAAGCAACCATACTCCTCAAAATCAAGCAGCATCTGATCTTGATATCAATAATCAGATTTTCGTTCTTGACAGCCAGTGCAGCTTTGGGAGGAAGGGTGTCAGACAGCAACATCCCTGCATGCTTTGGGGATGCCAGGCAGGCAGAAAGGACAAATCTGGAGGCTCCTTAGTCCTGCTCACTTGGTGGGTCTTCTACCGTTTCTGGGAATACAAATTGCTGCAGCTTTTTTGGAAAACACTTCAAACTTGTCCATCAAAAGCTGAAAGGCGCATACCTTTGGTCCAGCATTTAACCTACAAATCTGCTCACACACTTAACGAAAAGATGTCTGCACAAGTATGCTCCCGAAATTGTTTTCATAAATAGCACACATATGGGAAAGAAACCCTACATCTATTAATGTACAGGAAATCCACTACAGCTGCTGAAAACACGAGGGAAAGCTCCATGTGCTGATATGGAAAAATATCCAAAATGCATTGATGAATTTTTAAAAATCTGCAGAACATGTATACTATGATTCCATTTGGTTTTTTTTAAAAAAAGAAGAAATCTGTATCTACAAATATAACATTTCTGGAAAGGTTTGTGAGAAGCTGTTAGCAGTGAGGACTTATGGGAATAGGAGGGGGACGCTAGGGAGGCTGGTTAGGGCTCTTTTTCTTTCCACTTTACAGCCTTTTGTAGTGTTTTAGCTTTTTGTCATGGGTAACAATAATTTTTAAAAATCTGCTCCCTGACGTTTTAGCCCGGGCCTAGGCAAAACACCAGCTACAGTCCACTGAGCCAGCAAGTGGATAATTTACGTGTCAGAGGACTTGCCCACGGAATGACTCCCATCCTAGCAGTCAAGGTCACCTCGGGGCAAGGCCTCTCAAACTTTTCCACAGAAGTACCCCCTATGACAAAATAGAACAAACATGTAACCTCAGGGGATGAAGGCAACTGGCCCAAATCTCTGTCGCAAACCAAATTTCTTTAGTGTTCAGACTATCTTAAGAATTAAGGCAAATTTCAAATTTTTACTCAATAATAGAGTCATATTTAATTTATTGTAAAAAAAAATAATTTTCTCTTCAAATCTTACTTATGGATGTCTGGACATTATGTTGGTAAATCCCTCAATCCTATTTCACACATTACAATTCTGGATAAAACTTAACAAGAAAAAAATATATTCATAGCCTCCAAGGCGTGAAAAGTGAAAGTGATGATAGGAGCTCAAGATGAGGGGCGTATGGAAAAGCAGGACTTGACATAGGTTGGGAGGTGCAGATTTAATGCCCATATGAGAAATGAGCCTGGGCAGAATCTAGTGTGTGCACAGGAAGAGCTGTGCCAAAGAGCTAAAATTCATAGGATTTTAGGTTTCATAAACTGCTGCTTCTAACTTAAAATAAGAAACACGGATAAGAAAAATTCTCACCAGGATGAGAAGTCAAAAGGAAGCTTGCCATGCACTTAAAACTTGGGGAAGAAAAAGAGAAAAATACTAGAAATCGGAATCCAGGTCAGCACTGTTGGGATAGTGACGTACTACTACCTGCCTCGCATGATAGCCTCAAGCCACAAATCAATGAAAAAAGTAGTTCAGAACTCAAGAAATTCACAAGGACCATGTTAAAGAAAAATGCAAACCTATTCTGTAGAGGGGATCCCCAAACCCAGGGAATAGGGGCTTACCAGAAAAATATGAGCCACAATAAAGATAAGCAGAACTAACAAACCGCTTGAGGAAATGAATCACCATGAGGGAAAATCCACAGATCCGATAAATAGGAATAATTGCATATCAAGAACCAAAGATAACAGGACAGTATGTTTAAATTTAACATGTTTTAATATGTTAGATAAAGGAAGAAATTTAATATGTTTAAATAAAGGAAGATTTTAAATATGTTTAAACAGATAAAGGGAGAAACATGAACAGAATGAAAATAAAACAGGCATATTGTCAAAGAACCAAACAGAAGTCTGAGACAGAAAACATATATATTTTCTATAGGAAAGTGCAACTGATGTACTGAATAGGATATCTGCCATAAATGAGGACAGTATTAGGAAACTGGAAGATGGCTGGGGGCAGTGGCGCATGCCTGTAATCTCAGCACTTTGGGAGGCCAAAGCAAGAGGGTTGCTTGAAGTCAAGAGTTTGAGACCAGCCTAGCCAATATGGTGAAACCCCATCTCTACTAAAAATACAAAAATTAGCCAGTCGTGGTGGTGCGTGCCTGTAATTCCAGCTATTAGGGAGGCTGAGACACAAGAATCACTTGAACGTGGGAAGTGGAGGTTGCAGTGAACTGAGATTAGGCCACTGCACTCCAGCTTGGGCAACTAAGCAAGACTCTCTCCAACAACAACAAAAAAAGGAAACTGGAAGATTAGACAAAATTACCCAACATGCCTCAAAAAACAAAGACATGGAAAATATGAGAGAGAGGAAACATGGACATTTAAATGAGAAGAAGCAACATATGTCTAAGAGAAGATCCAATAAGAAAAGAAGGAATTGGGCAATATTCAAAGAGTTAATGACTGAGAAACTCTTGAATATTGAAGTAAGATATGAACCCTCAGTTTAAAAAAATATAACAAAACCTAAGAAGGGTAGTTCAAATAACTACATGCCGAAATACATCATAGGAAACTACAGACTACCATAGGCAAAGAGAGATAGACATTAAAGCTGAACAAGGCAAGTGTGAAAATATTACCAAGGCTGAAGGAGAACTAAGTTACATAATAAATAAAAAAAAAAACAAACAGAGACCATCTTGTCAAGTGACCACAAAACCTCAAAATTTTCGAAAAACAAAAATAGAACAAAATACTTTTTAATGACAATGTAGAAATAACATCAAAAATTAAAAAAAACAAAAAGCCATTACTATGTGGATAATTTTAAGTACTCCTTTAAACAACTGCTGAGTCAAAGAAAAAAATGCAAACATTATTAATACAAAATAACAGAAGGTGGTAGTAAGGAAGACACTGCCAACAGTACCTATAGCAATACAGCTAAAGCAGTACTTGTTGAAAACGCAGAGCCTTGTATAACTGTATTAATAAGCATTAAAAAATTTAAAAAGTGAATGAAACAACATAATTAATAAGTCATAAAAAAGCAACCACATTAACCGAAGGATAGGATGGCTGAATGAATGTTAACTATGACAAAGTTAGAATAGGATGATTATAAAACAGAACGGAAATGGTGGCTCATGCCTGTAATCCCAGTACTTTGGGAGGCCAAGGCAGGTGGATCACTTGAGGCCAGGAGTTTGTGAGCAGCCGGGCAAACATAGCAAAACCCCATTTTTACTTAAAAAAATAAAAAAAATTAGTCGGGTATGGTGGCATGCACCTGTAGTCCCAGCTACTTGGAGGCTGAGGCACAGGAATTGCTTGAACTGGGGAGGCAGATGTTGCAGTGAGATCACGTCACTAGACTCCAGCCTAGGCAACAGAATGAAACTAAAAAAAAGAAATTATAAAACAGAAGACTATAGAACTAACTGATAAATAATACAACAGCTGTTTCATTGAAAAACAAAATAACAATGCAATATATAAACTTCTGGCTAACAAAATCAAGAAGAAGGAAGAAAGTAAATATAAAAAATGAGATTAAATAAATTCAAACAACCAGAGAAATTATGGAAATTAAATAAATTATACAGAATAACTTTTTTCAACATAATAAAAATAAATTTTCAAATATATGGATAAAAAGGACAATGTTCTAGAATTGAGCTGTTCAATACAGTAGCCACTAGCCAAATGTGAAAATTGAACACCTAAAATGTAATTAGTCTAAACTGAGATGTGTTGTAAGCACAGAATGCACACTAAATTTTGAAAATTTAATAAAACAGAAAACTTTTTCATTAAAAATTTCAATTGATTACATGTTGAAATTATAATATGTTAGATATATTTGGTTAAATAAAATATTATTTAAAATAATTTCACTTGCTTTTTAAAAACTTTTAAAATATGACTACCAGAAAAATGTAAAATTATACAGATAGTCCTTAACTTACAGTGGTGTGAAAGCAATACACATTCGGTAGATAAAATGCTTTGAGTATACCTATACAATCGTTCTGTTTTTCACTTTCAGTACAGTATTCAATAAATTACATAAAATATTTAACACTTTATTATAAAATAGGCTTTGTATTAGATGATTTTACACAACTGTAGGCTAATGTTAGTGTTCTGAGCACATTTAAGGTAGGCTGGGCTATTATAACATTCAGTAGGTCAGGTATATTAAACTCATTTTGACTTATGATATTTTCCATTTACAACAGCTTTATTATAAGTTGCCTCTGTTTATATAGGCAACTTAAGTTGTCTCTGCCTATATATAGCTTTATATTTATAAATTGTATAATATAAATATATACTGTACAACTTATACTGTACAATGCTGTAAAAGAAAATATAACTTGTTAAAACACACTAGAAGAACAAGAAGATCTAATAAACCAATACCATAGAGAAACAAAGAAATTTGCCCAAAAGCTTCTCCCTGCAACCCTCTGCCAATAAAAGCTCCAAACCATGTTCGTTTCTCATTAAAGAGCAGTAGGTCCAATGGTATTTAAACTGTGCCAGAGCATTTTTATGAGAAAAATGTTCAAATGCTCTTTCTGAAATAACCACAATAGAAAGCCTAACAAGGACTGCACACAAAAACTCATAAATTAATTTCACTTATAGATACTGAAGCAACAAACAAACGAACCAACAACAACAAATACTAAATATAAAAGACTGATAAACAGGATACTTGACCTTCTTGTACTCTACATATTTGTGGAATACCGTAGGTCAGAAAGATCAACAATCTGTAATAACAGCCAGGTAAATGAGAAATAATCATATTCTAAAGAGTGTAGAGAATCACGGAAACAACAAGGACTAGATAAAGAAAAATTCCAGAAGAGGAATAGCTCATCCTAGACGAGCTGAACGTCACCAGTTGGATGTGAACTAATAATCAGCTTGTCTCAAACAGAGGAACGCTACTTGGGAAGAGAAGCCGGCAAAGCTTTCAGTTAGTGCAATGGATTAGAAATTACAAGAGCCCAAAACACAAAGCAATTTTTTCTCATGAGACATTTGCTAAGTTCTGGGGTGTCCAGAGGGGAACGGGATCAGAAAGGCAGAGTGAAATATTCTTCAGTCTGGTAGGTGTTTAGGAAATGAAATCTCATCAGAGGGAGAAACCTGCAAAATACATGGCCAGTCTTCCCCTCAAGACATTTGCCAAATTTTAACCTTCTTGGGATGATTGTTTAGCTCAAAACCTCCAAAAGACAGAACTTTCCAGGCAAATCAGGGGCAAAAATAATCTACTAAAGTAGAATCCAGCCTCAAGCCCACTCAGTCCCTGACTGGATTGAAACAATCCTCTTTTCATCTTATCCGCCTAAAAGAAGGAAAAAGCAACCCTCACTGGTAGAGATATCATCTGCAGACTTTATGATTCTGAAAAAATAGGAAAAATGAACCAGCCACAGTGGTTCATGCCTGTAATTCCAACACTTTGGGAGGCCAAGGTGGGCAGATCACCTGAGGTCAGGAGATTGAGACCAGTCTGGCCAACGGGGTGAAACCCTGTTTCTACTAAAAATACAAAAACTAGCAGGGCGTGGTGGCAGGTGCTTGTAGTCCCAGCTACTCAGGAGGCTGAGGCAGGAGAATTGCTTGAACCTGGGAGGCAGAGGTTATAGTGAGTCAAGATCACACCATTGCACTCAGCCTGGGTGACAAGAGTGAAACTCCATCTCAAAAATATATATATATATATGAAGAATGTGTTAAAGAAAACGATTAGAATCCATGAATGTAACAATTAGAATATAATCAAGTGGACATTCCACAGCTAAAAGTACAATGGCTGAAATTAATAACTTGTTGGTTTTGAAAGAAAACTATATAAAGCAAAAGACAGGATTAGTAAACTGAAAAACAATATAAAGCACAGATAGAAAAATGAATGGAAATAACAAAATAAAACATAAGTGAAATTTGGGACACAGTCAAAAGATCTAATAAATGCATAATTGGAGTCAAGAAAGAGAGGATAGAGAGGTAAGGGCAGGACAATATTTGAAGAGATAATAGCCAAGAACTTCTAACACCAATGAAAGATGTCAGCCCATTGATCCAGAGTCTCAGTGATCCACAGGCAAGATAAATAAAGAGAAAATCACACCAAGACATATCTGAGTTAAACAGCTGAAGACCAAAGATGAAGAAGAAAACCTTAAAGGCAGCTAGAAAAAGTAGTCCAGGCACAGTGGCACACATCTGTAATCCCAGCCTTTGGGAGGCCAAGGTGGAAGGATTGCCTAAGCCCAGGATCCAAGACCAGCCTGGGCAACTGATATGGTTTGGCTGTGTCCCCACCCAAATATCACCTTGAATTATAATAATCCCCACAGGTCAAGGGCAGGGCCAGGTGGAGATAATTGAATCATGGGGGTAGTATTTTATTTACCTCCATACTATTCTTGTGGTAGTGAATAAGTCTCATGAGATCTGATGATTTTATAAATGGGAGGTCTCCTGCACAACCCCTCTCGCCTGCTGCCGTGTAAGACGTCCTTTTGCTCCTCATTCAGCTTCTGCCATGATTGTGAGGCCTCCCCAGCCATGTGGAACTGTGAGTCAATTAAACCTCTTTCCTTTATAAATTACCCAGTCTCTGGTATGTCTTTATTAGCAGCATGTGAACAGACTAATACAGCAACATAGCAAGACCCCACCTATACAAAACAAAAACAAACAAAAAAAACCCTTTTTTTAATGAGCCTCTGGTCCCAGCTACTACTCAGGAGGCTGAGGGGAGAAGACTGCTTGAGCTCAGGAGGTTGAGGCTGTAGTGAGCCATGATTACACCACTGCACTCCAGCCTGGGTGACAGAGCAAGACCTTGTCTCAAAAAGAAAAGTGTATTAACTTGAAGAGATCAATAGTTAAGATTGATGGTTGACTTTTTTAACAGAAAGCATGAAAGCCAGAAGACAATGGAATTATATCTTTAAAGTGTTAAAATAAAATATCAAGTTAGGATGCTATATCCAGCTAAAAGTTCTTTAGATCTGAAGGCAAAATAAAAATAAATGCAGCAGAAGAAAAGCTGAGAAAACTCATCCTCAGTGGAGAAGCACTACATGAAATACTATAGAACAGTTTTTCTCAAGCTGAAGAAAAATGTTTCCAGATAGAAGCACAGAACTTGAGGAAGAAACACACAGCACTGAAAAGAATAAACATGTAGGAAAAGATTAAAAAATATTTTCTGTTTGAAGCAAAAAAGACAATAATGTCTTATGAGCTTTATGATATATGTCAAGATAAAATTATACAACAACAATACCCCAAGTGCATCAGTCAGTTCTCGAACTGCTTTAAAGAAATACCAGAGACTGGGTAATTTATGAAGAAAAGAGGATTAATTGGCTCATGGTTCTGCAGGCTGTATGGGAAGAACGACAGCATCAGCTTCTGAGGAGACCTCAGGAAACTTACAATCATGGCAGAAAGTGAAGGGGAAGCAGACACGTCTTACATGACCAGAGCAGGAGGAAGAGAGAGAGAGGGTGAAGGTGTCACACACTTTTACACAACCAAATCTGATGAGAACTCACTTACTATACAGTACCAAGGGGGGATGGCGCTAAACCATTCATGAGAACTCTGCCCCCATGATCCAATCACCTCCCACCAGATCTCACCTTCAACACTAGGAATTACAATTCAACATGAGATTTGGGTGGGGTCACCAAGTGTGGGAGGGAGTAATGGACTTAATCTGTCATAAGGTTATTGCATTATTATTAAGAAATAAAAGTAACAACTTAAGGTATAAAGTAGTAAGTCAAGGATACATAATGAAATCTTTGGGGCAATCATACAAAGTATAATTAAAAAGCTAATAAATCAGAACATAGAATAGAAAAATACATGATTAATCCTCAACCATGATGGATGCTTTGTTCTTTCTTCCTTTCATTTTGTTGAGTTATATGTTGAATGATGTTATTAGATGCATGTAAGTTTCAGTTCTTAGGTATGCTTGTCGAATTGATCATTTTATTATAACAAAGCGTCTCTTTTTCTCTCTGGTAATACTTCTTCCCCTAATGTACAGTTTTCTGATATTAACGTAGCCATACAAAATGTGTTTGGGTCAATATTGCACGGTACAACTTTTTTCATCCTTTTATTTTCATCCTAACTTTGTCCTTATATTTAGTATGTATTCACTGTAAACAGTGTACATATGGGTCTCAATTCTTTTCATTTAATCCAACAACCTTTTCTTTTAATTGGATTGTTTTGTATTTATATTTAGTTACTGATATAAGTGCATTAAGTCCTACTATGTTGGTATTTATTTTCTATTTATCTCATCTTTTCTACTCCTTTGTTCCTTGTTTTCTGCCTTTTTCGGGATTGATCATGTATTTTTCTATTCAATTTTTCTCATCTATTAGCTTTTCATTTTACTTTTTATATTCAAATTCTTATGTATATATTGCATATATAAACGCATGCATGTATATGTATAAATTCATATATTTGTATACTTCATATCTCTATACTTTTTGTAAACTAAAGATTTGTGCACTTTTATAAATAAAATGTTAGCTAATATATCAGCCAACAGAATTCATCAGCAAGTGAAACAATAATGTTCACCAAATGGGCCTTATTCCAGGAATAGAAAGATGGTTCGGTGGTAAAAAATCCAATTCAAATGATAATAATTCTAAGGAGAAAATCATGTAATCACCTCTTTACATATGCAAACAGAACTCAACAAAGTTTAAAAATCCATTCTCGATTTTTCATAGTCAATAACATAGGAACCCCTAAATACTGTGTGTGTGTGTGCACGTGTGTGTGTGTCTCAACCTCAAAAACAAAAAGTATGCTTAATCAAGAAATACTAAAAGCTTTTACCCTTAAGTCAGGAATGAGACAAGCATTTTCTCACTATCATGCTGTTATTTAATTTTGTACTTGAGATATTAGCCAACACAATTAGAAAGAGAACAAAATCAAAAATATAAAAAATGGATAGAAGGAAGTAAAACTATCACTACTTGCAGGCGATTTGGTTTTCTACTTTGAAAAAACAAGAGAAATAAGTGAAAATAACTATGGAATCATGAAGAAAATTCAATAGGATAGTAGGATATGTAAAATTAATAGAAATCAATAGCTTTTGTATATATGATACAAACAAATTCAGTTAGACAATATAATGGGAGAAAAGACTTCATTTACAAAAGCACTAACAAAGATAAAATATTTAAAAATAAGTTTAAAAGAAACAAGAAAACTGACATTAAGAACCCTTTTAAACACTCAGAATGACAACAAAAAGACTTGAATAAATAAAAATCCCTATCATGTTCCCAGACAGGAAGACTTAGCTTCATAACTTAACTTATAAACATTAACATATAACTGTTATCCCAGTAAAATTCTAAAAGAAGTTTTTATCTCTACAAAGTGATTCTAAATTTTACATGAAAAAATAAGAATAGACCAGCTATTTCTGATAAAATAAATGACGAATAGTTATACTATATATTAAATATATTTAAAATCTTCAACAATTAAAACATTATAGTAGTGGCATGTTACTTATCAGACGGACACATGGCACAGAATTGAAATCCTGAAAAATATCCAAATCACGCAATGATTTTGTTTAGGATTAAGGTGGCACCTCAACTATATGGGGAAAAGACAGATTATTCAATAAATGGTGTTGATAACCACCACTTTTGGATTTTGAATATGGGTTTCACATTTATAGTGGAATAAATTCTGACTGTGTCAAAGATTTAAATGTAAAAAGAAAAAACATAATACTCAAATAAAAATGGGAGAATGAGGAAGGCCTTGCTAACTACAACTCAAAATCTAGAAGCCACGAAATAAATGGTGAATAATTTCAACTGCACGAAAACCAAAAGCTTTTGCATGGCAAAAAGCAATTGAAAAAAAACACACACACACACACTAAGAAAAATCAGTAATAAATGACAAAATGAGAAAGATGTGTAAGTCACATCACAAAGGATTAATTTCCCTAGTATATAATAAGCTTCTGCAAATGGATGAGTCAAAAGGCAAACAAACCAACAGAAAAATGGGCATGGATATGGAGAGCTCACAGGAAATATACATGGTTCTTAAACATGTAAAAATAGGCTGAATTTCAATCACAGTGAGAAACATACAAATTAAAACCATACTGGTTTTTCAAAATGTGTTGAATGGCAAAAAATCCAAAAGTTTAAAAGCCAAGTTTGTTGGTAAGCTTTGAAACATAGGCACTCTCTCTGATACGTTGCTGCTGAGAGCATAAATTGACATGCCCCCTGTAGAGGGTAATTTGGCAACATCTGTCCACATTAGAGATGCACTTACCCTTTACCTCAGCAGTTCCACTTCTAGGAATTTACCTTATGCATAAACATAATTGTGTGCTGAACAAAGAATTGCAGTTATCCACAGCAGCATTGTTTGAAAGCAAATACTGCAAACAATTTAAATGTCCGTGTATAGGGGATTGTTTGGGCATATTTTAGATAGCAAGCATTAGTAAAGAAAAGTGAGGAAATGGTTTATGTACTGTGATGAAAAGATCTCTAAGATGCACTGTCAACTGAAAACAGCAAGGTGAAGAGCACTGTACTGTGTAAAACTAATCAAGTAGAAAAAGAGTTGGGAGTGGGGGAAGAATATATATTCCATTTGCTTGTATGTGCAAAAATCCCACAAAACTCTAGAAAGATAAACAACAAATTAATAACAGTGGCTATGTCTTTAGGGTGGGGGATAAGAATTGGGCAGATGGGGGCCGGGCACAGTGGCTCATGCCTGTAATCTCAGCACTTTGGGAGGCCAAAGCAAGAGGGTTGCTTGAAGTCAAGAGTTTGAGACCAGCCTAGCCAATATGGTGAAACCCCA
>NW_012116267.1:2325861-2369340 GCF_000951035.1 Colobus angolensis palliatus
ACTTTTTTCAACATAATAAAAATAAATTTTCAAATATATGGATAAAAAGGACAATGTTCTAGAATTGAGCTGTTCAATACAGTAGCCACTAGCCAAATGTGAAAATTGAACACCTAAAATGTAATTAGTCTAAACTGAGATGTGTTGTAAGCACAGAATGCACACTAAATTTTGAAAATTTAATAAAACAGAAAACTTTTTCATTAAAAATTTCAATTGATTACATGTTGAAATTATAATATGTTAGATATATTTGGTTAAATAAAATATTATTTAAAATAATTTCACTTGCTTTTTAAAAACTTTTAAAATGTGACTACCAGAAAAATGTAAAATTATACAGATAGTCCTTAACTTACAGTGGTGTGAAAGCAATACACATTCGGTAGATAAAATGCTTTGAGTATACCTATACAATCGTTCTGTTTTTCACTTTCAGTACAGTATTCAATAAATTACATAAAATATTTAACACTTTATTATAAAATAGGCTTTGTATTAGATGATTTTACACAACTGTAGGCTAATGTTAGTGTTCTGAGCACATTTAAGGTAGGCTGGGCTATTATAACATTCAGTAGGTCAGGTATATTAAACTCATTTTGACTTATGATATTTTCCATTTACAACAGCTTTATTATAAGTTGCCTCTGTTTATATAGGCAACTTAAGTTGTCTCTGCCTATATATAGCTTTATATTTATAAATTGTATAATATAAATATATACTGTACAACTTATACTGTACAATGCTGTAAAAGAAAATATAACTTGTTAAAACACACTAGAAGAACAAGAAGATCTAATAAACCAATACCATAGAGAAACAAAGAAATTTGCCCAAAAGCTTCTCCCTGCAACCCTCTGCCAATAAAAGCTCCAAACCATGTTCGTTTCTCATTAAAGAGCAGTAGGTCCAATGGTATTTAAACTGTGCCAGAGCATTTTTATGAGAAAAATGTTCAAATGCTCTTTCTGAAATAACCACAATAGAAAGCCTAACAAGGACTGCACACAAAAACTCATAAATTAATTTCACTTATAGATACTGAAGCAACAAACAAACGAACCAACAACAACAAATACTAAATATAAAAGACTGATAAACAGGATACTTGACCTTCTTGTACTCTACATATTTGTGGAATACCGTAGGTCAGAAAGATCAACAATCTGTAATAACAGCCAGGTAAATGAGAAATAATCATATTCTAAAGAGTGTAGAGAATCACGGAAACAACAAGGACTAGATAAAGAAAAATTCCAGAAGAGGAATAGCTCATCCTAGACGAGCTGAACGTCACCAGTTGGATGTGAACTAATAATCAGCTTGTCTCAAACAGAGGAACGCTACTTGGGAAGAGAAGCCGGCAAAGCTTTCAGTTAGTGCAATGGATTAGAAATTACAAGAGCCCAAAACACAAAGCAATTTTTTCTCATGAGACATTTGCTAAGTTCTGGGGTGTCCAGAGGGGAACGGGATCAGAAAGGCAGAGTGAAATATTCTTCAGTCTGGTAGGTGTTTAGGAAATGAAATCTCATCAGAGGGAGAAACCTGCAAAATACATGGCCAGTCTTCCCCTCAAGACATTTGCCAAATTTTAACCTTCTTGGGATGATTGTTTAGCTCAAAACCTCCAAAAGACAGAACTTTCCAGGCAAATCAGGGGCAAAAATAATCTACTAAAGTAGAATCCAGCCTCAAGCCCACTCAGTCCCTGACTGGATTGAAACAATCCTCTTTTCATCTTATCCGCCTAAAAGAAGGAAAAAGCAACCCTCACTGGTAGAGATATCATCTGCAGACTTTATGATTCTGAAAAAATAGGAAAAATGAACCAGCCACAGTGGTTCATGCCTGTAATTCCAACACTTTGGGAGGCCAAGGTGGGCAGATCACCTGAGGTCAGGAGATTGAGACCAGTCTGGCCAACGGGGTGAAACCCTGTTTCTACTAAAAATACAAAAACTAGCAGGGCGTGGTGGCAGGTGCTTGTAGTCCCAGCTACTCAGGAGGCTGAGGCAGGAGAATTGCTTGAACCTGGGAGGCAGAGGTTATAGTGAGTCAAGATCACACCATTGCACTCAGCCTGGGTGACAAGAGTGAAACTCCATCTCAAAAATATATATATATATATGAAGAATGTGTTAAAGAAAACGATTAGAATCCATGAATGTAACAATTAGAATATAATCAAGTGGACATTCCACAGCTAAAAGTACAATGGCTGAAATTAATAACTTGTTGGTTTTGAAAGAAAACTATATAAAGCAAAAGACAGGATTAGTAAACTGAAAAACAATATAAAGCACAGATAGAAAAATGAATGGAAATAACAAAATAAAACATAAGTGAAATTTGGGACACAGTCAAAAGATCTAATAAATGCATAATTGGAGTCAAGAAAGAGAGGATAGAGAGGTAAGGGCAGGACAATATTTGAAGAGATAATAGCCAAGAACTTCTAACACCAATGAAAGATGTCAGCCCATTGATCCAGAGTCTCAGTGATCCACAGGCAAGATAAATAAAGAGAAAATCACACCAAGACATATCTGAGTTAAACAGCTGAAGACCAAAGATGAAGAAGAAAACCTTAAAGGCAGCTAGAAAAAGTAGTCCAGGCACAGTGGCACACATCTGTAATCCCAGCCTTTGGGAGGCCAAGGTGGAAGGATTGCCTAAGCCCAGGATCCAAGACCAGCCTGGGCAACTGATATGGTTTGGCTGTGTCCCCACCCAAATATCACCTTGAATTATAATAATCCCCACAGGTCAAGGGCAGGGCCAGGTGGAGATAATTGAATCATGGGGGTAGTATTTTATTTACCTCCATACTATTCTTGTGGTAGTGAATAAGTCTCATGAGATCTGATGATTTTATAAATGGGAGGTCTCCTGCACAACCCCTCTCGCCTGCTGCCGTGTAAGACGTCCTTTTGCTCCTCATTCAGCTTCTGCCATGATTGTGAGGCCTCCCCAGCCATGTGGAACTGTGAGTCAATTAAACCTCTTTCCTTTATAAATTACCCAGTCTCTGGTATGTCTTTATTAGCAGCATGTGAACAGACTAATACAGCAACATAGCAAGACCCCACCTATACAAAACAAAAACAAACAAAAAAAACCCTTTTTTTAATGAGCCTCTGGTCCCAGCTACTACTCAGGAGGCTGAGGGGAGAAGACTGCTTGAGCTCAGGAGGTTGAGGCTGTAGTGAGCCATGATTACACCACTGCACTCCAGCCTGGGTGACAGAGCAAGACCTTGTCTCAAAAAGAAAAGTGTATTAACTTGAAGAGATCAATAGTTAAGATTGATGGTTGACTTTTTTAACAGAAAGCATGAAAGCCAGAAGACAATGGAATTATATCTTTAAAGTGTTAAAATAAAATATCAAGTTAGGATGCTATATCCAGCTAAAAGTTCTTTAGATCTGAAGGCAAAATAAAAATAAATGCAGCAGAAGAAAAGCTGAGAAAACTCATCCTCAGTGGAGAAGCACTACATGAAATACTATAGAACAGTTTTTCTCAAGCTGAAGAAAAATGTTTCCAGATAGAAGCACAGAACTTGAGGAAGAAACACACAGCACTGAAAAGAATAAACATGTAGGAAAAGATTAAAAAATATTTTCTGTTTGAAGCAAAAAAGACAATAATGTCTTATGAGCTTTATGATATATGTCAAGATAAAATTATACAACAACAATACCCCAAGTGCATCAGTCAGTTCTCGAACTGCTTTAAAGAAATACCAGAGACTGGGTAATTTATGAAGAAAAGAGGATTAATTGGCTCATGGTTCTGCAGGCTGTATGGGAAGAACGACAGCATCAGCTTCTGAGGAGACCTCAGGAAACTTACAATCATGGCAGAAAGTGAAGGGGAAGCAGACACGTCTTACATGACCAGAGCAGGAGGAAGAGAGAGAGAGGGTGAAGGTGTCACACACTTTTACACAACCAAATCTGATGAGAACTCACTTACTATACAGTACCAAGGGGGGATGGCGCTAAACCATTCATGAGAACTCTGCCCCCATGATCCAATCACCTCCCACCAGATCTCACCTTCAACACTAGGAATTACAATTCAACATGAGATTTGGGTGGGGTCACCAAGTGTGGGAGGGAGTAATGGACTTAATCTGTCATAAGGTTATTGCATTATTATTAAGAAATAAAAGTAACAACTTAAGGTATAAAGTAGTAAGTCAAGGATACATAATGAAATCTTTGGGGCAATCATACAAAGTATAATTAAAAAGCTAATAAATCAGAACATAGAATAGAAAAATACATGATTAATCCTCAACCATGATGGATGCTTTGTTCTTTCTTCCTTTCATTTTGTTGAGTTATATGTTGAATGATGTTATTAGATGCATGTAAGTTTCAGTTCTTAGGTATGCTTGTCGAATTGATCATTTTATTATAACAAAGCGTCTCTTTTTCTCTCTGGTAATACTTCTTCCCCTAATGTACAGTTTTCTGATATTAACGTAGCCATACAAAATGTGTTTGGGTCAATATTGCACGGTACAACTTTTTTCATCCTTTTATTTTCATCCTAACTTTGTCCTTATATTTAGTATGTATTCACTGTAAACAGTGTACATATGGGTCTCAATTCTTTTCATTTAATCCAACAACCTTTTCTTTTAATTGGATTGTTTTGTATTTATATTTAGTTACTGATATAAGTGCATTAAGTCCTACTATGTTGGTATTTATTTTCTATTTATCTCATCTTTTCTACTCCTTTGTTCCTTGTTTTCTGCCTTTTTCGGGATTGATCATGTATTTTTCTATTCAATTTTTCTCATCTATTAGCTTTTCATTTTACTTTTTATATTCAAATTCTTATGTATATATTGCATATATAAACGCATGCATGTATATGTATAAATTCATATATTTGTATACTTCATATCTCTATACTTTTTGTAAACTAAAGATTTGTGCACTTTTATAAATAAAATGTTAGCTAATATATCAGCCAACAGAATTCATCAGCAAGTGAAACAATAATGTTCACCAAATGGGCCTTATTCCAGGAATAGAAAGATGGTTCGGTGGTAAAAAATCCAATTCAAATGATAATAATTCTAAGGAGAAAATCATGTAATCACCTCTTTACATATGCAAACAGAACTCAACAAAGTTTAAAAATCCATTCTCGATTTTTCATAGTCAATAACATAGGAACCCCTAAATACTGTGTGTGTGTGTGCACGTGTGTGTGTGTCTCAACCTCAAAAACAAAAAGTATGCTTAATCAAGAAATACTAAAAGCTTTTACCCTTAAGTCAGGAATGAGACAAGCATTTTCTCACTATCATGCTGTTATTTAATTTTGTACTTGAGATATTAGCCAACACAATTAGAAAGAGAACAAAATCAAAAATATAAAAAATGGATAGAAGGAAGTAAAACTATCACTACTTGCAGGCGATTTGGTTTTCTACTTTGAAAAAACAAGAGAAATAAGTGAAAATAACTATGGAATCATGAAGAAAATTCAATAGGATAGTAGGATATGTAAAATTAATAGAAATCAATAGCTTTTGTATATATGATACAAACAAATTCAGTTAGACAATATAATGGGAGAAAAGACTTCATTTACAAAAGCACTAACAAAGATAAAATATTTAAAAATAAGTTTAAAAGAAACAAGAAAACTGACATTAAGAACCCTTTTAAACACTCAGAATGACAACAAAAAGACTTGAATAAATAAAAATCCCTATCATGTTCCCAGACAGGAAGACTTAGCTTCATAACTTAACTTATAAACATTAACATATAACTGTTATCCCAGTAAAATTCTAAAAGAAGTTTTTATCTCTACAAAGTGATTCTAAATTTTACATGAAAAAATAAGAATAGACCAGCTATTTCTGATAAAATAAATGACGAATAGTTATACTATATATTAAATATATTTAAAATCTTCAACAATTAAAACATTATAGTAGTGGCATGTTACTTATCAGACGGACACATGGCACAGAATTGAAATCCTGAAAAATATCCAAATCACGCAATGATTTTGTTTAGGATTAAGGTGGCACCTCAACTATATGGGGAAAAGACAGATTATTCAATAAATGGTGTTGATAACCACCACTTTTGGATTTTGAATATGGGTTTCACATTTATAGTGGAATAAATTCTGACTGTGTCAAAGATTTAAATGTAAAAAGAAAAAACATAATACTCAAATAAAAATGGGAGAATGAGGAAGGCCTTGCTAACTACAACTCAAAATCTAGAAGCCACGAAATAAATGGTGAATAATTTCAACTGCACGAAAACCAAAAGCTTTTGCATGGCAAAAAGCAATTGAAAAAAAACACACACACACACACTAAGAAAAATCAGTAATAAATGACAAAATGAGAAAGATGTGTAAGTCACATCACAAAGGATTAATTTCCCTAGTATATAATAAGCTTCTGCAAATGGATGAGTCAAAAGGCAAACAAACCAACAGAAAAATGGGCATGGATATGGAGAGCTCACAGGAAATATACATGGTTCTTAAACATGTAAAAATAGGCTGAATTTCAATCACAGTGAGAAACATACAAATTAAAACCATACTGGTTTTTCAAAATGTGTTGAATGGCAAAAAATCCAAAAGTTTAAAAGCCAAGTTTGTTGGTAAGCTTTGAAACATAGGCACTCTCTCTGATACGTTGCTGCTGAGAGCATAAATTGACATGCCCCCTGTAGAGGGTAATTTGGCAACATCTGTCCACATTAGAGATGCACTTACCCTTTACCTCAGCAGTTCCACTTCTAGGAATTTACCTTATGCATAAACATAATTGTGTGCTGAACAAAGAATTGCAGTTATCCACAGCAGCATTGTTTGAAAGCAAATACTGCAAACAATTTAAATGTCCGTGTATAGGGGATTGTTTGGGCATATTTTAGATAGCAAGCATTAGTAAAGAAAAGTGAGGAAATGGTTTATGTACTGTGATGAAAAGATCTCTAAGATGCACTGTCAACTGAAAACAGCAAGGTGAAGAGCACTGTACTGTGTAAAACTAATCAAGTAGAAAAAGAGTTGGGAGTGGGGGAAGAATATATATTCCATTTGCTTGTATGTGCAAAAATCCCACAAAACTCTAGAAAGATAAACAACAAATTAATAACAGTGGCTATGTCTTTAGGGTGGGGGATAAGAATTGGGCAGACGGGGGCCGGGCACAGTGGCTCATGCCTGTAATCCCAGCACTTTGGGAGGCTAAGGCGGGTGGATCACCTGAGGTCAGGAGTTCCAGACCAGCCTGGCCAATATGGTGAAACCCCATCTCTACCAAAAATACAAAAATTTAGCCAGGCGTGGTAGCACGTGCCTGTAATCCCAGCTACTTGCAAGGCTGAGGCAAGAGAATTGCTGGAACCTGGGAGGCAGAAGTTGCAGTGAGCCAGGATTGTGCCACTGCACTCCAATCTGGGTGACAGACTGAGACTCCGTCTCAAAAATAAAAATAAAAATAAAAAACAAGAAAGAAAGAATTGAGCAGATGGGAAAGGACACTTTTCACTGTGTAACATCTCATACTTGTTGATTTTTTTAACCATACAATGCATTACTTATCCAAAAAGTTAAATAAATAAAACGTTCAGCTATGTGAAGGAAGCATAGGACAATATCCCTCTCTTTCCCTCTCCTTACCCCAGAGCAGCCTGGCTCCCGCAGAGCTGAGGAATTGAGCACGTGAGGTTGTCTTGGTTTCACAGAGCCTGGGGTGGGCATAGCTGAGTCCCTGAAGGTTACACGACTTGCTCAGGCCTGTCCAGTGAAGTCAAGGGCAGTTCCAGAGCTGGAAACACAGGGCTGCGAGGTAGCCTCTGGTCTCCCCCAGTGAGGAGGCAGGTGCCCAAGGGGGTGTCTAGATGGCCCCCAAAGGAGCCCACCATTGCTGCATTCTAGAGCGGCTGAAAGGGAGCCCAGGGCCAGCCAGCCAGCTCTGCAAAGGATTCTGGGTGACAAGGCACTGTGGGATTTTCTGAACTGACTTCATGTCATTTCTCTATCCCAGATCACCCTCCTCGCCTGGTGAGAGTTGAGAGGTCTCAAGCAGGATTACAAAACTGAGAAGGGTCAGAGACTGGGAAAGGAAACTGGCCTCTCCAGCAGGAAGCAGCTGCCCCTAGGCCCTGGCCCCAGGATCTTGACCAGCCTATTAAAGACATGACGCTGAGGCCTGGACGTTGGATTCCATTTTTTAATTTCCCTGGGGGAAACATTCCATATAGCAACCAGCAGGGTCATTTACTTCTTCAGGAGGCCTTTTATCACCCTGTGGCTGAAGGACCATCTGCAGCAGCCCCTGCTGTGCATTGGCAACACTGATCAGCATGTGTGCGGCTGCCAGGGGCTGCTAGCCACCTGGGCCTGGGTAGGAACAGGACTTAATTAACCACAAAGAGCTCCCTGAGTATGCAACGTGGAATCACTCAGTCTGTTCACAAACAATTAAAGCACCTACCATGATCCCAGCACAGTCCTGGGTGTCCCTGGGGTTCCCAAAACTCCAGGCTTCCTCATGTTTCTAGGCCCTCCACACAATGCAGCAAGTGACACAAAGAGTCTTGCATTGGTCACTAAATGTCTTTTGCAGCTAAATTTTATTCACAGCAAGTCTGTGGCCTCCCCAGAGCTAAGGATCTGTGTTACATCTGTGGATATTCACAGAGCTCCCAGCGCAGCCAAGAACACACAGCTAGCCTTGCAATAAATGCTTGTTAGCTCCCTGCTAGGATCCAAGCTAAAACTGGAGTTGCCTTACGGTCAGGTAAGACCCAAGGCAGAGTTTCAGCCATGCCCCTCAGCTGTCAGGAACACTCACTGCAGAAGTCAGCCCTTTAGGTCACCTTCAAGGCCCTACAAACTCTACCAGGACCCGCCCCCCCACCATCAGCCTCTGATTCTGTCACTCACACCCCTCCAGGGACAGTGCCGGCCTTCCTATTCCTCCAACAGGAAAGGCCACCATCTCCCCTCAGACCCACTGCACTTGCTGGCTGTCCACTTCTGGAATGTTCTTCCCTAGAAATCCATGGAGCTCACCCCCTCATCTCCCTGTCAGGTCTCTGCTCAAAGAGCACATTCTCCCTGAGGCCTCCTCATCACCCTATTCTAAAGCACTCTCCCCCCACGTTCCCCCATCCCCCTTTCCTGCTTTATTTTTCTCTATATCACTTACCACTGCCTAAAAATAGGAAAAAAAAAAAAAAGATTTTTCCTATTTATTTTATCACCAGTCTCCTCCAATCTAAGCTTTCTAAGAGCAGAGCTTTTTGTGTTTTGTTCAGCTGTGTATCCCTCCAGGCACAGAACAGTGCCTGCTATTTAGTAGGTGCTCAATAAATATTTACTGAATACATTAATATATGTATTGATGGATTAATTTAGTTGAGGCTCTTTCTTGAAGTTAATCGAACTAAAACAACATAGATTTTACATTGCTTGTGCACATGGATGAAAAATATTTCCCTATATTTCTTTACTGTTTCATAGATGTAGTTTTATTTTATTTGGGTCTCATCAATGACCTTACTTGATTAGATGGGGCAGAAATGGTTATGACCTTGATTTTACAGAGGCGAAAACTAAGACACTGAAGAGTGAGATTTCGCCAGGACCTTCAGCTGGTCACCAGCAGAACCGGGGCATCCAGGTTTGAGGTCCCAAGTGCTGGGCTTTGTTTACTAAACCTCAGGGCTTTGGACTTAACCTCAGGGTTTCTCCATTCCGTGCATTCTTGCTGAAGTGTCCTACTTTGTTTTAAGAAGAACCTGTATTTCCCCCTTTCTTTCTCTTCCCTCCTACCGGATAGCTTAGGGCCCACAGTTCCCCACCCCTGCCGGATGCAGATGGCAGAAGCAGCCATTGCTGTGCACCAGGTTGCATTCTAAATTTTTGGACTGCGTTCACCAGGTTCTTTCACATTTGCAAGGAGCAGAAACAGGCCTGGATCCTCTGAAATAATAGGGAGGTATTGCTATAATTCACACAGAGTTAAGAAAGATAGGATTTCCTAACACAGCCCAACCTCGCGGAAAAGCTGTGGCCCTAGCTCCGGGGACTGGAGCGCAGGCTCGGGGCGCCTCCCCCTTCCCTGCCTGGCTGAGTCCTGTCCTCCATCTCGCCTCCATCCCCTCCTCCCCCGCGCTGGCAGAATGCGCAACGTGTCCCTCCTCGGTGGCCCTGGAATTTTCTGTGCGTCTCTGAATCATGGCACCCGTTTTGCTCCATTGGTTTTGACTGCTGTTCTTGGTCTCCTTCGTACACCTTTGCGAACTCATCACCCTTTGCTCTCTAGGACCCACCGGCCACTTCTAAAAGGGCACCACAGTTCACAGGTGGATTGATCTAGAAAGGTGCCCCCCTTCATTTTCCCCCACAATTTTTGGGTTGAAAGCCTGGTGGAGGCAGGGGGACAATTACAGGCAGGATTTATAACTTGGGTGGGCAAGCGTGGGGGTGGAGGACTGTGGCCTCTCTCTCTCTCTCTCTCTCTCTCTCACACACACACACACACACACACACACACACACACACACGGAGGGAGGGAGAATGTCACCATTTGTCCCCCAGCTCCATTCCCTACTCCGCAATGATACAGACATCGCCTGCTTTCTTTGATTTGCTTCAAGAGCTTTTGGTGCGGAGAGGTGGGAGAACGAGGGAGACCCCAACTTGTCGCGCGGCGACTCGTGGCAAAACGCCTGGACCCCGGGGCGGTTTCGCTCTGCTCTTCCCCAGCTGGTGGCCGCTTGACGGCCCCGGGCTGCAGCATTCCGAGCGCGCGATCCCACCAGGGGCCGCCACCGAGGGCAGCGCCAAGCGCATGGAATTTTCCACCGCTCAGCCGAGCTTGCAGAATTGCGTCTCATTGGCCGAGCGGAGGTGTCTGTCCCCGCGTGGGTGCGGAGATGAGATTAGCCAGGGAGCCCTCCTCAGTGGGCTTTGCAGGGCTCTGATTAATCAGGTCAGCGGGGCCAGGGAGGGGAGTGGAGGGCGGGTGGGAGCCTGTTTTCTAACTCAGCTCTGCTGCAGCCTTTGGATGTCCCCTCGCTGCACGGAAAGTGCGCCAGGGAGCAGGGAACAGTCGACAGCAGACCTTAGAATTTACCTCTTCATTGTAAAATCCCCCCCGAAACCACTGCAAAATAAGATTATCAAGCTAAACTCTGCCCCCTCCCCCACCTCCTCTTAATCTCCCCCATCCCCCAGTTAAGCCGAAGTTGAAACCAGGACCTTACTCTGTCCTGTCCCTGGCATTTAACCCCTTAAATTCTCTTTCTGCAGTGACTTTCACGGATCCCAATTGCGACAGTGATTCTGGACCAAGTCAGTACTCCCCCACCCCCAGGGTCGAACAAAAGAAATGCCGAAGGTGGCAGGAAATTAGAACTAAGGGGATTGGACCTTATTGTGAGGGCTGAAATGGCCACTTTGCAGTTTAAAAACGCAGCAAGACAGAAGACGCCTGGCTCAGCAGCATGTTCAAATAGAGTGTTGGCTTAATGGAATTTATGTGTGAGCCAGTCGTGTTGATTTTTGATTTAAAATAGCCCCCTTGTTTTATTTGCTCCTGGAGTGACTGCATTAGGAAGCTCCTTTCTGAAAGCTATGGTTAAATCTGCCACAAAGGCAGCCCTGGCCCTCACAAGATGTTTGATGAGTGAATGAATGCTGTTCCTGTCAGTCAGGACCCTTGAGTCGAGGTAGTACAAACTCCAGCTCCTCATCCTGGTTCGGTCATACACTTTGTTTTTTTTTTGTTTTTTTTTTTTTGAGATGGAGTCTTGCTCTGTTGCCCAGGCTGGAGTGCCGTGGCACCATCTCAGCTCACTGCAACCTCCACCTCCTGAGGTCAAGCGATTCTCATGCTTCAGCCTCCTAAGTAGCTGGGACTACAAGCCTTCACCACCATGCCTGGCTAATTTTTGTATTTTTTGTAGAGACGGAGTTTCACCATGTTGGCCAGGCTGATCTCGAACTTCTGACCTCAGGTGATTGGCCTGCCTCTGCCTCCCAAAGTGCTGGGATTACAGGCATGAACCACCATGCCAGGCCCATCGTATACTTCTCCTGTGACTTTAGACAACTCGTAATTTATGTTGAGCCTCAGACTCCTCACTTTTTAAATGAGGCTCAAAAAGTAAATGGAGAATTACCCTATGAGCCAGCAATTCCACTCCTAGTCATATACCCAAAAGAATTAAAAACAAGTACCCAAAACAGATACTTGTGTACAAATGTTCAAGGCAGAATTATTCACAAGAGCCAAAAGTGGAAACAATCCAAGTGTCCATCAATGAATGAATAAAGAAAATGCAATATTACTCAGCCATAAAAAAATGAAGGAAATTCTGACACTTGCTACAACATGGATGAATCTGGAAAACATGCTAAGTGATAAAAACAGACACAAAAGGCCCCACACAATATGTGATGAAATATTGTGATTCCATTTGTGTGACATATCCAGAACAGGCAAATCCACAGAGACAGAACACAGCTGCTGGTTGCCAGGGGCTGGGGGTAGGGAGAATAGGAAGTCACTGCTTAATGGGCATGGGGTTTCCCTTGGGGGTGATGAAAACGTTTTAGAACTAGATAGAGGAGGTGCTTGCACAACATCGTGAAGGTACTAAGTGCCACTGGATTGTGCACGCTTTAAAATGGTTATTTTCATGTTATGTGAATTGCATCTCAATAAAAAACTTTTTAATGGGGCTAATAATAAAAATACCTGCCCAGCCTGGGGTGGTGGAAGGCACCTGTAATCCCAGCTACTGGGGAGGCTGAGGCGGGAGAATCACTTGAACCCGGGAGGCAGAGGTTGCAGTGAGCCGTGATCACAACACTGCATTCCAGCCTGGGAGACAGAACGACATTCTGTCTCTAAATAAATAAAATAAATAAAAAACCCGCCCAAGCAGTAAATGTGATAATCTATGGAGAGATGTTTGAGCAACTTAAAAACCCTATTTCCTGATTCTCTCTACCTTATTTCTAGAGCAGATCATTAGGGCATCACTTTTTCAAACATACAGCTGAAACTCATGCAACCTGAGGTACACCCAGCACCAACTGGAGCGTCAACCAGGAACGGAACCATGTACTGTCCTGTCCTGAGGTCCCTTGGCTAGGAAGCTGCAGCCATGTGGATCCATGTAAACAAGAGGCTTCCTGCTGTTAATCTAAACTCCAGGGCCAGAGCCCTGCACAGCAGTCAGTCCTGCAGGCAGAAGAGCCTTGAGGCACCATGAAAACCACTTAAAACTCTTTTTTTTTTTTTTTTTCCGAGACAGGGCCTTGCTGTGACCCAGTGAGTGCAGTGGAGTGCAGTGCAGTGCTGCAATCATGGCTCACTAGGCTCAAGCAATCCTCCCACGTCAGCCTCCCGAGTAGCTGGGACTGCAGCTGTAAACCACCACCACACCTGGCTCCCCTGAAAACTCTGAATGGGAGGATTGGGCGCTTCAACTAAACGCAAAACACAACTTAAAGGAAAACAATTCAATACAGGTTTCTCAGAGGGAAGAACCACAGAACTGGTGCTAAGGTAGGCTGCTCATGCCAAGAGCCAGGCTCCTGGGCTGGAATCCGCCCCAGCTCTACCGCCTTCCACATGGGGCACCACGGCCAGGGTCGATTTTCTTATCTAACAAATAGAGCTTATTGAAGCACCAACCGCACAGGGCCGCAGTCAGGATTAGGCTAATGATCACGTGGGCCAGAAAAGAGAGTAAGTGCTTAACAAACGTTAGCTGGTGTTGTTGAGGAAAAGGTGATGGATGAAAAGAAACATTGGGTGATTTTGCTCTTTGGGGGACCTGGTGGAGCGGGGAAGACCAGAATCCCCTTAGAGCAGCTAACCCAGCTGGGCTGCAGCCTTTAGACGTCCCCTTGCTACACAGAAAGTGGCCCTGCTAACCCAGCTCAGCTTAGATCACTTAAAGGAGCAAGGGGCTGTGAAGTGATTTAAAGCAACATGAAGCACTGTAGGCAGGATGTGGGCAGGGGAAACTCTGGGTCCTAGGACAGTGACAAGAAGGAAGAGAGAAGGTCAAAAGGGATATTCTGAAACTAAAGCAAGGAGTAGCTGGTAGGTATTGGGAGCAGGTCAGGAGTGGGGATGACTCGTATTTCAGGGGTCTCACCAGACACAGGAAGAGCCTTCTTCTGTTGTAACAGGGAAAAGGGAGCTCTGAAATGTTGTCCCCTGCCATGGGAGCACTTGGAAAGCCCAGCTCTCAAAGCAGAATTCACCACGCAAGCAGCTCCTTCCGAGGAAAACCACGAATTCTGTAAACTCCACAGAGACAGGGACCCTCCATGTAGGCAGCACTGACCTGCTCATCTAGTTCCCACCTGAACTGAAAACCTCATCATGAGCATGAAGCGTTCTGCGAATCAGCAAAGACCGACAGCCTTTAGCAGCTAGAGAGAGGCCTGCAAGCTGCAGAAGTGAATAGGAATTAGGACATTGTGTGGTTTTCTGCGGTGAAAACCATACTCATCCTTTGTAATATCAACCACCGTCCTCATCATCCTACTACCCTCCCCGTTCCTGGAGCCTCCCAACGCACTACTGCTACAGTGTGGGAACTGAGCGGAGCCCCAGTTGGAAGGGCTGCAATGCAGCTCCCTGTGTGATCAGCCTGTGTCCTGAAATCCAGTTCCCACCAGCCTCAGAGCAAGGAGCCCAGTGAACTAGCACTCCGGCCAGTCCCAGAGGAAGGGTGCCTTGGGCCTTGCTGAAATTTATCTTCTGACTGTCTTCAGTCTACCATACACACATTTTATTAGCTGTTCACAGTAGGTAAATACTGGTATTCTATGAAGGACAATACAAGAAAGGAAAGGTATCCTCACAAATAATTTGAAGCCATAGTTCTACATGATTTTTTAATGTCTAGAGTATTTCCTCCCCCTCTCAACAAACACACACACACACACTGTCCTCTGCCCACTCCCACCTCCACCCCTCCAACATTGAGACAGGGAAAATACTTTAAGTTGATGGCAGGAAACTCGCAGTTAAATGGATTAAGATTCAGAGATCAGAGTCAGAACTGACTTCAGGTGCATCCTAATTTTGTTTTTCCAGAGATGGGGTGACTTCGTTTTTTCTGTTACCTGGGCTGGAGTGCAGTGGCAGAGTCATAGCAGTCACAGAGCCCATGCCTGAGCTCAAGTGATCCTCCCACCTCAGCCTCTTGAGTAGCTGGAACTACAGACACATACTACCATGCCTGGCTAATTTTTAAAAATTTAGAGAAGTTGTTGGGGGGGGGGTCTTACTATGTTGCTTAGGCTGGTCTTGCTGAACTCCTGGTTTCAAGCAATTATCCCATCTCAGCCTCTATTTTCTTAAAATACAAGTGATACATGTTTATTGTAGAAATTTTCGAAATTACAATTACGCAGAAAAAAAATAAGGAAAAATTTAAGCATCCCAGTCTTGCCATTCAGAAACTACCATTAAAGTTTTAAGTTCCAATTTACATACATACACACACACACATACACACAGAGGATCGGGGAGGGGACCCCCGCCTCCCACCCCAGCTCATTTGAAGGTGAAGATGGAGAAAGTCTGGGAGGTTGAAGCTCGGTGCATGGATGCATGGACCAGATAAGACTAGCAACAAGGAAGAAAGCACGACTGCTGGCATGGCCTCTGGTACCCAGGCTGCCCCTGAGCCACAGCTCAGCCCCATGGGAGGTTGTTTATCCTCCTGGTTCTTTGCAGAAAGTGGCACAGCCTGACCCCTCGCAGGACCAGGCATGTGCGGGACAGGTGTGAATGCTGGCCAGATAGTGTCTCCTTCCAGGGCACCAGCAGGGACTGGATTGTCCTCAGACACCTTAGTAGGCCATAGATACCATGAAGCCAGGGAGAGAATTTGAGGGTTCATGCTCCTGATACATGAGAAACACCCCTAAGGCCCTTCAGAAATAACTAGGGAGACAGAGGAAGAAGGCGCTGTTGTTCCGCAAATGAAATCCACCAGCCAGGGGAATTTGAGTAGTGACGATAAATGTGACTTCATTTTTTCCAAAGAGTGTCGAAGCCTGGGAAAATTATTATTTCTATATATATATTCTTAAATATAAAATCAGATCATACCATAATTCGATTAGGAAGCTGTTTGCTTAAGAAGATCTCATGAGCTTTTTTCCCCCTGTAGATTAAGAGATAGTGATATAATAATGGGTTTCAAACTGCGTTCTATAGTTTTACCAAATTCTGGAGACCTGTGAAGGTGTTTTCAGGCCCCTACAGAGGGGAGAGTACATTTTGCTGATGGAAGGAAGAGATGATGAGTCCGACTCCCACGTCCACCTAGAATAGCACTACTTTTTCTATTTTTTATTTAAGTCACACACAAAAAATAAACAAGCTGCAATAACAAACAATTTAGAAAATAAAATAAAATTCCCAAAGAGTTCTTCAAATCGTCAGATATTTGGTCAATATTCAGAGTAGGATCCAGAGTTCACACGTTACATTTGGTTGACAAGTCTGTAGGTTTCTTTTTGTCAGTCACATTTTTTGGTTGTTGTTATAGCCATTTTCAGGGACCTTAATGACTTTACTACTTTATTATCTTTTTTTTTTTTTGAGACAGAGTCTCGTTCTGTCACCAGGCTGTAGTGCAGTGCTATGTTCCCTGCTCTCTGCAACCTCCACTTGTCGGGTTGTTCAAGCTACTCTTATGCCTCAGCCTCCAGAGCAGCTGGGACCACAGGTGTGTGCCACCATGCCCAGCTCATTTGCATTTTTAGTAGAGACTGGGTTTCACCATGTTGGCCAGGCTGGTCTGGAACTCCCAACCTCAAGTGATCCGCCCACCTCAGCCTCCCAAAGTGGAAGAGCTCTACTTTTAAACAGTTCTATACACTGGGATTCTAGAAAGACTGCTTATGAAAAAGGGGAGGTGTCCTCTACTAGAAATAATTTGAAACCACAGTTCTGCATGATTTTTAATGCTGTATAGCATTTCACTGTGTGGATAAATGATAATTTATTCATCAAGCCCCTGTTTTTGGACATATATGTTGTGTGCAAGTGAGGAGTTGCATTCACCTGCAAATATCAAACTCCTGAAAGACTGACTTGGACAAATTAGATTTATATTTATATGTAAAATGTAAAGTCTGGAAGGGGGCTGCACTGACATTGGTTGTTGGGTAATGGTCATCTCCAACAGGCCATCGGGGCTCCAGAGCAGGACAAAGCGGGAGGGGGTGCAGAAGTATAGGTCAGATGATGCTGGTAACTGACTGGATTCCCTTGATAAAGCATTTTGCTGCCTGGTATCTCCCAGTGACTTCTGCTTACATCTCATTGGCCACCCTTACCTGCAAAGCATCCAGAACATGTGGATTGCATTGCCCCCGTCCCACCACAAAACTGGGGTTCTGTTAGTAAGGAAGAAGAAAAGATTAGAAAAAAAACCTTTGTCATGAAAATCCTTTTCCCCATATCCTTGGAGCTACATCACAAGCTAATTTTTTCCTGAAGATCAAGTTACAGAAAGGAAATTGTTCCTTTAAAGAGTTGTTGGTCAAAGGATAGGTAATTGCAATTACATATGAGGAAGAAGTTTAAGAGCTCTGTCCTGCAGCATGGTGATTACAGTTCATGACAATATATTGTATTCTTGAAAAATGCAAAGAAAGTGGATATTAAGTGTTTTCACACAGACACACACACACACACACAAAACCTCTGTGAGGTAATTGGCTAAATTTAACCATTCCACAACGTACAAATACTTCAAAGCATCATGTTGTACATGAAAACTACATACCATTTTATCTGTCAACTTAAAAAAAAAGGCTGTGCATTTGTTCTGACTTCTCTAACAATTTGCCCCTTAGAAACATTATACTAAGAAACATTGTACTTATATACTTATAGTGCCACCAGCAGTGTCTGACAAAAAAAACTATCTATTAACAAAAATATTGGGATAATCTTTTTATTTTGGACCTTTGCTAATTTAAGAAGGAAAATTTTTATAACTTTTTTCTTAATTGTTTAAAAATATTTCCAAAATATGTAATAGTCCTGATTCAATTCCTATCAGTGGGATGTGTATGCCCTGGAGTGGTGCTTCTTAAATTTTCACAGGTACACAAATCACCTGGGATCTCATTAAAATGCAGGTTCTGATGCAGCAGGGTCTGGGGTCTGCTAAGAATCGCATTTCTTACAAGTTCCCAGATCACACAGGTGCTGCTGGCTCACAGACCACACTTTGGGCAGGGAGGTCCTAGACGCTCCACAGGTGCAATTTTGTTATAAGCAGAGTTATGTCTGATTGTTGAGTGAGAACTGCTGTCTTCCCTGAAGATAACCAGCTTGCACACCTGAGGGCCAAACCAACAAACACTGTCAGAGTGGATTCAGGGCAAACCAAATCTCTTCTCTTATGATACTGCAGAGTGAACAGCTTAGCTCCGCACCATTCAACACAAGATTTCCAAGTGAGCTTGGAGGCCCTGCAAAAAGTGACAGCTGCCTTAAACAGGTTAAAGTTTGGGGAGAGGCCAAGAAAGCCAAATACCTCCAAAGCGAAGATCCAAACAGAGGTGAGAGCCTGGAGGAGCCCAGGAGGCAGAAACAATGATCCCTGATGGTGGGCACCTGGGGAAAGTGTCATGGTGTCAAGGCCTTGCAGGATCCTCTGTTAAAATACTAATCTGGGTTCAGTTCTTTTTATTCTCACCCACATCAAATCCTGGCTCGTGACCCAGCTTCACACTTTCTGACCTTAGGGATTTGAGCTGGCTGAAAAGATTCTTCCTGGCTTTGGTAAAAACTAAATTCCTGGACAAGATTATGCCAAAGGCCTGGGAGATGAGAGGAGAAAGGGAAGGAAGGGAGGAAGAATCCAGAGCCAGGCAACCTAAGGAGCAGCTGTGGGGACTCAGAGGGTCTGGGGAACACCCAGAGTGGGAACCCAGGCACCCAACCCAGGCAACCTGCCCTGACCAGCATTCCTGTCTGTATTAGTCCATTTTCACACTGCTGACACACACCCAAGACTGGGTAATTTATAATGAAAAAGAGCTTTAATGGACTCACAGTTCCATGTGGCTGGGGAGGCCTCACAATCATGGCGGAAAATGAAAGGCACATCTTACATGGCGGCAGACAAGAGAGAATGAGAGCCAAGCAAAAGGGAAAACCATCAAACCATCAGATCTCATAAGACTTATCCACTACTACAAGAACAGTGTGGGGGAACCTGTCCCCATGATTCAGTTATCTCCCACCAGGTCCCTCCCACAGTAAGTGGGAATTATAGGAGCTGCAATTCAAGATATTTGGGTGGAGACACAGCCAACCATATCACTAGACACAGACCATATCACATAGATACAGCCCATTCACAGGGTCTAAAGGCGGTGTAAGGGTGAGAGACAGGGCAGTGTAAGGGTGAGAGACAGGGAGGGGATGTCTGCAGGGATTGTTTCAGTTCACACTGTATACCTGGAAGTCCAGTTTATCTGATCTTAAGGTAGCCATTCCAGTCTTCTGTGCTTCCATGCTGAGGGTTTGCAGAATACAGCACATCCTTTACCGTCTTGGGCCCATCCATGTCCTTATCTTTAAAGTGTGTCTCTTTGTAAACCTTTTTGTCATGATTAGACTGGGCCATGGGCTACAAAAAAATAAAAATAATAACATTTATTTGGTAGAAGAGGGATGTGGCATTTACAGGGCTGAGAAAGTCCCCAAGACTCATGAGTCTTTAACATCACTGGCGTAAACTAAGCGTCTTCTTGATCAATGAGAAACCAAGATACAGGTGAGAAAGAATTAGAGCGCAGATTCGAAGTGGAGGTCATGGGGACAGCAGCTTCTGTGGCTCCTGGATACCCTGCGTGCCCAACCACGGGACTCATGTGAGAGCTTTTCAACTGGGAAGAGGGTTTGAGAGTGTGTGTGTGTTTGTGTCCACCTGCCAGGTGGGCTCAGCCCATGCGCTGCCCGTTTCCCTAACAACAGGGCCACCAACCACAAAACCCCTCCCAGGGGCATGAACACTCTCCTGTGGCCTTTTGTCCACACCTACAAATGTCACATCACCACCCACAGTGAGAGACAGAGACCAAGAAATCCCTGCAAATGTAGCTAAGCAATAGCTTTCATTCCCTGAGTTCAGTCGTTTTCAATCCAGCTGCACCTACCTGGGAAGATGTTTTAAGTGCCAATGCCCAGGTCACATCCCCAGGTGACTCTGCTTCTTTGATCTGATGGTGGAACGAGGTATCTGTATTTTATTTTATTTTTTATTTTTTTGAGACTAACTCTCACTCTGTCACCCAGGCTGGGTGCAGTGGCACAATCTTGGCTCACTGCAACCTCCACCTCCTGGGTTCAAGCAATTCTCCCACCTCAGCCTCCTGAGTAGCTGGGATTACAGGCACCTGCCATCATGCCTGGCTAATTTTGGTATTTTTGTGGAGACAGGGTTTCACCATGTTGGCCAGGCTGGTCTCAAACTCTTGACCTCAGGTGATCCTCCCACCTCGGCCTCCCAAAGTGCTGGGATTACAGGCATAAGCCACCACGCCCAGCCAGTATCTGTATTTTTGGAAGCAATTTCCACTTAAGTCAATATTTCTAAAGCCTGCCTAAGTACACTGAATGTGCAAACAAACCCCTTTTGCACGCTGAGAATATCCCAGAGGGGACCCAAGTAGAAAGCCACCCGTTTTAAACAGTCAGGTCTATGTTATTCATATGGCATGGCCAATGACACCAGGGCTGGCTGCCTGCTGAGGACAACTCATGGAGTGGAATGTGACCAGGCAGTCAGCACTCATCAAAGGCACCAGCCCACTGGGGAATGGCATCTGACACTCTTGGTCCTGAGACTGCAATGGAGAGACCCACAGCCACAGAACACCCAACGGAGCCCTGCTTGCCCCATGGGAAATAATTAGCCCTGAATTGCCCCATTACTTGATATCTATCTCCAAGGTCAATGTGAATGAATAGGTCTCTTTGCTTGATTTCTTCCCCCAGAGCAAATGTTTCAATGATCTCCACACTCCTCAATTCAGAGTCCATTGTCCAGCACGTTTGAGCCCCTCTATGAAAACAGGTTCCTATGTGGGTATAATGTAAATAAAACCATTGCCATCTGAAACGGTGTTTCTTGTTCAACCCTGCTTGCAAAAGCTTACTCAACCAGCAGAGACAAAAAGCAGTGCTTTTCAAAGTACAAAAACTACCCATTATCCCATTAGAGAGATGCCGGTGGAAGCTTCTGGCTTCAGGCACAACTATTGAGTTTGAAGCTCACTTTCAAATGAAAAAAAAAAAATGCTCTTTTCTTCTTTGGGACTCACAGCAACTAGTTCTTGGTGTGAAGCCACAAAACTAGACCTTTTAAAAATGATATTGTCCTAAGACTAGGAGGTTGGAAGAGACAAGAAGGTTTTCATTTAAAGAATGAGAGTTTTTTCTGGCCCTTTGGCCAAACTGAATCCCATCCACTTGTCCAACCCAAGATCCTCTTCCTGGATTCACAATCTCCAGATGGGAACTTGCTAGATTTCATTCATTAAAACCAAGGCTCCCGCTTGCAGGCACAAGTTCCCATCTGCTGCCACATCTTTGCAGTATCAGCTCAGCCTTTCCTCTTCTGGCACCAGTTTATGGGCTCCTGTAGAACCAGAGGTAGGTGTATGACAGGGGTTTTGTGCCTCGAGTGAAAAACTTACCCTAGACAAGCATGCCATTCCACATCCATTTTCTGCAGACATTTCAACACAAAAATGATTGAGGTGGGAGGTGGGAGCATGGGGGAAGACTGTTGGATTATGCAGGGATCTTGTGGCTGCCAAAACCCAAAACATACTTTCCTGCTGCTTATAAACAGCAGTAGAAGGTCACAGCCACCTCTGTCTGAACTTCTGTCTGCTTGATAAGAGCAGTTGAAGATGTATAAACATTGTTTCTCCCATCTTCCACTCACTTTCAATGAAATACTACTTAAATACATGAGGACGACACATCTTCAATATTTAACAGCTCGACTATGGCCCTGGCCTGCCAGAGTGGATATTGTGAAGACCAGAGCAGGTGGGGGAGAACATTGCATTTCTTCTGAACCTGGAAGCGGGGGTGGCTTTGCAAAACAGAAAGCCTTGCAAGTAAACAGACTAAGTAATCACCTAGGATAAGTGGCAACAGTCTTAACACATTGCATGGCCTTAGATTTTGCATCAGCCAACAAAGATAATGAAATTTCTGCCTTCTCTTATATAGACATTCTACTGGCCACATATCCTTGTCCCACTCAACATGCAATTGTTTGGAGGATAATTTTGCCCTCGAGGATCCATTCTCTGGATTCGCTGTCTCCAGGTGGGAACGTGCTAGGTTTCTTAGCCCTTTGCTACAATATTTTCTGTAGCTGGAACTTACAGTATGGAATTTGAAGAAGAGAATAACAGTAGTATCTCCTCTGCACACCCAGATACTCAGAGGCAGATTTTTCTGCATGAAGGGGGACTTGCTATCATGATCTTGGACAATAAGAACACTTTAAAAGTAAGTTAGCACTGCCCTCCATGGCCAGCTGCTCTGTGGACACCCTGGGGAAGAAGCACGTACTAAGAAATGATTAGACCTGGATTCTGACCTTCGTCCTGAAGTGTGTGGTCTGTATGTGTGTGTGTGTGTGTGCACGAGCATATGTGTGGCTACGTGTGCATGTACACACATGCGTGTTCATTCTCTAGGTCTTGTTCTCCCTCATCTGTCAAATAGCAATGATATTACCTGACCCATCTACTTCACAGGATTGCCTGGTAGATCAAAAAAGAAATGGATGTATTAAGGTTTGTATTAGTCCAATCTTACACTGCTATAAAGAACCACCTGAGACTGGGTAATTTATAAAGGATAGAGGTTTAATTGACTCACAGTTCTGCATGGCTGGGGAGGCTTCAGGAAACTTACAATCATAGAGGAAGGTGAAGGAGAAGCCAGGCACCTTCTTCACAAGGCCACAAGGCAGCAGGAAGGAGAAGTGCAGAGTAAAGCGGGAAGAGCCCCTTATAAAACCATCAGATCTCGTGAGAACTCACTCACTCTCATGAGAAGAGCACAGGGGAAACTGCTCCCATGATGCAATTACCTCCACCTGGTCCCTCCCCGACTCAAGGGGATTATGAGGATTATGGGGTTTACAATTCAAGATGAGATTCGAATGAGGACACAAAGCCTAACCGTCTCAGGGTTCTTCCAGTGAGACAGGATGCGTGTAGAGAGATCTATTAGAAGGAATTGGCTCACGGAATTACAGAGGCTGCTAAGTCCCCAAATCTGCAGGATGAGTCAGTAAGCGAAACCCAAGAGAACCGATGTGCACTTCCAGTCTGGGTCCAAAGGCCTGAGAACCAAGAGAGCTGATGTTATAAACTTCAATCTGAAGCCTGGCAGTTGAAGACACAGGAAGAGCTGATGTTTGTATTCAAGTCCAAAGGCAGGAAAAAGTTGACGTTCTAGTTTGAATGCAGTCAAGCAGACGAAATTTCCTCCTACTGAGGGAGGGTTGGCCTTTTTGTTCCATTCAGGCTTTCAATGGATTGGATGAGGCCTGGCCACATCAGGGAGGGCCATCTGCTTTACTCAGTCTACGAATTTAAATGTTAATCTCAACCAAAACACCCTCACGAAAAACCCAGACTAATGTTTGACCAAATATCTGGGTACCCCTGGGCCCAGTCAAGTTGACACATAAAATCAAATCATCACAATGGAGTCAGAGGCAGCACTGAGTCCTGGAAAAAACACCATTTCTGGAGGTCAACAGCCCAAGGTCAAGTTCTAGCTCTCTTACTTCCTAGTTGTGTGATCTGCAGGTTACTCGAACTTTCTGAAGCTGCCTCAGTTGCCTCATCAGTAGAATAAGGATGACAGAAGAATCAGTGTCTGACACATAGCAGGTACCAAAGCATGGCTGTTTTGGATGCAAAAAGTACTTTTCAATGGTTCCATTTGCCCTTTGCATTTAATGTACATCATTATTTTAGACAAAAGGGGCTGTCAGACACAGAAAATATACAGGAAGAAAAAAGGAGGCATGACTATCAACAAAGAAAAATAATGAACCAGCAAGTGATGTAGACCTTATTTATACAACCTTACTCTTAAGTTAGTAGACCAGGATCTGTGGACCTTGGAGAGACGTCAGAACTGCTAGACTGTGTGGCTCAGCTCCTCAACGTGAAACTCCTCCTCTACTTTCCCGGGGGCCCGTGGACACATATTTGCCTTGGAACCTAATGGTGGGGTGGCTGTGGCTCTTGCAGAATGTGGGCATGTTTCACATTATATGCATGCGTGCTAGAGGGGAGTGAAACCGAGTCCATCTGGGACCTGACACTGTCATCCACCAAAAAAGAAAAAAATGTTTTCCCATCTAGAATCAAAGTAGAAAACCACTCTCACAGTTGGTTTGGGTTTTAAAGGCACACCAATGGTTGAAAAATGGCTTGTGGGTCCAGACAAGACTTGAGCCAACCAACACTTCATTACAGTGCTGGTTCCCCTTCCAAAGTTCTGCTGCAGCACGTGGGCGGTGTTAGCATCCCTCTGGCAGCTGAACTGCACCCAGAGAAGGGAATCGTGGTTAGAGGCGACCTAGATGGTACAGCAAGAAATGCAGAGGCTGGGCTGGCCAGACGAGACTGCTGGGGGCCAGCGTATAGCTCTCACAGAGTGTGAGATATTTGGGGTTTGGCAAACCCGAAGAAGCAGGCTGCCAAGTCCCACAGCTCCCTCTCCCCCTGGTGTATTTCAAAGGAAATTAAATCCACATGTTTCTGATTTGCTGACACTTCAGGCTCATCCAAAGGTGGTTTTGCAAGAGTGGTTTGGACACGAGGAGCCCAGAGAAACCCTAATTATTATTGTTATTTTTCATTTTGAAATGCAGACCTGTACACTTACATAATCCACGCCATTCCTACAAAATCAGACCCCAGTTTTGCCTTACCAAAACTGTTTGTCCCGGGCCCACTGGTGACAGGTCATTGAAGTCAACTAGAGAAGAGAAACGATGACTTTAACATCCAACCTAGAAATCCGCCTTGAAAACAGCACCTAAGAAATGCCAAGGCTGGCATTCAAAAGCAAAAGCACTGTATGGATTGGGTCTATGGATCTCACAATTTCCTTAGACTCTGGGCCAAGGGGCAAAAAACCTAAATTCAAGATGGTAGGTCCTGGATGTGGGGTCTGAGGTGCAAGGATATGGAGCTCAGAACCTCAAGAGGAAGGAGCCATTACAAAAGTGTTCTCTAGAATGTTCTAAAATGACCAGCCGTATCTGCGAATGAAACTCTGACAAGCTGCAACCAAAATTCTACTTCAGGGACAGATAATCTAATTATACACTTAGAAATAATTTAACACTTTTGGATGTGACCTGTGACCTCTCCAAGCCCAGCCACATGCAAACAATTGGCCAGAGAGGTCAGGGACCAAAGAGCCCCTGTCTTCTGACCCAGGAGTGAACATTTTCCATTCCTCCTATCCCTCTCCCATTTAAAGCTTTTCCATTCACTTCAAGGGGCCTCCTCTCCTGCCATGAGTGAGTTCTCCCGTCAGAAGCGGTGGCTTTGTCCTGGTGCATGGCAGGGTGCTCTACACACTCAATAAACGAGCAATGAAGGCTGAGAAAACGAATTGGAAAACAACCTCCCCCAGTCACTCTGCTCCTGGGTTGAACTTTTCAAGCTCCTGCTCCCCTGGTCTTCAAACCTTCACATTTGTTCTCCGTTTCTCCTGCCCTTTGAGTAGCAGCCCAGCGTTGTGCCTCACACCTATACTCCCAGCACTTTTGGGAGGCTGAGGTGGGTGGATCCCTTGAGCCCAGGAGTTTGAGACTTGCCTGAGCAACATGATGAAACCCTGTCTCTACAAAAAATACAAAAATTAGCCAGGCACAGTGGTGTGTGCCTGTGGTTCCAGCTACCTGGGAGGCTGAGATAGGAGGACCGCTTGAGCCTATGAAGGTCAAGGCTACAGTGAGTCACGACTGCATCATTGCACTCCAGCCTCTGGGCAACAGAATGAGATCCTGTCTCAAAGCTAAGAAAATAAAATCTAGGTAGCCCTTTCTTCTCAGGTCTCAGCTGAGATGTCCCATCCTAGGAAGGCTGCTTCTTTTTAGCCCAGCTGGGGATGCCTGCCCTCCACCCATATTGAGCTTTCCTCCCTTCCAGGTATGTGTACATAGATACATATTCACATTTAGCTAATGAAGTACAAGGTCACCTGCACCAGCTGCCTGCTCACCGGACTGCTGGCCCCTTGAGGCCAGAAACTAGGGCCATCTCTGTCACCCTCTTCCCAGAGCCTGGCACCGAGGAGGTGGGAAATTGGTACTGGGCCTCTAACCGGCTTTGCTCCCTAACCCTGCGACCAGCCTTCGCCATCAAGATGGCTCAGTTCTGTGAACCGTACAAACCATGAGTCACTGGAGTCTTATCAGATGCTTCAAGACTAGTGCTCACGTGAGTTAGTTTGCTAGGGCCGCCGTGACAAAGTGCCAAAGGCAGGGTGGCTTAAACAACAGACGTTTATTGCTGCACAGTTCTGGAGGCCAGAAGTATGAGATCAAGGTGTTGGCAGGGTTCATTCTGAGAGCTCTGGGAGAGAATCTGTTCTAGGCCCCTCCCTTAACTTCTGGGGGTCGCTAGCAATCCTCGGGTTCCTTGGCTTATAAAAACGTTGCCCCAGACTCTGCCTTCCACCTTCATATCGTTCCCTCCCTGTGACTGTGTCCAAAATTCCCCCCATTTTAAAAGCCACCAGTCATCCCGGATTAGGGCTCACCCTAATGGCCTCACCTTAACTGGATCATCTGCAAAGACCCCACTTCCAAATGAGGTCCCATTTGCAGATACTGGGGGTCAGGACTTCAACATCTTTGTTGAGGGGGACAAAATTCAACCTGTAACTCCTCAACCTTTAATACCACTCCTCCAGTAAAGAAAAAAAATATTTTAAACCAGCTTCAAATTCTCATTGAAATAAAGTAACCATTTAATTTATTGCCCAAACTGGAACATTTTTTGAGAATAAAAGAGAGTGCTATTGATAATTTTGTAGGGAAAACGGGCCGCCCAGTCTGGGCCACATGGCCACCCTCTGTGGCTGCATTCATTTCTCAGCCCTTCCCATGCAAGGATGTGGTTTTACCTTCGCTGCAAATCCCTCTTTGTTTGTGTTCCCCAGCAGGTCCGGTGTGTTTTATACACAGTCGCAGCGAAACCAAGGGATTAGCTGTATTCCGGCTGTAGTTAATTCACTGTTTCCAGCTAAATGCAAGCCCAATCTCAGCAATTAATGTGGCCAGATCAAATCAGGTTCTCTTTACACCTGTTCCCCTGCTTAATTAGGTTCTCGTTTCCCAGGGGGACTCAAAGGCACTGAGAACCGTTATCTCAACCCTGGATTAGGAAGACAGCATCAGACCCCCAGACACCACCATCATGCACAGGCGATGTCCCTGAGACAGCGCCAGCCCCTGCGTGTCTTAGAAATGTGTCTTGACAACTGTGATGCCCCCAGCATGGCCGAGGGAACGATTCCCTTTTTTGTTAGAGACTTCCTTTCAGGTCCTCCCAAGGGAAGGACGTGTTCCCAGCGGTGCTCCTTTCTGAGGTAATTGTTGGACAGGAGTCAGCCAGTTAAGCCTGCCCACCTAATTAACAGAGTCTGTTATGATTTCTCAAAATAATGAGATAGGGAAAAAAGACACTGCTTCACCCCCAACCCACCCCCCTGATATTTTGGCCTCTTTTCTTCCTTTTGGAAGATGACTCAATATTAATGAGAAATGAGTCACTTATTGTTGGGGTGCAAATAGAGAGATAAATGACATCAGTAATTAAGTCTCAAGCCCTCTTTGGTATAATGGAGCCATTTGTCAGGCAATATTATTCAATTAATTAATTCCATTAGGGCTACCACACTTCTCCAAACCCAGCCATTCAACTGTCAGCTCTGATCATTTGTATGATACAAAAATAGAATGGTTAATAAATGCATCATGAAACCCAAAAGAAAGTATTTTCGCCCTCACAAGAAAGCTAACTAGAAGTGCGTGATTTGTGAATGTATGAAGCGCTCACGGCCAGCCGCAAACCTCCTCCCATTACGGACTGAAATGTATCTGGTTATTTCTCAGTTCAAATCTCTAGGAAGAAAAAGGGAGTTGGTCCAGCTCAGCTCATCTTCTTGTGCCCTATCAGTAACCAGGGAGAGGAAAGGAGTCGGGTGACATGACATGGAACTGCGTAAGGGACAAAGGCAGGCAAATACAGTGGGAGGGAAGGTATCTAGAGCAGCAGCTCCCAGCCCATGTGCTCCGCATAGGTCTGCTTTCTTTCCTGTCTTGCCAAGTAGATGAGAATGCTAACCTTGGTCTATGCCCATCCACCTCTCATTGCTCACAACTCATGTTACTTTTGTCTCCATTGATGCTCATATTAATTAATAAATACACCTTCATTCTCTCTAATTCCATTACTCTTTCTGTTCTCCTTTTCAACCCTTGTCAATTGGTCTCAGAATTCTTTACCTCCCTCCTAGTGGGAAATTTGCCTTCAGAAAAAATAAAGGTAACTTAGGTCCAGAACCACAGTTAAGGAAAGTCTGCCTAAATGAATGAGTATCATCATATTCTACAGAAAAGCCAGAAACGCCTTATGAATCTTGACATATCCCAATTTACCTCTTAATCCATCTCCAAATCAACCTTTTCCTTTGACCAGCAATATCAGCATACATAAAACACCATCTCCGTGTTGCACTTATTGTTCTGTTCTGCTTTGATTAGGTACTAATACTCCAGGAGCACTGGGATCTGCTCATTTTCATTGTGACGCAGCAGTATTTCAGCCAAGTTCGGAATTAAATATGCCTTTATGTGCTGGCATAAAAAGCTATCTACCATTCCTAGGAAAACAGCTTCTATTCCAAACAGCTGACTTCCAAAGTCCAGAACATAATCTGTTTGTAAGCTGTGTGGCTGCCTACACAGTTCCAGCCCCTTTTTTCTCACCTCCCAGCTAATTAAGTAATCTTTTGTTTCCTGAGCCCGTTCTGGGGACAGGAGTGTAAATCAATCAACAGTGAAGGCCTCCAAAGCCTGCAAGCCAGGATGAGCAGGAACATTGCCAAGGGCAATGGTTCCCAAACTTCAGCCAGCATCAGAGTCGCCTGGAGGATCTGTCACAACAGATTGCCAAAGATCTGGGGTGCAACCCAAGAACTGGCATTTCTAACCTTCCTCCTAGTGGAAAATTTGCCTTCAGAAAAAGATGGCCCAATCCAGGGAAGAACCAGGCCTAGGGTATATGGGATAGAGGTACGGGGAGGTAACTAGATGTTCAGAATCCTCAGCAGCCAGCCACATAACCTAGCTGGTCCAAAACCCATCCTCCCCTGGGACGGATCATGACAGAGTAAACAGCCCTCCTTGGTCTCCTCTGCCTTAATCTGTAGGCAGAGATTACACCCTAGCTGGGATGAACAATTGCCTTGGAATAGGTCAACATCATGTGCCATTTTATCATTAAACCTACAAATGGTACAGACAACTCCCAAGATTTGGGGATTTCTGAATGTTTGTGAAAATATTTTGTTTTCTTTGCTGCTTCTTGTTGATGTCACACATACCCAAAGACATTCCACGGGTTTAATAAGGCTTGGGCATCTTCTCCCACTGTTCTTCGTGGAAGACTCAGATTCTCATCCATTTCAGAGATGGATGGGGACCTTGACGGTTTTAATTCTGTGCACCATGATTGCAAGGGTCATCTGGTCCAGCATTTCCCAAACTTCTCTTGAGTCCCATTCACAGAGATATGCAATCCAACCAATCCCTTAGCAGTTTGTGTTCGTGTCTTCACGTTGGTGTGTCGTTTTAGTGTCTTGGCCTGGGTTCCCCTCAGAAGGCACAGCCTGCAACAAGGGCTTTGTAAAGGAAGATTGGTTTGGAGAGTGATCTCAGCAGACAGGAGTCGGGGCCTGAGGGTGTGAAGCAGGGAAGAAGGGAAAGAAGGTGGTGACCTGATCCATCTCATCTTCTGGGAGGATCCTCTGAATCTGCAGCCTAGGGGAAGAAAAAAGGGAGCACTAATTTACAGACTCCCATCCCCTTTTGGCCAAGAGTTTCCTCATAGAGTGTTGACTCCCTTATACTTCCAGGTTGCACAAGCCTCAATACCAGGATACTGTATCAGAGAGGCCCAGGGCAGAAAGGGAGACACACAGTGCAGCTGAAACAAGGCACCTTCTGGTTATACTTGTTTTAAGCTGGCTGCCCCAGCAATGGCTGGTGTGGAAGATGGGTCAGAAGGTGAGAGATACACACAGCAGATGTCCAGTATAGTGTGTACGCAAAAGCAGAAAATGATAGTCAAAATATTTTCTATTTCATCAACATAAATTTCATGTTAGCTATAATTGTTAATCAATATATTTAAAATTTTAATCAAATGTGAAGATTAACATCAAGTTTCAAGAGTGTGTGGCTAAAACCCATAAATCTTACAATGTGCCTACATGCCTCATTTCTAGAACCTTCTACCATTTCTGTGTCCACAAGATCCAGGAAACAGTGACTACACAATAAATTTTAAGATAACCATTTCTGGGCCACCAGACACAAGGAGGACATCAATAAAAGAGTTATTTTGTGTCAGTTGTTGGGTGCTCAGATTAAAATAAAAATTGAAATTAACCAGGAATTGAGGCATCAAAAATTGCTTTCATGACCTCATGTCTGAAATTCTTATATTTTGTGCTTAAAATATCAGCTAGCTGCTATTTGTAATCACTTCTTTACAACAGTTTGTTCTCTATAAATGAAAACCAAAATTAGACATAACTGTCCCTGTCTTTTTTTTCTGTAACACTGGGTTTCTGAGGTCCAGGGGCAGACTTTGACGAGACAAAGGCCATCTTCAGATAAAGTGAAGATTATCATGAGGCAATTTACTTAATTATTAACATGAATTTCAACATCTGTGTTGCTAATGCTTCTAGACTTTAACAAATGATCCATTCAGGATATGCGCCAAAGAACATATGGCTAAGAATAAAGACCACTTGAAACCGCACAGGAGTTAGCATCTTTGGGGGCTCAGCACACAGTGAAATTGACTGAGGCCAAATCACAAGCATGCTCAGTTGAGCAGTCCCTACTGCTGCGCATGCGTACATGGGACGCACTCAGGGGCTCTGAAATCATTCTGAGATGAAGCAGGGAGGTATTTAAATATTTTGTAAAAAATGTTTTATCATTTGAAATTTTCAAAAATGTGCAAAAGTACAGAAACTAGTATAATGAGCCCTCAAATATCTCACCCAGCTCAAACAACTATCATGGCTAATCTTCAATACTTTTTTAAAAAAATTTAATCAGGCATTCGTTTTGCTCCTAAAGACAGGAAACCCGGGAAGATTTTCATGACCCTCTGAGGGTTTGTGACCTGCTGTCGCTTTGGTTCACTGACCTTATTCAATCCTCTCTTTATACAAGGGAATGCTATGCTTCTCCCATTCTCTGGCTATTTCTCATGCTCGTAGCAAATTAAGTGGACTCTGTCTATGATTTCAGCAATGGTGACATATAATCCCAGTGTTAAATGATGGAATTTTCCAATGCACAAGCAGCAGAAAGTGAACAGAGGAAACATTGCCATGAGCAGAGGCTCCTCAACACAGTATCTCCGACTGTGCTACAAAGCCACCCAGCGTGTGGATGAAAAGTGAAAAAAAATCTGACAATTGAGTGATTGTTCTCTCTCTACAAGCAATCCTACTATTTCTAACCCCTCCATGGGCTGCACTGGCAGCATGCAGACATTGCCTAGGTCTTCCTGCAGGGGCCAGCGAGCCGTTGTTTTCCAACAGACCAAGATCTGACACCAGGATTGCAGTCATCAGAACCTTTCCCCCACCTCCCCCGACACCGAAACAAAGAAGGAGCTGAGCAGGGCAGCTACTCACCTTGTCTCATTTGTTCACAAAGAATCCAAAGCCAGCAACATGGATCAGCTTCTTGCTTTTTGTCCAACTACTTGCCTACAACTCTAGAAAAACAACAGAGGTCTGCCAAGAATCTGCAGTCCCTTCAATCTCAAAATAATGACTAGCCTATCCAGTGTTTCCATCCAAGGAATTGTTGGTTCCTACACAAGAAAACCCTTTGGGGGGGTGAGAGTCAGGAGTCCAAGAAAGGCATGTGGTTATTTTTGCCCCTTTCTGGACCCCATCTGCACTTTGGAAAGAAAGGAAAATCTATTTTTGACATTGGCTATTCAGCTTTCAGATAACATCAGCCGTTAAAACATATCTAATTTAAAAGCTGATTCAAAGTTTTGCTTAACATTAAGGCGACTTTTTGGTCTCCTTCTGCTTCCTCCTGCCTCAAGCACAAACACAGCTTCACATTCACATTCTGTTTTCTTGGCAAATATGAGCTACAGTTTTGGAATAGGTTAGAGAATTAATGCCTCCATTGTCATATGACAACTTCCATCTTTTTAAAAATAATAATATACCAGAGTGATCAAGTGGAAAGCTTCATTTTTTCATTCAGATTACAGCACTTGTAAGACTGGCCACCGCATTCAATACAATTTGTCATTAAAGAAGGAATTATGTGGTCATGAGATATGAGAGGAAAATGAACCACAGCAGGGTTGGTGGAGGGACAGCATTAGGATAAACAGCTAATGCATGTGGGGCTTAATACTTAGGTGATGGGTTGATACATGCAACAAACCACCATGGCACATGTTTACCTATGTAACGAATCTGCACGCCCTGTACATGTATCCCTGAAACTGAAAAATTCAGTTAAATTAAATTTTTAAAAAAGAAAAAGAAAATGAAACACAACAGGATCGGGGGAAAGAATGGAAAGGACATGGTAGTTTTGGAATATTACGTTAGGCACAGGAGTCGTTATACATCAACCTTGAGACTAAAAAGGCAGGGAACAAACATGAAGTTCACTGGGACTTTGCAAAAACTAAGAAGTATTGTAGTGTCAGTGACAACAACATATCTGCATCCAGCCTCCAGAGTGGCTTCCCCTCACCGCTCCTTGCTTGAAGAGAAAGCCAAGAATTTGCATTTCATTGTTTTAAAGAGAAAAAACAAACAAACTAGACTTCTAATAGCCATGAAAGCATTTGCAATCCAGAGTTCAGCTTGTCATTTAGTTAAAACAGAAAGCTGCGCTATTTTACCAAAATGATTCCTAACATGAAAGGATGGAGTTGTTTTTGCCTTTAACTCATTTCAAAGGCAAAGAAAATTGTTCTTCTTCAAAGCCTTTGGTTGGAATTGTTCATCCAAAATAAAATAAAATTAGAAAAACAAAGCAGCTCGCCCTGCCCTCATCCCTGCTTAGTAAACACCCACCTTCTCCCAGCTGGAGCCTTTGGTGGACGCTTGGTTGTGCCACTACCTGATCTTCTAGCTGTTGAGGGACACTTCTTACCCCTGATAGCGACCCTGACCTATCAATTGAGGCCCCTGAAGGACTTCAAGTAGGTGTTTAACTGGTGGTGTTGAGTGACTGCATTTAAGAATTATAAGACTTTAGTTGTACTATTGAATTAATCGCTTTTTATGAAAATAAGAGAGATGAGAGCGAAAGAAAATAAAAGCCACAGTGGATGGTTAAGTATCAGACTTCATCAGACATGGAAATAGTAATAAAAATATTAAACTACAAGGAAACTTGAGTTAGAATCCCCATGGGGAACGACCTGTACTAGTATGCTTGCGTCTGCCCATTATAGGACTTCAAGGCTCATATCCCGTGAAACCCCTCAGTCCTGGGCAAACCTAGGGACAGGTGATCGCCCTACAGGCTGCCAGTGACGCTTAGAGACAAAAATCCACGTGTTGACTTAGTTGGAAATCAGAAGGCTCATCACAAATGCTCATGTACATCCTGTACTCGCCCCACTGTGAGGCTCCATCTCAGCCTCCTGTTTATTTCCTTCCTTGCACTTAAAATAACATGAACATTGTCCTGTTTATTCCTTTATTGTCTGTTCTCCTTACTCAGTGTGAGCTCCATGTGGGCAAGGGAGTCAGCCTGTTTCCCACTGAAGCCCTAGAACATTCTCCAGCAGACAAAGGATGTCCAAAAAACATGTCATAAGTGCAGAACTCTCCCTACCAAATTACTGAATTGGACAGAATTACTGTATTCTATGGATTTTAAGAGGCACAGTTTTTCACAGGCTAACATCGCTGAGATCCAGATGCATCTTAATCAGTAGCATCTTTCAAAAGCCATAGGCCATGTGCATCCACCCAGCTGTAGTTGTTCACATTGTCACCGCTTTGATTGAGATCTGTGCATTTGTTAGTTTAACCTCAGAGTTTAACTGCTGTGTAGGAATCTCCCCAAAGAAATTTCACTATGATTCAGCACTGAAATAACAAGCTATTTTGTAGTCAGAAAGGTACAGAAACCAAGCAGTAGGATGCAAAGGTGGTATTAGTGAACGACATTTATCACAGAAGGAATGATCATGAGTCCATATTTTCTTGCAAAGAAACAACCAACTGCACCAGAAACCTCGCAAAGGAAGATACCCACCAGTTGGACACACTGCGTTACTTTCTATTGCCGAGTTATTTGTTTCATTGCCAAATCTCTAGAAGAGATGAAGATTAATTTAAAAGGATGCTGATGTCATTGATTCATATGTCATTCAGGACTGTCATTAAAGGCATCTGTCACAGTGTGTTGGCAGTGTTTTTCCTCTCCTATTGGTATATAAAATAGTGGCTGGTCTTACCATCAAGGCATTGTAGATTGGACTTGATGAAATAAGATACTGTAGGCTTTTGCAATCTTTTATTCAGGTCTATGAAACAGACTGCCCAGAGACCATCAAGGAGATCGCTGGCACATGGCAGGGTCAGTAGTGTAGCAACTCATTCGGTCTCTACAACTTTCCCAGAACCTTCTGGTGACTGAGTTCTCTATGGGCCCCTACTCTGGGTGAGGGATGAGACAAAGGGCCTCTGGCTCTAATACCAACTATAATTTTCAAGTCCCCATACATTTCCCATGTTGCCCCCTCATGCCAAGTACTCTGTTGAGCTAGCCTAGTCCTGCCTCTCACCCTGGACTCCCTGCAATGCTGAATGATGGCCAATTGCAAGGCCTCATTATTATCTCAGCACTGCCCACCAAGTCCTGTCATATGTTAGTGTACGATAAATCTCAAACACTAATTCCAACGTGTACATCATTGGCAGTTATCTACCGTCTTTGATGACAGTAGCTGCATAATTCTGGAGAAGGGATTTGTGTATCTAATTGTGTTGCTTCAACAAGACAGAAGCAGCAGAAATGCTCAGAAATGGTGCAGGTAGAACCACACAAGACAAAACCTGGTCAGTAACCCAAACAGAGGCGTACAGTTAGGAGAGTCATTAGAGAAAGTGCAGCCCACAGTTATCAACAGTGATCACGTGTTGGGTTAAACAAAATGTGCCCATTTTTCTTAAAGTTTTTAGAGCCTCTCAATGCATTTTTGGATGTTGAAATCATTTCATAGTTTGTTCATTCATTTTTTTTTTTGTTCACCAGATAACTGAGTGCCCACACTATGCCAGTTTACTCTGCTAGGCATGAGGCATAGAAGAATGAACAAAAAAGATACAATTCCTACACAGCATATAGCATACAGCAGGCTTTTTACTTGGGCCACATAGACCCTCCCTCCCAGTGGTTCATAATTACAATGCAGAGGTCTAAGGAATTTAGATGGGAAGAAATTACAACATTGTCTTCACTAACCTCTCACTGCTAGAAATCACTGATTTCTTCTCTGTCACTTGTTTCACCTTTTTGAGAATTTTATATAAAGTGTATCATTCAGTATGTACAACGTTTGAGATTGGCTCCTTTTACTCAGCACGATACCTTTGAGATTCATCCAAGTTGTTGGGTGTGTCAATAGTTCATTCCTTTTTATTGCTAAATTGAGTAGTATTCCATTGTAGAAACGTACCACAGGTTACTTACCCATCAACCCACTGAAAGACATTGGGTTGTTTTCTGTTATTAGTGATAATGAATACAGCTGCTATAGACATTCATGCATAGGATTTGTTTGAATACAAGTTTTCAGTTCACTTGGGATTTCTGGGTCATATGTTAATTGTGTGTGTAGCTTTATAAGAAACTACAAAGTAGGGCCAGCCACAATAGCTCACACCTGTAATCCTAGCACTTTGGAGGACTGAGGCAGGAAGACAGCTTGAGGCCAGGAGTTCAAGACCAGCCCGGGCAACCTGGACCCTGTCTCTCCAAAAAATACTAAAAATTAGCCAAGCGTGGTGGTGCCCACCTGTAGTCCTAGCTACTCAGAAGGCTGAAGTGGGATGATCCTAGAGTGGCTGTACAACCTTGCATTCCCATTGGCAGTGTATGAGAAATCCAATTGCTTTTCATTATTGTGAGCACTTAGTATTGTCAATATTTTTTACTTTTGCCATTCAATAGGTGTGTCTCATTCCATAGGTTATATCTCATCAGGGTTTTAGCTGGCATTTCCCTAATAGTCAATATTATTGACTATCTCTTTGTATACTTATGTATTAACAGATATTTGCTAATATTTTGTTGAGAATTGTTGCATATATGTTCATGAGGGATATTGTTTTGTACTTTTTGTACCATCTGTCTGGTTCCAGTACCAGGGTAATGTTGGCCTTATAAAATGAGTTGAAAAGTGTTCCCTCTTCTTCTATTTTCTGGAATAGATTGTGTACAATTCATTTTATTTTTAGAAAATATTTGGTAGAACTTATCATATTTCTTTTTTAAATATTTGGTAGCATATGCTATATGGTGTGTGCTAGAATCTTGGCCTGAAGAATCCTTTTATAGAAGGTTTTAAAATACAAGCTCAATTTTTAAAATACTAATAGTGCTATTTAAGTTATCTACATGTCATCTTAAGTGAATTTTGGTAATTTGTGTCTTTTGCAGAATTCATCTATTTTATCTAAATGGTCAAATTTATGAGTAGGGTGTGTAGTGATAACCCTTTTTTCATTCCTGATATCAGTAATTTGTGTTCTATCTTTCCCTCTGTCAGTCTCACCAGAGGTTTATTGAACTCCTCATTATTCTTCTCTATTGTTTTTGAAATTGTTTTCATTTTTTAAATTTATGTACTTAGTTTTATTACTTCCTTTCTTTTGCTTATTTTGAGTTTATTTTGCTCTTCTTTCTCTAATTTCTTGTGGAAGCAGCTTAGATTATCGGTTTGATACCTTTCTCTTTTCCAATACAAATGCATTGTAATGATGAAATTTCCATCTAACCACTGCTTTAACTGCATCCCACAAATTTTGATATATTTCTATATTCATTTAGTTCAAAATATTTTCTAACTTCCCTGAGACTTCCTCTTCGACCTGCAGATTATGTACAAGTGTGTTGTTTAATTTCTAAGGGTTCATAAATTTTCTTATCATTCTGTTTTTTATACTTTATATGATTTAAATTCTTTAAATGTGTGACAAATTTGTTTTATGGCCCCAGATATGGTCTACCTTGGTGAAAGTTCCATGTGAAATTGAGAAAAATGTGTATTCTGCTGTTATTGAGTGGAGTATTCTATAAATGTCAACTAGAAACAATTGTTTATCATTTAGTTCCATTTTCTATACTATACACTTGCTGACTTTCTGTTTACTAAGTTCTATTGATCACTGAGAGAGGAATGTTGAAGTTTCCAACTATAATTATGAATTTGTGTATTTCTTATCTCAGTTCTGTGAGTTTTTGCTTCATATATTTTCAAGCTTTGCTGTTTAGTATATACAGATTTAGGATTGTTGTGTCTTCTTGATGAAATGTATTAGGTATTACCCCTTTTTATCCCTGGTAATTTTCTTTGCTCTGAAGTCTTACGTTGTCTGATATTACTATAGCCACTCTACCTTCATTCTGATTAATAATATACATCTTTTGAATATATATTTCTTTACTTTTAGCCCACTTATGTCATTATACTTGAAGTGAGTACAATTAACACACTTGTATTACTTACATACTTGTAGACAGTAGATAATTGAGTCATGTTTTAAAATCCATTCTAAATATCTATCTTTTAATTAGTATGTTTGATCCATTTACATTTAATGTAATTACTGATGTTTTTATTTAAGCCTATTATTTTATTGTTTGTTTTCTGTTTGTCTCTGTATTTTTAGTTTCTATGTTTTCCCTTTGTTTGCTTTCTTTTTGTTTACTTAAATATTTTTTAGTTATCTATTTTACCTATTGCATTTTTGTTGACTGTCCCTTTGTGTAATTTTTAAGTAGTTGCTCTAGGGATTAAAATATATATTCTTAACTTTTTATAGTCAGTGTATATTTTACCACTTCAAGGGATATATTACCACCATATATGGGTTTCTTTACCCACCCTCATTTATGTTGCGGTTGTCTTATTTGCTATATCAAAATACATTGAAAACTCCACTAGACGATGTTATCATTTTTGCTTTCTGCCATCAAATACATTTTAAAGAATTCAAGAGAAGAAGAACAGTCTATTATGTTTGCCCAGGTATCTACCATTTTTGTTGCTCTTCATATCTTTTTGATATTCCAACTTTCCTTCTGGTGTCAATTCCCATCTGCCTGAAGAACATCCTGTAGCAATAGTGCTGGTGATAATGAAGCCTTCATTTTTCTTCACCTGGGAATGTGTTTATTTTATCTTCATTCCTGAAGGATAATTTTACTGAATATAGAATTGTAGTTTGACAGTTCTTTTCTTCTAGCACTTAAAAAATGTTCCATTTCCTTCTGTAAAATCTGTAGCTATTTGAATTATGTTGCCCTATAAGTAATGTGCTGTTTTTCTCTGGCTACTGTAAATATATTTTTCTTTAGTTTGCAGCAGTTAATAAGAACGTGTTTGGGTATGGATTTCTTTGGGTTTACTCTATTTGAGATTTCCTGGGATTCTTGAATCTGTAAGTTTCTGTTTTTCCCCAAATTTGAGAAATTTTCAGGCTTTTTTTGTTTGTTGTTGTTGTTGTTGTTTTTGAGATGGAGTCTCACGGTGTTGCCCAGGCTGGAGTGTAATGGCACGATCTTTGCCCACTGTAACCACTACCTCCTAGGTTCAAGCAATTCTCCCTGCCTCAGCCTCCCAAGTAGCACAGGCATCCGCCATGACACCTAGCTAATTTTTGTATTTTTTAGTAGAGACAGGGTTTTGCCATGTTGGCCAGGTTGGCCTTGAACTCCTGACCTCAGGTGATCCACCCACCTCAGCCTGCCTCCCAAAGTGCTGGGATTACAGGTGTGAAACACCGTGCCTGACCTCAGCCATTATTTCTTTGAATTTTTTAATGTACCACATTTTTTCTCATTTCTTTCTACCAATCCTATTACAAGAGTGTTAGACTTTTGGTATTTCCACATGGGTTCATAGAGCTTGGTTCTCCTTTATTTTTCTATCTGTTTTCTCCATATTGTTCAGGTTTCATAATTTCTATTGGTCTATATTGAAATTCACTCACTCTTCTTTGTTGTCTTCATTCTGCCATTGAGTCCATCCAGTGATGTTTTTATTTCAGTTATAGTATTTTTCACTTCTGAAATCCCCTTTTGATTCTTCCTTATATCTTCTATCTCTTTTCTAAGACTTTTTTTCATTTATTCCAAGAATGTCTACCCTTACATGTTGAAGTATTTTTATAATAGCTGCTTTAAATTCTGTGTCATCTCAGCATTGGCATGTTGATTGTCTTTTTCCGTACCAGTTGAAATTTTACCAGTTCTTCATATGTGTTGAGTAATTATTGATTGTATCCAGGATATTTTGATGATTATAAGACTCTAGATCTTATCTGAATCCGACAGAGAATATTGTTTCGTTTTGCTTGTTTTTAAAGTAGGGAATCGATCTGGCTGAGCTCAGGTCACAAGTCCCACTGGTCTTCTATGGATTATGGTTCCAATATCAGTTCTGTTTTCCAATACTTCATATCTATCCCTTTGTACATGTACACGATCCAGTGACCAGTCTGAGACCTGGGCAATGGTTTATTTTGTAGTTCAGTTATCTTAGTCTATGTATGTTATTTAGGGTAAGTTCTATTCTTGTATATCCCAGGGGTAAGTCTAGAAGTTCATAAACAACTTTATAGCGTTGCTTTTCCCAGCTCTTCCCACTTTCCAATACTTTCCTGTTCCCAGGAGCTCAATATTTCGGTTATCTGGTCAGAAAGTGGGGGCTTTACTTAGCCTGTTCTGCTATATACTTCCCACAACTGTATGTGTGTTCAGGGAAAAGCAGTAGGATAACAGAGTGGAAAAATAAAAAGCATTGGGGGTTTTCTTCACTCTCTTGGGACAGCAGCTCCTCTGATCACAGGAAAGATTCTCCTACCTCAGAGTTTTGGGCTCCTGTGAGCTCTTGTGCCCCTGTTACCACAGGATTGCCTGGGTGCTGGGACACAAGAGAATGAAGAAAAGAAAAAGCAAAACAAAATAGGGGGTTTCTTCACTCCTTCTAAGTATTAGGAGACTTCCTTTCTGCTCCCTCCTTCAAGCCACACTAGAGGGCTCCTCCTGGGCTCTCTAGTGCCCACTTCTGGGTTTTCAGACTGCACTGAATCCAGACCAGGTGATTCTGGAGGGGGGAAAAACGGTAACTCACCACCAGTTCAGCGGTACTTGAGTTCTGTCTTCTTTACCAATTTGCTGGCTACCCTTTGCTTTTCAGGGTCTTTAAGTAGCTATTCCATACATTCTTGTATGGGTTTTATAGCAACATTCACCGGGAACCAGGGTAGAGTGTGCTTACTCCATCTTGCCCTGAACTAGAACCCAGTGTGTTTTATTTTATGCATTTAAAACATAACTCTGGCAAAAGATCCATAGACTTCATCAGCTGCCTAGGATGGTCCATGGCACAGAAAGAACGCTTAGCCACAAGTAAGTAAGGAAGAGACATATTGACAATTACTTGCAAACCAGTACACGCTCAGGAGAAGTAGCAAGGATCTTTGGAAGCTCTTGAAGAGAGCTTGAAGAACACCTAGGCTAGTTTGGGTTCAGGAAGGCTTCCCAGTGAGCAGGGGAGGAAAAGTGTTCTCAGCAGGCAGAAAGTCATGCTCACAAGCCAGAGCATAGAAAATGTGAGTCATGGTCTGGGTGTGGTGGCTCGCCCCTGTAATCCCAGCACTTTGGGAGGTCAAGGTGGGCAGAACACCTGAGGTCAGGAGTTCAAGACCAGCCTGGCCAACATGGTGAAACCCCATTCCTACTAAAAATAAAAAAAATTAGCTGGGCATGGTGGTACATACCTGTAATCCCAGCTACTCAGGAGGCTGAGGTATAGGAATCGCTTGAACCCAGCAGGCAGAGGTTGCAGTGAGCCAAGATTGAACCGCTGTACTCTAGCCTGGGTGGCAGAGTGAGACCGCATCTCAAAAACAAAACAAAAAAGAAAAAGAAAAAAGAAAGTGTGGGTCACTGCAAGAAGTTCAGAATGACCAGAATGTGAATTTCTATGGGCTCTTGAGGCCATGTAAAGAAGAGAATCACACTGTTTTATTAGATAGCATTGGTGAACTGTTACATTCAATGAAATTCTAAATGCACTGGAAGCTGTCATCTTGATGGTATCCTTCATCAGACCCAATTCCAGACTTCCTTCTCAGTTCTATACATAGACTCTGCTATGTAGGCATTTAACATGTGAATAAGGAATCCATTCATTTTGCATGCTTGGCAACAAACTGTTGTGGGTACATATACCATTGGATAGTTATTTTAAATTGCTGTTTCAGAGATCAAAAATTCAATGAGGAGACAAAGCAAAATACCAAAATGAAGAATGCAAAAGAATGGAATAGCCAAAGGAAAAGATGTTTAATTCCACCTTTTTGTTATTATTATAAACTAGAACACCTGCAAATAACTGACATAATGCATTTCTCTGTGCTTCTGAAAAATTCAAATTTGTCAGAGCTTAAGGCAGAGCACAAGAATAAATACAACAAAATGGAGAAAACATGTTTAGAAATAAAAAAGAAACTAAATTCCCAAGAAGGTAAATCCAGCATGTTATAATACAATTCAAATCCCCATAGAGAAACACACACAGGCCTGTTGTGAAAAATTCAGTGGTCTTGCCACAGAGACTGTGAGCTGAAACTGACCACAGGCATAGAGCTCATCTCTTCACCATGAAATAGAAGAAAATATAAAGACCATGCATCCACCCCACTATAGAATTGCTTACCAAAAAAAAAAAAAAAAAAATGACTAAGGATAAACTGAAAATAGGCAATAGAGATAGTAATAGTTCTTAATTTAGCATAAGACAAAATTTGGGCTGGGCACAGTGGCTCACGCCTGTAATCCCAACATTTTGGGAGGCCAAGGTAGATGGATATCTTGAGCCCAGGAGTTCAAAACCAGGCTGGGTAACATGGTGAAACTCTCTTTCTACAGAAAGTTTAAAAATTAGCTGGATGTGGAGGGTGTGTTCCTGTAGTCTCAGCTACTCAGGAAGCTGAGGTGGGAGAATCGCTTGAGCCTGAGAGACAGAGGTTGCAGTGAGCTGAGATTATACCACTGCACTACAGCCTGGGCAACAGAGTGAGACCCTATGTAAAAATAAATAAAATAAAAAGAAAAAAATGTGATGCCATCCTAGGCATCACAATTTGCTTGAAAATCAAAACGGTGAAAGAGAATACATTTGGGAAAGCTTCAAACAGGCACTCAACCTTTACTGGGCACCTACTATAAGCCAAGCCTACACTAAGCTCTAGGAGTGTGTTATAGACTGAATTGTGTCTCCCCAAAATTCATTATGTTGAGGCCCTAACCCCTGGTACCTAAGAATGTGACTATATTTGGGGACAAGGTCTCTAAAAAGGCAATTATGTTTAAATGAGGTTGTTATGGTGGGCCCTAATCCAATCTGATTGGTGTTTTATAAGAAGAAACTTGGCTGGGCGCAGTGGCTCACACCTGTAGTCCCAGCACTTTCAGAGGCCAAAGTAGGTGGATCACTTGAAGTCAGGAGTTTGAGACCACCCTGGTCAACACAGTGAAACCTCGTCTCTACAAAAAATACAAAAAAATTAGCCAGGCGTGGTGGCATGCACCTGTAGCCCCAGCTACTTGGGAGGCTGAAGCAGGGAAATCGCGTGAACCTGGGAGGCAGAGGTTGCAGTGAGCTGAGATTGCACCACTGCACTCCAGTCTGGGCAACAGAGCAACAAGAAGAAGAAGAAGAGGAAGAAGAAGAAGGAGGAGGAGGAGGAGGAGAAGAAGAAGAAGAAGAAGAAGA